>NC_080782.1:93174132-93489757 GCF_028018385.1 Neofelis nebulosa | reverse complement strand
TCACTCATGAGAGCCTATATGCAATATTCCTCTTGCTTGTTTTGGTGCCTTGTGTTCACCAAGTGATACACATTTTTGTCATTCGGTATGTTAATTAATAAACTATTATTCATTTATATACAAATAACAAAAGTGCCTCTAGTAGCTCCCTCAAGTGTATGGGCTTTGAATCCCAACAATCTGCTCCTGAGCTGTGCATCTTTCAGTAGATGCTAGCAGCACCAGGGCTATAGCTCACCCTAACAACCCACATTTAATACGCATTGTATTTTAAAGTAAATCCTAAAGCTTATAACATAGTGTAACCATATTGCATGTAAAACATCCTCTTTGGTGCCAATGTGTTAAGTCATTATTGGCAGTTTTGATTTAAATATCAGAACTTCTTGGTAATTTTTTTTTAAATTTTACCTTAACATTTTAATTTAAACAAATTTAATATTATTACCTTCTGGATGTCCAACATGTCATTAAATGCAATCTTTTTTCATTTTTCAAGTCTATCAACAATTGAAATAACTCTGACACTCTTACTAGATTTGTTCATAGACAAGTCTGTACTTTGTTTATTGCTTATGTGACTTGAGTAAATCCTAGGTGAGAGCAAACTGGGAAGAAATCAGGAAACCAGGTATCTTCCATAGTCCTCTCATAGCCTAATGAATCAAGGAAGTTATTCAGCTTGTGTTCAGAGAAACTCCCTTCGTTGTCTATTCTTCTCTAACTCATTTGTAGGGATTAGTAAAATAAAGTATAAGAAACCTAGTGGAAATTCTGTGCCGTAATAACTTACACAGCTTCAGATTGTTATTCAGTTAATATTTATCAAGGAATACTTTATCCATTAGGGAGGAATATGTTTTAGTTCTTATGTGATAAAATATCACCTCAAAGGCTGTGTGAGGTCAAGTTACTTAAGCTCTCTAAAGCTGTGGTTTCTTTATAAGTAAGATGAAGGTAACAGTATTAAGTTCTAGCGAAGTGTCTACCGATACGTTCTGAAAAATAGTAGGCATTTTAAGAACACAAATAAAAACAAAACACTTTCAAGAGAGTGGTCAACAACGTTCAAGTAATTTCAGGCCACTCAGAGAAGCATGGGGTACACCAAGTGAGAACTCAAAATACAGATTTTTCTTCTAGAATGTGATACATGTGTGCCTGATAAACCACTCATTCTGCAGAATTGTGTACTGAAAATGAGCTTATGGGGGAAATTAATTTTAGGCATACCACTCAAAACCTATGCAGCTTTACATTGTTGTTGTTAGTTCTTTGGTTACAAACCTAATGAAAATATTAACTCCACTAACTCTCTGCCAACATTTTCACCTAACATCACAGTCAACTAACCATTTGCATCACATTTCCCCTCACATCAAGGAGATGGCAGTTACTGAGTGCATTTGATTCCAGTACTTTTCATCAAAATTGAACATCTGATTCAAGCTACAGGGAGAAACATGTTCACAGCTTCTTTCTTGAACAGAAAGCTTAACTGTTGTAAAGTGTAGGGTTCTTGAATCCACTAAACTAGCCCCTATGTATACTAAAGGAATTGACCTGTACAGGATTTTTAGCCGCTCATTTGCACTTTTTTAGGACTTTACACGTTGTTAAGACTTTCTCTTTAATTGGGATGAAAACTTGCTTCTGATCACTATAAAATGTCAACATGCTAGAAGAAAATCCTATGAAGCAGCAAGATGCCCAAAGTCTAAATTACATTGATATTGTTCATTATTTACCAATGGCAAAGGGGCTCTTTTATATAAATATGTATTAGAATGGAGTATACTATATTAGATGAAAGAATTCTGAACTTCCCTAAAGCTCTTTGGAACTAAGTTGTTTATAGAGAATAAGGAATATAAATCAAACATGTTTCTTTTCTTGCTTCTGTTTCAGGTGTATAAGTACTTTTAGGGGTAGTTTAATGGGTTAGCTTCAGTAGAGACATTTGTTTGAGTTTTCTTACATTTCTCTTGTGCTTATCCCCCACGGTTGGCTGAAGAGTATGAAATTATCTCTGGATCACTAGCAAAAGTCCCCATTCCTGTTCATAATTACTGTTTACTATCAATTTGATTTATCCTATTCCTATAGCAGTGTTTTCCCCCCAGATGCCTTTTAGAGGTGCCTCTAAGGCACTTCTATCTAATTCTAGCACTGAGAGATCAAACTGCCTATCATGTATTTGGGAAGGTTGTTGTGCAAGATAGGCAGAGACCGTTTTGATCAAGTTATTCCAAGTATACAGTAAACTTTATGTTTTATATTAAAGTATTACAATCTAGCTGGTTCGCTTTACCAAATCTTCATGAATTAAAACAAAAAAAGGAGTTGTGCCATATTTTAATTGTGCCACTTCATATCAGTGCTAAAGCAGCAAGTTCTTACAAATAATATATAATAATTTCATTGGGTCACATTTTCATATCATTTTATTTTAGCTACTTCTAGAGATGATTCCATCATTTCAAGTCCTGATGTCACTGATATTGCACCAAGTAGAAAGAGGAGGCAGCGGATGCAAAAAAATCTTGGAACAGAACCTAAAATGGCTTCTCAAGTGACTCAGCCTCAAGAAAAGGAAAAGTAAGTAATTTTATTTATTTATTCATTGCCACATGATGAGATATTATTTTAAAAATCTAATACCTGTTCTCAAGAATTTTATTTACTTAAAAATCTGAATTTACTTAAGGCTGTTTTTAAACAACAAAAATTGTGATTTTGGAAATTGTAAAATGTTCAAATCAATGTCTTTTCTCTGGTATTTGGTTAATTCCTATTAATATTGAAAGCAGAAGTGCTAAAAATATAATCAAAATGTTTTTTCTTGTGGTTTTTATAGATTAATTAGAAATGGCATGTAGACACTAAAAATATTAGAATCCAGCTTGTGTTCAGTAGTGTTTCAATCTGATTTACTGCTTTAAGCAGACTCATATAGCATTTGAATTAGCTACCTGATTTGGTTATGCTTGGAGTTTTTTCAAATGAAATGTCTCTTCCTAGTCATCTCTATCTCTCTATTAAAATTTTGATTACATGCTTTATTTTTACAGATTTTCACTCTTTCATTCAGATACCCTCTTTTGATATGCATCCCAATTTAGTTGTAGTGAATTGAGGAGTTGGGATAATTAACATTTTATTTCAGCAAAATAGCATTTATAAAGAATAATTATCAGTTGAATCCTAAATGAATGTACCAATCATTTGTGTATCTATCTCTATCTCTATCTCTATCTCTATCTCTATCTCTATCTCTATCTATCTCTATGCCCTGAGAGTTTATTTCTTTTTCCCTAAACTTTTTATTAATTTAGCAAATAGTTAATGAACAATAGCCATATGACAAATGATATTACAGATCAGTGGTTTCACAGTGTGGAATGATGACCCCCTAGGACAGTCCCCAAGCTCATCTCTTCTTCAGTTCCATACCTGTGTGAAGCCAGTCTCTTCATATATTTCACTTAGAATAACATGTCACATCTGATTAAATGTGGAAGCTTATGAGAATCCAACTCTTTTCATTCAGGCCAGCCATGAAACAGATTTACAAAGTATAAACATAGCCCTCACAAGATTTTTTGTTGAAATATAATGATCTTTCATAAAGAATATCATATTCATGTTGACATATACTAGGTTTATTTTTTTTAATGAATTAATAAAGATTTAAAAATGTTCCGGGTTTTTAATTTTGAATATGATAAATATAATACATATAAACAAAAGCTCTTGAGATTCTCAAGAACTTTCAAAAGTGAAAAAGTTGTTTTTTGTTTTTTTTTTACACTTTTAAAAGTATAAAAGTTTTTGTTCCTGAGAGCAAAAAGTTTTAGAGTTTTGTGGTAGACATTGAGGATGCCAAGACAGACACAGTCCAAGCCTTCAGGAAACTGACAGCCTGACAGAAGGGAGTTTTTGAGTTTATGGTATAAAAGTAAGCATTGTACAGTTAAGAGTGAAATTGTTTTGTTTGTCTATTTATCATTGGGTTTTTATTCTCTCCACCATTGGCCTGATTTACTGGTATTGAAAATGCATTAGGTCTTTATACCCTTATGTCTCCAGACAATACATGCAAAAACCCAGTGTACATTAAACTCTTACTGGTTTGTACTCAGCTTCTGAATTTATTCATTAGCTCATAAACCTCTGGCTTCATAGAATTCAAAGGTATTGTATTGTCTCTTTTATTTATCATTATTATTATTATTATTATTATTATTATTATTATTATTATTTTGAGAGAGAGAGAGAGAGCATGAGCCGGGGAGGGGGCAGAAGGAGAGGGAGAGAGAATCTTAAGCAGGCTCCACAGTCAATGTGGAGCCCAATGTGGGACTTGATTTCACAACTGTGAGATCACCGCCTAAGCTGAAATCAAAGAGTCAGACACTTAAGCAACTGAGCCACCCATGTATTATTTCTTTTAAATAATGAACCAAAAATATTTCCAATTTGCAAATATTAGAGTAGCCAGACTATTCCTACAGATCATTTTAGGAAAAAATAAAATTACAAGCAGTTTGAAGTATTCAAGCTCTGTACTTCATTCAGTCACTCTGTAGGCAAATGAGCAATGAGTATCAGTTGTGTGCTAGACAGAAACTAGATGTTGGGGATTCAGGAGAGTAGAAAACAGCCTCTGTCTTTATGGAACTTTTGGTTCAGTTGTTTTGTCTGATGAAGATTTCAGGGTCTGGGGGAAGAATGAAATGTACTGGTTTTATGTTAGAGAGCTGCACCTTAGTTCTTTTCATTCTGCGTGTGAAGCATATACAAGGTTTTGAGGTTACTAACATTTTCTGATTACATGATATTGCTTGAACAGGTTTCCAGTACACATGGTACAGAGATGAAAGAAGTTTAGATCTGAATCAAGACTAAATATGTTATTTAGGATTTTTAATAAAGGCAATGTGTTTTCTTCTACCAATTATATGCAATTCATGTGTTCCTTTTCTATATTTTGATAATCATGTTAGTACTTATTTTGTATATTTTCACTACTTTAAAAGTTGATATAAAACCATATCAGCTTCTTTGAATTGTCTGCTAATTTTATTACTTTGGACCTTAAGGCTCAACTGGTCCTAGGAAGAAATGGAAAACATATGTTAGATGTCAGGAAGAATTTTAAAGATTGAAGAAAATTTAGTGTAACACTTATCAATCAGATGTTGAGTGGTTGATACCCTGCTCTACAATTCCTCTTGCTCTGCCCAAGTAAAGCAGAGAGAAAAAGTATATATTTTGTTATTTAATTTTATTTTTTTATACATTTGGGTTTTTTTTCCATTTTGAATACAGAAGACAAATTTTATGGCTCTTAAAGTTTAAAGTGCTCGTTCTTTCCCATTTTTTTTAATCAAAAACAGTAGAAAGCTTCAATGAAACAAAACAAAACAAAACAAAAAACAAGCTATTAACTGTAAAGAAAACTTAAAATAACTCATTCTCAAATAGTGATGATTAACCCTTATTTTATGTTTTTATTTTATTTATTTATTTTAATTTTTTTTAACATTTATTTATTTTTGAGACAGAGAGAGACAGAGCATGAATGGGGGAGGGTCAGAGAGAGAGGGAGACACAGAATCTGAAACAGGCTCCAGGCTCTGAGCAGTCAGCACAGAGCCCCACGCGGGGCTTGAACTCACATACCGCGAGATCATGGCCTGAGCTGAAGTCGGACGCTTAACCGACTGAGCCACCCAGGCGCCCCATATGTTTTTAAATTAAAACTACTACCTAAGTTAAAATTACCACTTCCTAATGCTGTCTTATTCACTCATAAGGAACTAGGTTATTATACTTTTTAACCATAACACAACTTAAATATGATACACAAGTAACATATTCTGACTTTCTAATATTGCCATGCTGGTGAAATGGGATTAGAGACCACATCCATTAGTTCTAAACATACCTCTCTAACACAGATCAAACGTAGATATCAGATTTCACATAAAATGCCCTAAAACCACTCCCACTTAGGATATAACTTAAAAATTTTGAGTATAATTCTAAAGATTCCAATCTAGAACCTTAAGGCTGGTGTTATCCCCTCACTCGGTTCTTGCAGTCGCAAGATTAATTGTGTATATTCCTGTTTCTCAGTAGATTATAAGCCCCTTCAGGCAGTGGACCAAGCATGGGCTTTGCAACAAAATATTGGTTGTACTGCTCTGGAAAAATAATTACATAAGTCTGTGTCTGAGTTGTTTTCATCTGTAAGAAGGGTAAATTAATATCTACCTTGTAGGGTTTTTGTAAGATGTAAATGAGAGGTCACATATAAAAAATTTATCACAATTCTTATATATTTTGTATCTCTCTCTTCTCTCATACCTTGCCACTATACCAATGACAATATCACAATAAATGCTTAAATAAATTTAAAAGTTACCATGATTTTGTGTTATGGATTAGTATTAGTATAGATTAGTATATACACAGATTAGCATACATAAGTATTATTTTTTTTTAAGAGTACAGAATAACCTATGGTATTTAGAAATACACTAAAATTTTTATAATGGGAAATACTTATAAATACATCAATTTAAAAAATAATATTCTCATTCATCAACATCCTGCATTTTTTAACCTTACTTTTTTCATGAATTAAAAAAATTTTTTTAATGTGTATTAATTTTTGAGAGATAGAGAGACAGAGCTCAAGCAGGGTGAGGCAGAAAGAGGGAGAGAGACAGAGTCCGAAGCAGCTCTGAGCTGTCAGCACAGAGCCCGACACGGGGCTTCAACTCATGAACCATGAGTCACCCAGGTGCCCCCCCTTTTTTCATGAATTTTAATTGCTAATACCTAATAAATGTGTAAATAATTTATTGCTAACTCATATTTATGTTTTGAAAGTAGTGCATAGTTAAAAGCATAATAAAATTATAGATAGTGGGGAAGTTTACAGATCATCTGGTTTGATCCTTTCATTTTGCAAATAGAAAACTAAGTTCCAGAAAGAGGAAATGACTTGCATAAACTCCAGTAGACATAATAAAATTTTAAATTAAGTCGGAGTACCTATGATCATCCCTTCCTCCACTTTGTTTTTGAAATGCAGACCAGGAGAAACCAAGGGAAGTCAAGGAATAAATGTGGAACATGCCCAGTGGGAATATTTGAAAGGAGTAGAGGCCCTAGAATTTTTCAAAGAGGGTTTAGGACACAAGAAGTTTAGAATTAGGGGCCACTTTCTTTTTAGCCCTCAGTAGTAAATACCCACATCTGCATTAACTAATGTACATGTGAAGTTGTCAGAGAAAAAGGTGTTTAGAAAGTTATGAAATTGTAATTTAGCTGTGTTTGATACCAATTGCATTATTTTTCAACTGAGAGAAGTAAATCAATTTGTAAATAAACTTTTAAAATTTATGGGCACATTATGAATATTAAATACATAATAAGTCTACAGAAGTCTACAAAAGAAGACTTTGTAGTAAAGTTATTTGTACCAAAAAAATACTAAATAGTAAAATACACAATATAGTTTTTATCAGAAAATGTGAGTGAGAGGTACTATGGAAATGTTTACCGTCTTCTACAAGATAATATTAAAGTATACTGTTTATGTTATACTAAAGATGGAAAAGTGAAGTCAATCCTCATATATTTGCTTTTTTTTTTTAATTTTAAATGTTTATTTATTTTTGAGAGAGAGAGTGCAAAGGTGGGGGGCAGAGAGAGAGGGAGACACAGAATCCGAAGCAGGCTCCAGGCTCCAAGCTGTAAGCACAGAGCCTGATGTGGGGCTTGAACTCACAAACTATGAGATCATGACCTGAGCCAAAGTCAGACGCTTAACTGACTGAGCCACCCAGGCACCCTATTTGCTTTTGATTAAAAAAAAAAAAAAAAAAAAAAAAATATATATATATATATATATATATACACACACATATATATATATACATGCATACATATATATATATATATACATACATATATATACATACATATATATATACATACATACATATATATACATATATATATACATACATATATATATATATATATATATATATATGAATAAAATTTCAGGAATAAGATAAAACTAAATAGTGAAACCACATAAAGATGACTCAAGTCTGTTCAATTTCTTCATTCTGATCCTCTCTTAGCTCCTTTCTAGACAGAAACACAGCAGGTTTTTCTTCAGACGGATATAAAGAACCAGGCAAAGCAAAGGTGACTTCTCAGTGTCTGGGCTCTAAAACACCATTTAATGAGTGAATAGCAGCATGATTAGTGAACAGCTAGATAACTTTCACACAGGAAAAGTTAGCATATTAATTTGTCAATAAATGTAAAACCTATAATGAAGATAATTTCTCAACAGATTATCTAATGTTATCGCTGTATCAAAGTAAAAATCCATCCTTATGTGAAAATAATTATTTGGCCATATAAGAAGATATCAACTATTAAAAAATAGTAAGCTATAATGGCATTTGTAATGGTCACAGCTTTTATAATTAAGTATTGTGGTATGTTTTGAAAGTTCTAAAAAAAAATGTGTCACTCCCAATATCTTCAAAATATTTTGTAACCCAAGACAAATGTAATTTTCTAAGTCCTTGAGTTTACTCTAAAAAAATAATAATACCGTGTCAAGTGGGAGCTATGTACTATGGAATCATTAACCAAATTCTGTCACATAATGCAAAAACTCTGTTGCACAAAGGTACAGAAAATTTAAGTAACTGATCCAAGGTCACACAGTGAGTGATTTTAAACAATTATTTTGTGGATCATTGAATAACACATTCTCCATTTTTCATAAAAGAGTGAGAGACTGTCTTTTCATGCATGAGTAATTCCAACTGCTAAATTTAGCCATAAAACCAGTTTAATTATTATTATCATCGTATTACTGTTACTGTTACTGTTACTAAATTAAACTGTTGGTTCTGCATCAACCAGTCACTATAGGTAATGCAGTTGTTTGACCAATGGTGTTTTCTTTCACTTTACTCTGCTAACGTAAGTATTGCCTGCTTATAAACCTGTACTACATGGTAAAAGTACATGAAATATTTGGTTGTACATCTCCTTAAGTGTATGTTCTACGGACATTCAATAGAGGTAACTCCTAGATGACCAGTATCAAAAGTTTTCAAAATTCTGAATAGTTAATGAATTTTATATGTAAACAAAGTTATTCTACCATATTGTTTTTCTTTGTATTCTTAGCCATGTTTAATTAGAAAAAAGTTAAACTGAGAATGAATGTATTGTATAATTTTTTATACTTCTCAGTGAAGAAAAATTGCACAGAAAGTTTGGTTTATAGTTTACATTACCATAGCATTTTAACCATTATATAGCATTAAATTTACCTGGGAAGTTTGACTTCATTACTTGTTTTCAGTGCTAAGAATATGCTGGCTTTCAGTTGTTTTTGTAAGTCCCTCCCAATGTTATTTCCTCTGTATTCTCTGCGGTAGCCTCAGTGGTTTATATTCATTGTATGACTATTACATGATTTTACATTGACAGTAGAAATACACAGTAGATACTGTTTGTTGAGAAGAAAAGAATTCTGTTGTTTTCCCTCATTCATACACTCACTCACCCATTCATTCATTCATTCATTCATTCATTCACCCTTCCTTCATTTTACAGAGCACTAGGGACATACTACTGAGAGAGGCCCTGATCTCATAAAGCTTAGTCTATATGAGAGAAGACAAGCGTTAATTATATCATTAAATCAATATATAATTGCAAACTTTTGAAGTATTTCAGGATTTAGGGGAAACATGGCAAGGGGAGCTTGTGGCTTGAGGAATCATTTGAGCTTTAATCTGAAGGATAGAGAGGAATGCAATGGTGGAGTAGAGAGCAGAGTGCTTAAAATCCAGAGGTAACAGCCTGTGAGCATGACCCAGGTGTAATGCATAAGTGATGGCGTGGAGGGAGCCAGAAGGGAGGAAGTGTGATGAGACAGGACTGCTCAGAGGCCAAGCCAAGCTGGCTGTGAGCTTCTTAATAAAAATTCATCCTTTACTTGTATACATATTAGCATTTTTGTTTCTCATATCACAGGAGACTTTTCTTCTGTTTTCCCTACTTTTTAATACTGGTTTTAAACTCATGCTCATAAGAGTTATAAAGTACCATATTGACTAGAAAACTCTGATATTTTCATCCTTATTACATCTTCTTAGTTATGATCACTTAAAATTATCTAAAGCTATTGTACTTAATTTCTTTTTCTTCTTTTTTAACACTACTTTCAAACTGCTTAATGTTGTACAATTTTGGATTCCCAATAACAACTTTCATTCTCTTGAAACACAGGAAACTAGAAAATTGAAAACATACTGAAACTTATGTAGAGTGCTCCCAGGGATAATAGCTTAAATTGGCATGTGTTAGCAGTCCTGAGGTGCAGGATTGTACTGCTATTTTGCCTTTTTATGGTAAATATTAATACTTTTTTTCAGGAATATTTTTAGATCTTTGAAGAGTTCCTACTTCTGGTAAAAGTCTGAAATCCTTGAATGTGTTATATATTGATAAATATTCATTAAAAAAATTTTAGTGTGACTAATCCACACAATATGATTATTCTTGGGGTACATTCATCCTGTTCTGTCAACTAGCATCAACACTTAAGAGTTATTATTCAACATAACCATATGCTGTACATTCCTTGCTATTTACTATCTTACATCAGTTGAAATTGTGATTTATAGAGTTGCTTGGTGTGACTTTTTAATCCTGTGTATTAAAATGAACCAGCTGTAAAAGACCACAGAAATTATAAAATTACTTTCATATTTATATACTTTATTAATATCAGGTAAAATAGTGTAAACAAAAATATTGTGAAATTACTCTATAAATATATAAGGGCACGATATGTATCTAAATGAAATGTCACCATGTTCAGGCTTTATTAGGTACTGAGCTTAAATTTCTAATGAGGTCATGCTTTATAATACAACGTAATAAACAAGGAAGAATGTTTCATTTAAAATTCTTTAAAATTTAGGAGCTCTTAATTCTTCCAACATCCTAAAAGAGTGAATGTAATTAAAGTCTTTTAATAGCATTCTGTTGGTATGCCTTGAAGTCACTGATGACCAGGTAGACTTGTGGGATGACCTTAACAAATGGATTAAGTATTTCATTCATTATTTACTTATTTGGCAACATTGAGTCAGTGTATCAGTCTTACTGAAATTAGCAACAAGTGAATTAAATCAATCAACGAACAAAATTGTCAGATTAGATTATTTAATTAATACTTTAATGCTTGTCACATCTTGAGCTGTTTCAACCTCTTTTTTCCCCAATTCTGCTTAACCTTTTTCTAGGTGTTCTCTTTCTTAACTCTATAGATTTTCTTTCTTGAAAGCAAACTGGTTTTAAAAGATAATGAAGTTAGAATCTGAACGAGGGACCTAGAAATGAAAACTTTGCCTAAGAATCAAGGCTCTAACCCTTAGGAGAGGTGACCAGGAAGAACCAGACCCATATGCAACCAAGTGAGGATTATGCTGGAGATCTAGACAGGGCATCAAACACAAGGATACACCGTACAGACCTTGTTACCAGAACTGGAATAAAAAGTTCTTATTGTTCCTATCAGAAGCAACTGCTAAATTAACTTTGAACTCTTTAAGCGGTCCTTAACTAGAAAAAAAATATTAGTCCCTGTGGTCACAAGAGCTAAATGTATGGATCAGATAGAACAAAAAGCCTCTATCTCTGAGATTTGGTGGGAAGAAATTCAAGATGTGTATTGAATTTAGTTGATGATGAGTCCATAATTTATTCTTTACAGTAACACTAACAGACTTCATTCTGTAGAATATCTAAAGGAGATCTTAACAGGTAATCTGTAAGAGGTTCCAGATTCAAATAAGTTTTTAAATGGCTGTCTGCCACAGCTTCCACACTTCCATGTGATCCAACCCACAGAACTTGGAGATACATTTTTTAAAGGCTCTGAGAAACCCATAGTAAATAATTCATTTGATGTTGTAGTCACCTTTGAAATGTACTTAAGCGTAGCACCCTCGTGCAATCTGCCTCTCCCCTCCCCAAAATGGTTTAGCAACAGTTAACAGTCCAAGGAATAATATTTTGCAGGGCCCTAGTTTGGGTTATGAACTCTCAAAATTCCCCAAAATCAATGATTTTAGAAATATAAGAACCTTAAACGATAATTATAGAATGTTAGCCATTGAGTGTATCTCAAGAAAAAAATAGTGGGGGACTTCACAGGAAAATTGGTGCATATGTGGGACTTTCTTCTGCCACTCCCCACAATCCTCCTACCTTGGAAGCATACTGCTTGTCCAACATATGGACCTGCTGGGAGCAGCAGGATCATTTTCTAAGAGATTTCTAGTGATTAGAACACATTTTTATATCCGTAAAAGGAGCAGTTCAACATTATCTCACCTGCAGGGTAAAAGCATTAAAATAATTTGGTCCAAAAATACAAATAAATATTTGTGTAGTCCTTAGATACTTTTATGTAGTCTTTGTTTCTGCATGCTGACAAGTAAAAACATATAGGTTCACACATGTCATGCAAGGGTCAGATATGCTTTAGGCTTCTACGTGACGAGTATCTTCTGAAAACAAAGGGTTCTAACATGTTCCAAACAACCTTAAAAATATTACTAAATTATAACTTTTCACAGATGTTGCTCCTTGGACTGTAGTGAAAAATTTTAACTGTGTGTTCTGAGTCAACCTGTAGTGGTCCCACTAAGTAATTGTGTAGCTGTAATAATTTAGATTAGTGGTAGGTGGTAGATCAGCAAACACCCTCTTCAGATTAAGTTTATGGTTTAATTGGCCAAGGTTATACAATCTTATTAAAGTCTACATAGCTACAGGGACCAGCAAAAGATGCGGCATATTTTAGCACAGTATTTTCATACCTCGTTGAGTGGGTTTAGGTACTAACACAGCCACCACTGAGATAGTTCATCTAACACATGGTCTTTCTGGACCCAGGAAAGCTCAGTTCTTTCCTTTTTAATTCTAGAATCTTACAGCATCATCCTGGATGAAATTGCACAATACATGCACTTTTGTTTAGAGTAATGATTGCATACGTCAGTCTTCCCTACTTACTAAAGTGAAGTTATGTCTTTCAAAGCTTTTCAGGGTCCTAGAGAGCCCAGTTCTGCATAGTGACCTAGTTGCGGTCAAATAGAGTTTGAAATAAAATATTTACTATAAGTGAGATTCTTCTTATGGTGGAGTTTTGAAGAAACTTACTTGTTTGCCTTCTGATACATTTCTTTCTATGTTTCTTGTCAGTGTCATGGGTTATTAAAAAATAATAAAACCTAATAGTAAGGAGGGGAAGAGCCCAGTGTTGATCCATTTATTTATGAATAAACTTTTTTTAGGAGTATTTTTAAGTTCACAGCAAAATTGAGCAGGAAGTACAAAGAGTTCCTGTGTATCCCTGGTCCCCACACATGTACAGTCTCCTCCACCATCAACATCCCCCAACAGAGCGATACATTTGTTAAACTGATAAACTTAAACTGACACACCTTTCTCACTCAGAGTCCATAGTTTGCATTAGAGATCTTTCTTGCTGTTTGTTATACATTCTATAAGATTTGGACATATATATATATATATGTATGTAATTATATATATATAATTACAAGTATACACTATTGTAGTACTTAGTAGTTTCACTACCTTAAAAATCCTATGTACTTCACCAGTTCATCTTTCCTTCCTCATAGTTTTGCCTTTTCTAGAATATTATATAGTTGGAATCAGACGGTATGTAGCCTTTTCAGATTGGTTTCTTTCATTTCACAATATGCATTTAAGGTGCTTCTATGTGTTTTCATGACTCGATAGCTGATTTATTTCTAGCATTGAATGATATTTCATTGTCTGGATGTGCCACAGTTTATCCACTTACTGACTAAAGGAATCCATTTATTTTTCAGTAATACCATGATGCTCTATATTTGCAGATCTCTTCTGTACTTTATTTGCAAAACAGGGCTCCTACCATTTATGCTGTAGCCTGCTATTTTTAAATTTAACTATAAACATTTTCCTCTTTAGTAAATACATTGCTTCCACATCATTTTATATTTCTAGTATTCCATTGCATAAATGTACCATAATTTCTTTAACCAATTCCCATACTGTACATTTAGGCCTTATCCACATTTGTGTTATTACAAAAAGTTCCATATATACTTGTACATAAATTTGCACATAGGACTGATTATTATTTTAGAGTGAATTCCCAAAAGTGAAGTTAATAGGTCAGAGGGCATATGTACTTGTTAGTCCTTTTGTTATGTTTTGCCAGAATTCCTCCAGAAGGCTTTAACAGTCTGTACCCTCACAAGCAGTGTTTGCCTTTTGTTCTCCAGTTCATTTTGATCATTGCAAGATCATTTTAATTATTTAATCAATGATGACTACCTCATTGCTTAATTTTTGTATTTAACCGTTAGAGAAGTCTGGAGTTTTTCTGGTATTTACCAATTATTCGCATTTTATCTTTTGTCTACTATGTGTTCATAACCTAAGCTGATTTTCAGTGGAGGTCTTTGTCTCCTATTGTTTTATGAGAACTTCTTATATCTAAATATATTAATCTTTGGTTTTCCCAGCCAATCATTTGCCCTTTAAATTTTGTTAATGACATTTGTATTTGCATAAGTTATTAGGTCAATCCATACATAATAATGATTATTTAATATTAATTGAATATTTATGATGTCCTAGGTCCTGTACTAAGTTCTTCATATGCATTATCTCATTTAACTATGCCCATTTCATAGATCAGGAAGCTCAGACCTAGACAGATTAGATAACTTGCCCCAAAAATTTGATTTTGAATCTAGAATCATCTTATTCCAAAGAAAATTCCTTTAAGCTACTTTATTTTCCTGCTCAAAAATAATAACTAATATGTATCTGATTACTATATACCAGGTGATGAGTTAAACACTTAAATTCCATCAACTTAATTCTCACGACAACTCTGAATTAGGGCTCTATTTATAACCGTATTTATGAAAAGTTAAATTAAGATGAGTTTCAGTGAGATTTAACTGCTTGTTCAAAATTTCTACAGTAACATAGTAGAAATAAAACTAAGCTCCGTGAGGGCAAAGATTGGGTTAATAAGACCTCCTGCTTGCCTTTCAATATGAATATTAAGGTCACATGAGATCATGTTTATGAAAATACTGTCTATGTTGGATACTCTAGGAATATGATGCACCATTATTTTTAAAGCACTATTATCCCTGGGTTTTCAGCTAAATCTTGGCAATCTATTCCTGGCAAGGAAACTGTGTTTATGCACTTTTCAAACCTGGAGTGTTTGCTTTTCTCGTAACTCTTATGGAATTGAAGATTACCCTTAACTCTCTATGTGTTAGCCTAGCAAATTTTCCTCCTTCATTTGGCAATCAAGAAGATAATGTTGGAGGAAAATAATACAATTGGAAGACCATGTTCCATGTTTTAAAAACACTTTGATTAATTTCAGATGCATATATATGCATTTGTATTCTATCTTATATTATTAATCATTTAAGATTTAATTTTCCACTTACTCGTTATTTACTTATTTTTTGTTACTGTTCGATCATTTCCATCTGCCAATTAAAATATGGTAGTTGGCCATGTTACTTTTTCAGAAAGGATCTGCTTTCATGTTTGTATCTTAACAATTCCTAAGAACTTATTGCTGTTTTTTCTAGTATAAACCTCAGTGTATTTGAAATTTGTGTGTGTGTGTGTATGTGTGTGTGTTTGATTTTTCTTGCGAATACAATTCATCAGATTCAAATTTCTAGTTCTTGAAGAATGTTGGTAAATGAACTTTAAAAGTTCCTTAGTGTCAAATTAGAGACATAAACTTAATGTGCGATTGCTATATATTTACTTTGGTCATTGTGAGCAAACCTCATTTTTTTTTATACAACTTTTAATTTTATCATAATGTTTATCTTAGTTGCAAAAGTAAACACAGTGGTGGTTTTAAAGCAAGATAGGTTTTTATTAGCTTCACTCTGTGTTTACCTAACTGTTCAGGCTGCGGCTCTCACTTTCCTTGCCGCATGTTTTGATTAATGACCCTCTGGACTTGTTCCAGAATATACTGATTATGGTCAGTGCACTTCAAACATGATTTATTAATTGTGTTTGCAGCTCAAAATAATTATGTAAAGATTGATCATAGGTATTATTATAGGTTTGCCAATAAAATCAGCAGTTATATTTTAAGATAAAGTTTCCCTCAGTGGATTTTTGTAGCTGTACAGAAAGGACAAAATATTAATATTAAAAATATATATATTCAGTATTAACCATGGCCTTATGCCCTTTTAAAGCATATTGATTAAATGTATCAGAGATTTAGTTTTCTAAGTGCATGTATTTTGAGTTCTGTTTTAACGTAATTTCAAAATAATATGTTTCATTGGAGATTACATAGATGTTTATATAAAGTATTTCCTTGTTTATAACTAACCCTGGGAACAACCTTTCCTACTATTCCCTTTGGCTATTATATGCATTTAGACTTCAAATTACTGACAGACTTGAGTTTCTGTTTAAAATAATTTTTAATTGGAAGTTGTTATAATCTTTCTGTGTTTTAGGTAAAGGGAATTTATCTTATGCTTCATATATATTATGCTCACATTCGAAAGACTTTTACATCAAATTTCTCTAAATTTGGCATGAACATAGTAATTGTTTCAGGCATTTTAAGTGCTCTATCAACATGGAATAATGTGTAAATATTCATTATACTGGTCAGAGGAGTTATTAATCAAAAGAATTGACTCCCTGTTCATAATTTATTGTTCAATATTGAAAGAAAAATAGGTACATGTATTCTTTATTATTTGGTGTACCATATTCAAAATATATACACTTTAACAGTGAAATTCTATAACTTAAATTATTTACTATGATATGTAACTAAATGGTAAAAAGGTATTTGGTTTGTATTAAAACATCATGAAATGATATAAAATGTTTCATCACAATAGAACTGAACGTTTCACGTTCTAAGCTTATCTGAAACTACAAACTAATTATGTCAAAACAAGAATATGTAAACTCTGCAAGTAACTGAGATGATAGCAAATGGAAAAAGAAAATAAAATATGAGAATAAAGAACAACAAACAAAAACTGAAATAAAGGAATTAAAAATATATCATAGTTCATAAATATTATTCAGGGATTTTGCTTGTTATTGGTAAATCATTACTAAAGGACAAAGAGCACCAAAATGCTTTGTTTAAACATCATTGTTAAAAATATTTTTAGTAAAATTTTAGGACATATACTTTGTTTAGTTAAAAATCTTATAATAATTTCATTTCTAAACAGTTCCTAAAAAATAATAATTTCTCTAGAGCAAACTTACATGTTATTTTTTAAAATATTATTTTTATAATAAATGAGGATAAATTATGTGTATTGAATAAGGCTGTGTTATCATTACCAGCATTATTGAGTGCTTTATCCTGCACGTACCACTTCTAGAAATTCAGAATAAAGAGGCTGGTGCAGGCTATGTCTGCAAAAATCTTTGTATATGATATAAAACAATGAAGGAAGATTAATCAGTAGCACACATTTATCTTTTGTGACAAACTGTCTTTAATATGTATATGACTAAAGTGTGCCAAGTTCCATAATAGATACAAGAATTATGAAATTTCAGAGGAGGGAGAGTTGATATCACATCTGCAGGCTGTAAAATAGGGAGATGTGATGAAGTCAGAGAAGACAGACTAGAAGGTATTGTGGCTTTGTAGAGGAATGGATATTTCTAGAGAGATAAACTGAAGAAAGATATTGCAGAGATGAATATTGAAGCCAGCCTCCTCATTCCTATTCTGTTTGTGTGTGTGTGTGTGTGTGTGTGTGTATGTATATACACACACGCATATACATATACGCGTATACATACGTATATACGTATACGTATGTATACGCGTATATGTATATATGTGTGCATTTATACACACACACACATATACACACACACATATACACACAGACATATATGTATATATATACATATATATAAATATTTTTTTTAATTTAAATTTTAGTTAGCATACAGTACAATATTAGTTTCAGGAGTAGAATTCAGTGATTTATCACTTACAGAAAACACCCAGTGCTCATCACAACATCTGCCCTCCTTAATACCCATCATGAATCTAGTGCATCTCCCACCCACCTCCCTCCATTAACCCTCAGTTTGTTCTCTATCGTTAAGAGTCTCTTATAGCTTGTTTCCCTCCCTCCACTTCCCATAAGTTCACCTGTTTTGTTTCTTAAATACTCCACATATAAGTGAAATCGTATGGTATTAGTGTTTCTCTGGCTTATTTTGTTTAGCATACTTTCTAGCTCTATCCACATCATTGCAAATGGCAAGATTTCTTCCTTCTGATGGCTGAATAATATTCCATTGTGTATATATATTACATCTTCTTCATCCATTCATCAGTCGATGGACATTGGGGGGCACCTCTCCATAGTTTGGCTATTGTTGATAATGTTGCTCATACCCTTCAAATCTGTGTTTTTGTATCCTTTGGGTAAATACCTAATAGTGCAATCTGGGTCATAGGATAGTTTTAGTTTTAGTTTCTTGAGGACACTCCATAGTGTTCTCAAGAATGGCTTCACCAGTTTGCATTCCCACCAACAGTACAAGGTGGTTCCCCTTTCCCCTGCATCCTTGTTAACACCTTTTGTTTTTTGTAGTGTTAATTTTGGCCATTCTGACAGGCATAAGATGATATCTGATTGTCATTTTAATTTGTATTTCCCTTATGATGAGTGATATTGAGCATCTTTTCATATGTCTGTTAGCCATCTGGATGTCTTCTTTTGAAAATTGTCTTCTTCATGTCTGTTTCCCATTTCCTCACTGAATTATTTGTTTTTTGAGTGTTGAGTTTGATATTCTTTATAGATTTTGGATACAACCCTTTACCATATATGTCTTTTGAAAATATCTTCTTCCATTATGCTAGTTGTTTTTTAGTTTTGTGGATTGTTTCTTTCTCTCTGCAGAAGCTTTTTATCTTGATGAGGTCCCAGTAGTTCATTTTAGCTTTGATTTATCTTGCCTCAGGAGACATGTCTAGTAAGAAGTTGCTCTAGCCTAGGTCATAGAAATTTCTGCCTGTTTTTTCCTCTAGGATTTTGATGGTCCTGTCTTACATTTAAGTGTTTCATCCATTTTGAATTTATTTTTGTGTATGGTGTAAGAAAGTGGTCCAGGTTCATTCTTCTGCATGTCACTGTCCAATTTTCCCAATACCATTTGCTGAAGAGACTTTCTTTTGTCCATTGGATATTCTTTCCTGCTTTGTTGAAGATCAGTTGGCCAACAGTTTGTGGGTCCATTTCTGGGTTCTTTATTCTGTTTCATTGATCTATGTGCCTGTTTTAGTGCTAGTACCATACTGTCTTGATGATTACAGCTTTGGTGAAGTCCAGAATTGTGATGCCTCCACCATTTGTTGAAGAGATTATCTTTTTTCCATTAGATATTCTTTCCTGCTTTGTCAAAGATTAGTTGACTGGATAGTTGTGGGACTCCCTTTCTTTTGTTTTTTTAGTAATAGAACCCTCTTCCAACATACTGTGTATCCATAAGTTTTAACAAAGCATGTGGCTGCCAAACTAGAGGCAACATTTCTCAACTTCACTGGCAGCGAAGTACGGCCATGTGACAAAGTCCTTGACAATGAGGTGTGAATGGAGATAATATGTGCAATTTGGGGATCTTGCCCTTAAAATGAATGGGTATACATTCTTCCATTTCTTCCTTCTCAGTTCATCTTCTGCCTAGCATGTTAGGAGGATATTCTAGGAGATGGCAGGGAAATAAGAAAGGAAGAATCATAGCCCCTGGACATTCTCGTGGAGCAAAGCAGCATATCTGCTGAGGAATACCCAACCTACCTATAGACTATTCTGTGAGAGAAAAATAAATGTGTAGCTTGATTGAGTTATGGTGCTTTTTGTATCCCTTTGTTACAGAAACTTGAGATATCCCCTAACTAAAAAGAAGGGTGTTACTGTCAGAGGAATAGAATGCAGTAAACTAAATACATGGAGGGAGAGTCTGGAACATAGGGGACCAGTGACGATATAATGAGGTGCATAGACATGTGAATAAAGCTGGCAAATTAGATGGATCTCAGATCACAAAGGAACTTTAATGCTAAGCTGATTTATTTGGATTTCTTTTATGAATGCAACTGGGAACTGTTAAAGGTTTTGAGGCAAAGAATGGCATAAGGAATAGTGCTTTACAGAAATTTCCCTGGAAATCATATATTTGATGGAGGGAATGTTTATAGATCAGCAGTGAAGATAGGAGGATATTACAGTAGTTCAGGAAGAGTTAGTCTGAAGAAGGATAGTGATTTTAAGTGTGAGTGTGATTGGAAAGGAAAGGAAGAGATGAATTGAGAAACACTTAAGATTGCTGTCTTCTTATTACCAAAGACCTTGGAAGCCTCATCAGTATTGAAAGCTATTTGTTAGACTTGGTCTTTCTCAGAGTAAGTCATTTTTCTTACTTCAGGAATCAACCTACCCCAAAAGCTGGATAATCAGAACTTGGTGGTCTTGGCATTGACTTCTGGAAAGGCTGGAAAAATTTCCTTTTCCAGATTGGCATATTTATATACTCAAGTATATAGGTATATACTACATTAATTTTATACTATTTTACTTCTTCATTTATTTGATATTTTAAACTTAATTAAGCATATCGGTAAGTATGTTAATCGGTAAGCTATCTTCAAATCATACTTTAAGAAACATTGTCACTGTGGGAGGTGTGCTGTAGTCTCCAAAAATGTTTCTTGATGAAGGGGTTCTTGTTAGCTCCAACCACAGGAAATATTCCATCTGGACATGTATCATGTATTTTCATTTCAATCTGAAGTTAATGGGTTTCTCTTGCTTAGAGAGAGATGACATTCTACTTATGGACTACAGGAAAAAAAAAATAACTTTTTGCTTTATAGTCCTTTATGGATATAGTACTGATTTTATAAAGTGTTTTGACTTGGGCCAACATGTATGACATTCTAGAAATTTCCAGGCTGTAAGGGTTAATACAGGAGTTGTATTCATGAGTGAATTTTACAAACCAATGAAGTTAAGAGATAATGTTATAAAACTAAATAGGCCTATATATCCCTATTTCAAGGAAACCATGAAAATAATATTTATTTACTGAGGTTTATTTTTGGCAATAAATGGTGCCACATAAGGCCTAAAAACTGGTAAAGAAAACATTTCATTTGTGCTTAACTGCTATATGTTTAAGTAAGACAAATGAAGATCTCAGTATTCTTACTGAGTAATAAGATGGTGTATTGTATTTTTATTTTGTCCACTTGTTTCAGATAATTAATTTATTAGTATTATAATGGAATTTATTGATTATCAAATAAAAAATATACGGCCACATAACCTTTACATGAATGTTTTGTGGGACAAAAGGCTTACTGTGTCAGGGAAAGCCCATTTCACCTGGTAATGTCCATGGTAAAGGCCCTAGATCTGCCTTCTTTGTCGAATCAGATAAATCTTCTACACGAAAGTCACTCATGTAGAGTGGAGTCATGTTATAAGTGCATACAACGTATACATATTCAATGTACAATTTCTTTCCTCTCCTTTGACCATAAAGAGGGGCAGGGGAGAGACATAGGAGAAAGAACATTTTAAATAGTTCTGGACATTCTATTCACACATATGCCAGGAGTGGGTATCAAGTGGGAAACAGATCTCCTTTCCCCCATCTGTCGAGTTTCTATGATCATTATATAACTGGAATAGCACATTTAAAAATAAACCTTTTTCATTAACATGGCCATTAAACACAAGGCACCTATTTTACATTTTCTACTGCTGGATGGAAAATAAATCGCCATTTATCAGAATGGAAGGAAAACTATAGTGCTGGACTACTTGAAATTAGTATATCATGCCAGGGTAATATTTTCGTAATGATTTTTCAGGATAATGTAATTTTCACATTATGACTCTTACTATGAGTTTTAGTTTAGAACCCAACCCCTAAATAAAATAGAAACCCATTTAATATGGAGACCATTACATCCTCTGAGTTTTTCTACTGTGAGCTACAGAACCTGAATTTATCAATATTCCCTGAATAATTTCATGTGGTTATTCTCTTGGTTGGAGTTGCCTTTCACTGAATACACATGGTTTGCTAGTGTTCCATTGAAGTTGTTTTCCCAGAGCCTGTTTATAATCTCAAATGTGGTGTGATCTATACAGAGAATGATGGGACACCACACTTGTATTAATGTGAGATGTTCCCCAGCTGTTACACTTTTCATTCCTGAGGTATCACTAGTTTTTTAAGCCTACCTAAAAAGATAAGTACAATGGTCCTGAGTTTCTCAAACTGTAGTCATACATAGGCCACCATTTGGCTTTTTGTTGTGTCTGTTTCACCACCCATTTCCACAGTGTTTACCCCTTCTTATTAACACTTCCACTGTGAGTTAATTATCTACTAAATTATGTTTTAAATTAAATAAGTTTATTGAAAGAAGAAGCCTCACATTCTTTTTTTTATGTTTATTTATTTATTTTGAGAGAGAGCAAGTGCGAGTGGGGAAGGGGCAGAGAGAGGGAGACAGAGAATCCTAAGCAGGCTCCGTGTTGTCAGTGTAGATCCCCATGTGGGGCTCAAACTCGCAAACCATGAGATCATGACCTGACCCTAAATCAAGAGTTGGACACTTAACCGACTGAGCCAGCCAGGTGCTCCAAAGCTATACATTCTTAAATGGAAAATCAGTCTTACCTGAAGGTGAAGGTAAGTTTTAATACATTATAAAATTAACAAATGCAATCAACTATTATATTCTTACCTCAAGACTCTGTACCTAAGTATGATTCTCTCTATTAAAAGACACACTGCCATCTAAAAGACATCCCCTTTAGAGAGAGATCACTAATTTTATAGTTGTAATAGCTGCTGCTACATCGTTACTCACCATGTAACCATCTTCTGAGGGCAGGCCATAGAATAAGGAGTTAGATACAGATTTATCTACATCTTAACAGACAGGTGCTGTGTAATTTTTGGATCAAGTTACTTACCCACTCTGAGCCTTAATTTTGTTACTTCTAAAATGGGATCACCCACCTCACTCAAATTAATGAGATGACAAATACAATGTGCTAAGCACATGGTAAATGTTCAGTGTTGGTTATTACTGTAGTTCTTGTTCATCTTAATTTTCCCTTGCATTGTCCAGCTGTTTAAGTTTAATGCAGATTGTCCTCCAAGGCAAGTTATTTACTTATGGTAAAATGATATTATCAAAGCATCTAATTCTATTTTATGATTTTTAATAAATTACAATGAAATAATGTTTATCCTCTGAAATTCATATGCTTTTGGCTTGAGAAACTTAAGTGAGTGGTGCAGTTTTCAGACGAGGGATAGACTGAAAAAGAAGCAGCTTTGCAGGGGCACCTGGGTGGCTGTTCAGTTAAGCATCCCACTGTTGATGTTGGTTCAGGTCATGATCTCACAGTTGTGAGATTGAGCACTGTGTCAGGCTCTGTGCTAAGCATGAAGCCTGCTTAAGATTCCCTTTTTCTCTCCCTCTGCCTCCTCCCCCACTTGCACTCTCTTTAAAAATACATACATACATATGTAAAATTTTTTTATAAGTTTGCAGAGAAGAAAATTGAAACATTCTGTTTTGGCTAGATTATATTTAAAATACTTAACAGACATCAAAGCAGATATATCAAGATATAGGAATCTGGAGTTCCTGGGAGAAGTGAGGTCTAGAGCTAAAGATTTGAGAGTCCTAAACATTTGGGATGTACGGTTATGATTTTGTAGTGAGAATAGTCAGTATAGGTAGGTGTTTCTCTTCAGTAATTCTTGAGTAGTTCCTAATGTGGAGCTTTAAGCAACAAATAGAGTAAAGGTAAAGGAGATACTATTGGTAGTGCCAGAGTTCCATGCTTTGTTCTTTGATAGATTGTAACAGCTGTAGGAAAATAAATTCAGTTCTTTTTTTTTTATTATTATTTTATGGATTCTACATGGATTTTATGGCCAGCTGATTTCTTTCTGGGCTCTCAACTCATCTGAACAATTGTAGTATCTGTTCCTGACAACTTTAATATTATATCAATTGGATTTTAAATTATATGTAGTATAGGGGGAAAAAGTTCCAAATCACACTTTATACTGAACTGTTCTCTTCCTGTATAATGGTTGAATCAAAAGAATTTGTTGGGAACCTTTTAGGTCATAGATTCCAACTTCATAGTCCAGGCAAGTAGGAAAAACAGATACATGAAACTATAATAGAGCAATTATTTGGGTGACTGTGATAGTCATTAGTTCTGTTCACCAAATATTTCCAGCTCTCTGCCTCCTGGGCACATGGTAAAATTGCACTTCAATAGCTATAGTTGAGTGAGGCCATGAGACTAGGTCTTACCAGCAAGTTTTGATTAAAAGTGTCATGTGTAATTTCCGAGCCAGAGCGCTTTCTTTCCTTCTGCCATAATGATTGGCAGTGTTGGTAGCTGCCCTGTCATCCTAGGTCTTGGAATGAGGACAGCACAGAATGGAGCCCCCAGGCCACTCCTGATGGACATATGAGAAATGTTGAATGAGACAGAACTGCATGAATGAGAAATTAAAGCTTTGTTGTTTTATGTCACTGAGATAGATGTTGGGGTACTTGCTACTCAATATCGGTTAGGTTGAACCTGAGCACTGGAATACAGAGACTTGTCCAGATAGAGCATATTCTTAGCACCGTCACACTACTATTTAAAAAATCATGAACCATAAGACAACATTGGTTGAAAGTTCACTACCAATGCCATGAAGTGAATATGGACACCTTTACCATAAGCAAAGGAGAACAAACCACTGCTTAGCTACGTTTTTACAAAGTTCAAAATATCTAACATATTTCTAAATGTTACAATTTGGAAGTTACATATTCTCTTAATTCCAGTGTAATTGTATAATATAGAAACTTTAGGAAACTAAATTCTTCAATGATTCGGCAAACAAAGGAATACCTTTTTTAAAAAAAAGAAAAAAATAGCATTTTCAGGTTTTTCTCAAGCAGGTAGTAGGAATCAATTTTATTATTCACAAAACTATTTAACAAATGCTCTTTTATAAGCTCGTCTTGTGCCAGTCAGACGAATGGAGTCCAGCTCCCATTTAGAAGGTTAAGAGAGAAAACACTCAGAGATTTGACATCACTCCACCCCACCTAATGACTTCACTTTCCATTTGACTTGCTTTTTGTTATTTACTGAACTAAAAAATGTACTATCCAAATTAAAGCTGTAGTCTTCACTCCCACCAAGTATGTGGAGATTAACCACAATGCAGATGATCCAAAAACTCATAAATTGAGTAATTTTTAGTCATAGAATTTTTAAGGTGGAAATAGAGTAAGATAGGCTTTTCTGTTCTTTTACCAAATAATTAATGATATCTTTATCCATTGTTTAGTTGTAAACTGGCATAGAATATTAGCCAAATGAAGCAAGCTAGGACTTCATGGTCAGTGTCTATGCACAGTGTCTGTGTCCTCATAATTTGTCTATATGTCACCTTTCCTGGAGTTTGTTTTGGTGTAGTGTTTGCTTACACTACACTAGTAGCATCTAAGGAAAAAAATCTGGTGTTTCAAGTTAATGTTTGCCAAGCATCTCCCCTGTACCTTATTAACTTCCAACTAAACTATTGTACTTAAAAAGAAATGTTACAATACTGGTAAAGTTATAAGAATATTAAGTAAGAAAGTAGGAGATCTGGGTCTAAGTTTTAACTGTGTCTTTTACTAAATTGTATGCTTTGTTTAACATCTTTCAAATCTGTCTCCTCCTTTCCATGTCCCTGTCACTGCTTTGGTTTAAGACCTTGTTACATAGCTCCCTTCCAGACTTCACACAGCTGCCTGAGTGACCCTTCTAAGATGTTAATCACTTCAAGTCTGTTAATGAGTCCCTATAGTTTTCAGGATAAAGTCTAAACCTCTTAGTGTTGTGCACAAAGCTTTTCACGAGCTGCCCCTTGCCTACCTCTGGCCCTGAGGTTGTAAACTGGCAGGCTGTGAGCAGAATTCAGCTCATGTATGTTTGGTCTGTTTTGTACCATGTTTTCTTAAAAATATGGCATGAACGTTAAATTACAAATTGAGAGATTTCTGACTTCTCTTGAAATTAGAAGATTATCCTCTCGCACGTTGGCATTTGGCTATTCCGACTGTTCTCTTTAGTGTTTTTTCTCTTAACCTTCTAAATGGGAGCTGGACTCCATTTGTCTGATTGGCACAAGATGAGCTTATAAAAGAGCATTTGTTAAATAGCTTTATGAATAATAAAATTGATTCCTACTACCTGCTTGAGAAAAACCTGAAAATGCTATTTTTTCTTTTTTAAAAGGTATTCATTTGTTTGCCATTCATTGAAGAATTTAGTTTTCCTAGTTTTTATATTATACAATTACACTGGTATTGAGAGACTACAAAGCTTCCAAACTGTAACATTTAGAAATATGTTAGATATTTTTAACTTTGTAAAAATGTAGCTAAGCAGTGGTTTATTCTGCTTTGCTTACAGTAAAGGTGTCTTTAGGGAGGACAGTCCCTCTCTGATTTACCACAATCCTCACCCACTGATATTTCACCCCTTTATGTAACTTGTGGGCATTTGAGTTTGCATCCCCCCTCTGGCCTCCCTCCAGCCATTCTTTAATGTTCCTTTCTTATAGCACTGAATTATATATACCAGGTTCTTTCAAAGGTTTATGCTTACTCTATCCTGGGGTGTCCTCCTCTCCTTCCATTTCTTTATCTCACTGACCCATTTACTTCTTTGAAAGTTCAGGACAGTTGTTGACTTCTTTGCAAAAACTCACCCCACCTTCCCTTCTGATGTACCTGTATCGGCCTTATTCTACCTGTCACATTGTATAGTATTTGTTGATTTATTTGTCTGATTTCCTCATTAGGTGGTAAAGTCTTTTGAGGGCATAGACAGTGTATAATTTATTTTTGTGTTACAGTTTGAGCTCAAAGGAGCCATTATTGGCCTCAGTGTCATTGTTTATACAATGATGAGCCTTGCTCACAAAGGAGATCAGATGACCTTCAGAGGTTCTTCTTATTTGAAAGTCTGCTGTCTGTTGTTTCTTTTTGGGAATCTGGGGTCAAAGGCTGCTTTGAACAGATTTTAACCAAAGCTCAGATATATACTAAATAAGACTTAAGGGGTTAAGGCATGTGGTGTCCTAAAGTGCCAAATAATGAAGGTATTTCTCTCCAAAAGGACCATATACTTTGGTTAGTCATTCCTACATAGAAGCTGACTGACAGATCATTGTCAAAAGGCAGCAAAAGACTAATCCATTAGGTATCTGACTACATTTAACAGAAGGAATTATTGGTGCTCCAAAGAGGGCATCTGTTTAACCTTAATAGCAACCTACTTGGCATCATGAGGAAGAGAAAGGAAAGAGGAGGAAATATATTAGGCAGAAATTAAATCTGATTCCAATACTCCACTTGGGCTTAGTGGCCATGAAAAAAAGCAGAATGGAAGATGAGTATTTCCTGCCAGTGGCAAATGATTTGGGAGGAGATGGTTATCAAGGTCAGCATGACAATGGATGCCTTGAAACTATTTGACCCAGAAATTCTGCCTCTAGGAATTCAACCTAAAAAAACCAACCATGAATGTATACAAAGATCTGAACATTATCTATCATTAACAACAACAAAAAGGAAAAAAAAATAGGTGTCCAACATTAGGAAATTCTTTAAGTCAATGAGTGGTTTTAACACAGTACTTCTTAGAGTGTTGCCTTTGTAGGACTGTGCTATTCTCAGCCCTACATCTGAGATTCTGGATAATCTCAGAAAAACCCAGCCCTGTATCATCACTTCAGGCAGGATAGTTTCACTCTTATTTGTTGTAGGTATTAAGGTTACAGGTGAAATTTTCTTTAGAAAAAACAAATTCTCATAAAAATAAAAATTTGAAAACCACCATATTCAATAAGTCATAGTAATATTAGACAACAATACATAAGGAAATATGTGTTAACAGTTTAGATTATCTTTGGGTAATGACTATAGGTCATTTATTTTTCTTACTTGGATTTGTCTCTCTTTTCCACATTGTCCACAGATAACATGTAATTATTTCTGTAACCAAACAAAAAATGATTCTTGAAAAAAAAATTAGTTGACAGCAATAACTAGTCCACAAGCCACTGAAAAGTTCCCAACTTACCATAGGTTTTGTAAACCTCCTACCGTTTTGAATTTTTTTTCCTTGAAATATTATAGGCTGTTGAGAACACTGAAGATATAGTACAGTTCCTTCATTTTATATTTGAAGAAACTATGATCCAAAACATTTCGGTATATGGAAGCTAGATCTGGAAGCACTGATCTTCTGATGCCTTGTGCTTTTTCTGCTGTCCACACAATTTATAAATAATCATGATTTTTATGTCTCTCATTTATGTCTACTTAATTGGAAGATCTATCATTGTGTTATTTCTTGCTTTTTCCTATGAGTAAAAATTAATTTTTTTGAAGTTCCAGTGGTCAAAATTTTTCTATTTAGAAAAACTGGCACAAACTAGGACATTAAACCATCCTGAAACTGTCATATGACTCAGTGTTCTGATTTACACAATTAGAGTTTTTTAATTTACTTTATTCCACTAATTCATTAAATGTGTATGTTCACTCAGATTTATAATTTGGTGTTAGACTGGATTGACCTCAGGTAATTTGCCCTCACTTTTGGCATCTAAAAGGTAGACATTAGATACATGTTCCGTCTGCTCCACCTTCCTTCTCAGACATGAATGTACTCGGGAAGGACTCTGCTTTACTTGTATTTCCGGACCTTAATTCATCTCTAAGTTATCTTGCTATGAGTACACTGACCCCTTTCCCCCCAACTGTAATGACTTTGTGTAATATGTTTTACATATACATATATCAGCACTGTCCCATGGTTCTTTTTTGTATTAATGCTGAGAGGTAAAAACTGGGTAGCCAATTGACCCTGGAGACTCTGAATAAACAGTGTGAGGTAATGTGTTTCAAATAAAGAAAAATGGGAAGGTTCAGAAACATCAGTCACTCTCCCAAACCCCCTACCAACCTCCAGCCAAAGGAAAAACAAAAAAAAAGACTAATTCATAATGAAAAGCAATCAGAACAGAACAAATACATGGAGATCTTTATTTAAGGTGGTTTTTGTTATTGATGATCCTATTTATGAAAAACCCTAGAGATGAGGGGCTTTGAGGAACATTCTTTTTTAACCATTTCCCCCCTCCAAGTTATCTTGACATCTTCATTAAAATGCAAAACTTTGAGGCTTGTATCATATAAAGAATAGTTTGCTTAAAAGAATTATAACTTAAAACTGAAATCATTTATACAGTTGCTTTTACTAAAATAATTCCTTTGAATATCACATGTAGTAGATTTGGGGTAAATTTTAAATATTTTTAAATGTCATAGTTTTGTAAACTCTTTTCTGATTTAGTTATTCTAATTGTTTTAACACGGTAGGGCTGCTCTTCATTTACTCCGAGAATCAAGCACAGAAATTCACAGATGTAAAAATGAAATAAGATTGGTAAATAATCAATTTAATAACATGGACTTACACGCAGATATATTTTCTCATGGTTAAACCTTTGATATCAGATATCACAGTATTTCCAATGAAGCGTTCAAAGCTAGGAATGCTATGCCACTAGCTAAAAATTTAAGTATTGAAATATTCTTATGACACTTCCTGATTAAAATTTTAGGTTACATGCCTGTAGTATATACTCTTTGAGAATAGGAACACTATCTGATTTTATTTTCCAGATAATATTTGAGAAATAATTTTTTGTTTATATATAACACCATACAACCTTTCAAACACACACATGTGTATTACTTCATTTAGTTTTTACTCAAACCCTGTGAAAGAGGGATATGGGAAGATTATTCAAAAATGAGGATAGTGAGATTAGTGACATACCCAGAATTTCATGGCTACGCACAAGGCTAGAACCTGCTACATTATTTTATTTCCTACTAGCTTCCCAGCATTATGTCCATGAACCTTTTAGCCTCTATAAATGAATATGGGTACCATAGGATTTCTTACAGCTTAATAAAAGCAAGTTGGAACGTTGCACATATAATGTAAATTATTTTAAAAAAACAGAACTGAAAAATGGCAAATGTTTTCTATTGGTACATAAAAGCTCTGAAAGTTACCTATAAACTATTGATGATAGCCACCTCTGATGTAGCTGAGTGGTAGAATTGGCATTGGTGGGGGGGGGGGGGCATAAGTGTCTCAAAGATCTTAGCCCTATTGAGGTACAGTCTAAATATGTTCATGTGTGACTTGTGGAATTAAAAATAATTTTTAAAAAGTTCAAAGACTGAACAGTTGGATTCTGGGTGTTACTGAACTAGACCAAGAAGGACAAAGGATGGATAGAGAGGTAAATGGGGAAGTCGCTGCTGTTTTGTGAAACAAACAAACAAAACAGGTCATTACACTATCTTTGGAAACTCTCTAATGTTTTTCATAGCTTATTTTGACCTGTTGGTTGATGAAGACAAAAGAATTGAAAGTCAGCATCTTTTCAGAATCATTCTAATTTGTTCATAGTTTTGGGAAACACTCAGCAATCAAAGAGAAGTCAGCTGTGATGCTATATTGTGTAACAAATTTGTATCAGTCAAAGAGGGGTGTTTGTTTCATCACAATAGCCTTGGTAAATTAAAAGTAATAAATTTAGTTGAAAGCCGTGAGTATGTTCTTGTAATTCTGTGCTGTATAATTTTTATTATTTATTTATTTATTTATTTGGCCCTGTTGGTAATTCCTTTGGGCTTTGTTGAGAGGGGCGGAGGCAGGGACTGTGATTACCTCCGCTTTCACTCCACCCTCTTCTGGAATGTAACATCTGATTTACAAAAATGAAAAAACATGGCTTTTTACAGGAGCTTGTTATTCCTTTTTTTCAGTCTGTTCGAATCAGAAGTGGGATTAGTCTAAGATACCCCTGCCCTTGGCATGTATTTATTTAGAAAAGCCAGACGATCCAGCCCTTAATTCCTGTTTAGTAAGATAATATCCATTGCTGGGTGAGGTTCCAGAGATGGAATAATTTTGCACAACACATCTCTGACTGAAATCTAAATGTGACTCTTGGGACCAGTGGACTGTGAATTGGTCTGTCTGTGTGACGTGCAGTTTCCTTTCTCAACTAATCGACTTCATGTCTGAAATGACTGCAGAAGCTCCCTGTATAGTTCTCTGACCTTTCTGACTCACGTTTGCTGTCTGACAACTTGTCACCTTTATTCACTGCCCAAAGCAACCATCAGTGGTCCTCAGCCTCACTAAGTGGCTCTCTGAAGTGATTCTTTAAGATGTACTTTTTATGATACAGGTGACCCTCTACATTTCTGATAACATTAATAATGACAGCAATAATAACAGTAGCCACCATTTATTTAGCACCTGCTGTATTTCCACCATTATACTACAAATTCTTTTTCCTCTTTACCACAGTGCTTACCCTTTACCCTCTCTACTCCTTATTAGAGTCTTGCCAGATAGGTCTTATTGTCACCATTTGACACATGACACATGGAGAAACTGAGGCACAGGGAGCTTTCCCAAAGATTTATGACAAAGTAAGGACATAGACCCCTGTCTAAATAACATGCCCCAAAATAAGCCTGCTGAATTGCACATCTCACTCTGTAGTGGTAACTGTGAGGTTCCAGTGAGCACATATTGCTATCAGAATCAGTTCTGTATACAGCATCACAGTTTTCCTGTTAATTCTGATGTTGACTGTAAATTAAATATGAGTTAAATTATTGAAAGGTAGTTGCTACTATTTTTCTTGGCATTTTGTTGCCTCAAAATGCTATTAAAGGCTGTCATCATAATCTGATGATCTGCTAAAGCTACATAATTATTCTATCTTAGAAATGGTTCAGGTAAATTATTTACCACTGGCCTCTCTTCATCAATAACTAAAACAATGTCAGTATATACCCACCAGTTTGGAAAAGAGGAATGAGTTTTATTCAGTCAAAATCATATCTTAGCTAAATAACAGTTTAGATATAGGCTTTAGAATCATGAGGTGTACTACCTACTAATTAGTTTGACCTCAGACAAATTACTTCATATCACTAAACTTCATTTTCGTCCTCTGTTAAAGGACATAATGAGAGGTCTTAGCTGATAGTGTTTGGTTGTTGAATCTTGTTTTAGTGATGAATAAGATAACCCACATGCAATACATAACATAGTGTGTGTCTAATGGTAACATTTTTTTATTATTAATGTAATTTTTATATGAAAATAACTTTTAAATTGTGGTTATATAACATAGTGACAATACATTTGACACTCTGTAGAATGTATTGATGTAGATCATAACACAATTAAAGGTTTTGGTGAATGTTTTTCATTCTTAGCTAGATTTCAAATGCATACTAATGTGTAGTATATATTTTGAAGCCCTTGTAGAAAGGATTCCTTAAAAATGTCTTAATGGTAGTACAAATATAATGAAGGACAGAATTTATTGTTTGCAACTTTAATCATCCAAAAATGTATTTTTTCCATTGCTGCTTAGATCAGATAAAAAAAAAAAAAAAGGTTATTGAACATCATTATTCTGGCAACATGAACTATCTCTTTGGTCCTGAATGTGAAAGACCTGAGTATTATGTAAGTGTCAGTAGGAAGCTTAAGGCAGAAAAGAACAAATAGAGATGTGTGTGTCAGAGTTCTCCAGATAAAAGAACCAATGATGGGTGTGTGTGTGTGCATATACATACACATAAACATATACACATAGTGTTTTATTTAAGGAATTGATTGATATAGTTCTGAGGACTGGCAAGTCTGAAATATGTATGGCAAGCAGGCTGGAAACTCAGATAAGAGTTAATGCTGCAGGTTTGAGGCAGAACTCTTCTCTGAGAAACTTCAGGTTTTACTTGAAGGCCTTCCACTGATTGGATAAGGCCTGCCCATGTTACCAATGGCAGTCACCTTTACTGAGAGTCAACTGGTTGAAAATAGTAATCACATCTACAGAATACCCTCACAGCAAGACACAGGTTAGTGTTTGACTATGTAACTGGGTACTCTAGCCTACTTACAGATCATTGAAAACTAGATGAAAATTGTGGCACAGATAGAAACAGTCTGAAAGACGTAGAGTTCATGGTGCGTGGTCACCATTTGGACAGGTTATGTAATCGGTTGCAAAAGGCTGTTACTGTTAGGATGTCTGCATCCTAGACTGGCCTGTGTATGATTATACCAATATCATTGTTATATGTTATGTTACATGTTTAGATTTTTTATGCTGCCGGGGAGTAATAATGCAGATTTTTGGTGACTCTTCTTCACCCCCATTCTCCTGCCTTCTTTACCCCACGTTTTCAGAGTTCTAGTGAAAATATTCTTAGATAGGAGATTGAAAAAGAAGGGCATGCATACTGAAATGATTGTCAGTAGAATTGGTATTCTGTCCCTTCTTAAGTTTTCAGGGGTAATATGAGAAAAAAAGAGAAAAATCTTCAGTGCAAAATCATTGGCTGAGGCTCATCCATCTGATAAGGAAATCTGTGTTTAGAAACAGTTTACAACCCATCATCCTAGGGCAACAAGGGAAAGATAGCATATCTCTCTTGCTTCTTTTAGGATTTTCTCTTTGTCTTTAGTTTTCTGCAATTTTAATACGACTTGCCTAGGTATATGTTGTTTGTTTTTTTCTTCTGGTGTTTATATGGCTTGGTGCACTATGATCTTCTTGGATATGTGGCCTTGTGTCTGTCATTAATTTTGGAACCTTCTCAGGCAGCATTGTTTCAAATTATTTTTTCTACTCTATTTCCTTTTCTTCTTGTGGCATTCCAATTACACCTATGTTATGCCTTCTGGGATTGTCTCACAATTCTTTGTTCTGTTTTTCATTCATTTAGTACCTTACGTTTCAGTTTTGGTCATTTCTATTGACCTAATTTCAAGTGCATTGATTTTTTTCTATGACTGTGTCCAGTCTGTTGATGATACCATCAAATTTATTCTCCATTTCTCTGATACTGCTTTTTAATTTCTAGCATTTCATTTTGATTCTTTCTTGGAGTTTCCATCTTTGTGTTTACATTACCCATCAGTTCTTGAAAATGGTCTACTTTTTCCATTAGCACCTTTAACATATTTATCATTATTTTAAAAAAAATTTTAATGTTTATTCGTGAGGCAGAGACAGAGCGTGAACAGGGGAGGGGCAGAGAGAGGGAGACACAGAATCTGAAACAGGCTCCAGGCTCTGAGCTGTCAGTACAGAGCCCGACACAGGGCTCGAACCCACAAACCGTGAGATCATGACCTGAGCTGAAGTCAGACACTTAACCGACTGAGCCACCCAGGCGCCCCTCGTCATTATTTTAAATTACTTGTGTGTTAATTCCAACATCTATTCTATATCTGATTCTTGTTCTAACATTTGCTTTTACTCTTGAGATAGTTTTTTTTTTCTTATTTGCTGCCTGGTATGCCTTAATTTTTTTTGTTGAAAGCTGACAATTTGTATTGAGTAATAGCAACTAGAGTTAAGAGGTCATTAATGTGAGGATTTATGTCAATATAGACTAAGAATTGTGCTATATTTAATGTTTATTCTACCTTTAAGTATCAGGAGCTTCAGATTCCCCTGGTGTCCTTGTTTTTGTCTCCCCTCTTATCTTTAGACTTCTATGAGTACTTCTTGTCAGAGAGTCTACCTCTTCCAGCTCTTCCAAATATAATTCACTGTCGTTTTACCAAAATCCTGTTGGTCAGGTCTATGGTGGTATATTTTTATGATTAAATCTCATTTTATTGGGCTTGTGTCTTAAAACTATGATAATCCTAAGTGTTTCTCTGGTGTTACATTTTTTTCCCCCTCCCCTGTTAAGTGAGATAAGAAGGGTGGAGGAGGCTGGAGCATGAGAACTATCCTTACCCCAGGTAAGAGTAGGACTCAGGTAGTTTTTTCCTCTGGAGATTAGGCCTTTGCCATGGAAAGTCTCAGGGCGTATTTCACAGTGATGACTCTTTCCCTCTCCCAGAATCTGGAAGGGAGTTTTTTTTGTGTGTTTTTTTTTTAATTTGTTTAGAGAGAGAGGGAGAGAGCATGCGTGCATCCTCCTGCACAGCAGGGGAGGGGCAGGAGACAGGAAGAGAGAAAATCCCAAGCAGGCTCCTGGCCAACAGTGCAAGCCCGAAATGGGGCTTGATCCCCAGGAACTGTGAGATCATGACCTGAGCTGAAACCAAGAGTCAGATGCTTAACCGCTTAATGGACTCAGCCATACAGGCACCCCTGAAGGGGATCTTTCTTCATCAGGAGAACCTGTTGGAGCTCCTGGAAGTAAAATCCAGAAAAGGACGGGGATTCTGCAAGACTGTACCCACAGGAGTTTCTCACTCTCAAGCTACACTCAGTCTCCAGTGTTTCATTGAAATTCTCGCTTAAGTATTACTACCAATTTATGGCTCCAGAAGTCTCAACTCCAGGTAAGTAGATCTCAATAACTCTGAACTGACCTGTCTCTACAGATTTGGGGTGGTAGTTCACCCTGCAGTTTTCATTATCTGAAAGGTCCAAGACAAGTTACTGATTTTCAGTTTGTTCAGCTTTTTCTTACAAGGATAAGGGGTGATGTTTTCCAAGCTCTTTACATATGAGAAGTGAAACTAGACCCTCCTCATGTAATAAATTTACTTAATCCATAAACAAATGGAGAGCTGAAATGTTATTTTGACTCCATTCAATTTTTACAATTAAAAAAATCATAAAAATGGAATTATATATTATATGAACTTGTATATAAAATGGGTACTTTTATTCTGTTTAAGAAAATCAAAGGTTAAATATCTATATTTTATTCATCTTGTAAATATTATTTACATGATTATTACATTTCGAGTATTGTGATTATATTCTGTGCCATGTGACGACAAGGATTCTTCTAAAAATTAATTATCATTATTTGGAACTTTATAAAACATATTATTAATGCTCAAGCTAATAGTTTCTTAACCCAAAAATAATTGGAAAAAATCTGTTGCACTTTATATTTACACAAAGGGAAATTTTTCATTATTTGTGACATCTTGTTCAAGATCTCATGTAGTAATTTAGAGAGCTCAGGGAGTTAAATTTGTATAAGGAAGTCTAAGTTCTTCACAGTTTTCTTTTCTCTAATCTAAATACAGTTTTATTCTTTTGTCAGTATTCAAAATTCAGAGATTTGCAAATGCTACATAATTACCACCTTCAAGAATGAGTATTGGCAGGTAAAAATACTTTTCCTTAGGTGTAATAATAAACAATGTGACTTTTGCAAGGAAAAGTCACATAATCATTACTTTGTTGGGCTTTGTATTTTTTTGGTTTTAAGTAGATTATACATGTGTTTTTAAGACTTTAAAATCAGCAGGTGAATATGAATAAATTCAGGTAGAAAATAAATAAACATTATTGGCAGCATTTCCTTTCTCTAAACGTTAAATATGTAAAACACAAGTAGTCCACACCAAGATTATACAATTAAGAAAATTGTAAAATATTTTTTTAAGGTATGTCATTTTCCTATAAAATTTGCCTAAGTTTTCTTCCTATATATATATTTTTTAATTTTGTGTTGGGAAGGATGAAAGAATAACAAAAAAATTAAATATGTTCCCCTAGGTATAATCACAAAGCTGTCCTTGGATAAAAACTTATTACTGGACTTAAATTTAAGCCAGAGGGATAGACACGTATGTAGAATAGTTCTTGGGCCAGTAGAATAGAACAATTTCCCTCAGACTATAGCTATTCTTGTACTACTTTATTGTTTGTGATTTATTTCTTTGGGTTACAGCCACACCTATTCTTTTAAAATTTGTATACACCTGGTTAGTTACCACCTTTATCTGCCAAATCATCTTAACTTATTAGGTGTTTTCCTCTGTGACAGCTGATATGGAAACACTATGTGTTAAGACTTTTGATTTGGGAAGGATAGAGGGAGAAAACAACTGGATCCTGAGGCACTACCCAGGAAGGGTAAATTTTGATCAATTTATTGTTATATATATATATATATATATATATATATATATATATATATATGTATATGTACACTATATATGTTGTTGGGGTGGGGGGGTCATGCAGGACACGGTGCAGGACTTTAGGACCCCCTGTGAATACTATGTAAAAAGGCAAAGCAAAACTAGTCAAGTTTATACAGAAAAATGAATTTCATAATTTCTCCTTAGAACAGCATGTCAGAGTTGTTCCTTGAAATGGTAAAATGTCTGGCAAATAACAAGTTCTCTAGTCATATGCTTTTAGAAAACTTTGCAGGCTATATAACCCTTTCTAAGATTAACAGGATGCATTGCCCCGTTAGCTTTGGTGAACCAGCATTTCCAAATGTGTTTGAATTTAGAACACCTTTTACTGCAGTGTCTCATGGGATTTTGAAAAACACTTTCCCAGAGAAGTTTCTGATTACAATTATTACTACTTCTAGTAAGTATCCCCCCAGAATAATTGAGATTGACTGAAATTTTTTTGCTGAAAAAGTTGGTGTTTCATGGTATTCATTACCCAAAAACTTAAGCTCCAAAATCTAATTTGAAGCAAATCTTTAAATATGCATTTCACTTTCCCACTGTTTGCCTTTTGGTAATGAAATGACATTACTTTATTCCATATAAATGACATTTTGAATAGTACCATATTTTCAAAATTAATGAAATGATTGAATTTCTTTTTATAGATAAAATTGAGTTATAGTTCTGTAAGTTAAACACAGCAGTACTTTTATTCTCTTTCTTACAGACTAGTTAACATTCCACTGAACCCAATGCACAGGAATCCTTTCTTTCCTGGTTTTTTTTTTTTTCTTTCCTAAACTATGTCTCTGCTTGAAAATTCATACTCCCTTCTTCTTTCATAGTCCTATCCTTTAAATGCCACTTCTGGAAATCATGAGAACAATGTATCCTCTTTGAACTTGTAGGCTGTTGAGCACATCATCAGCCATGATACCGTTTTGCCTGTTATTTATGTACATGCTTTACCTCCATTCTTAGCTTATGTGCTGTTTGAACGCCGAGATAGGACACCTGCATCTTCTGTATTCCATGGCACTTAGCAAGATACTTGTACATTTTTTTAGACATGCAGAAAATATTTGCTAAATTAATAAATGAGTGAATGAGTGTGTTTTTACCTCACATTACCTAAGAAAAAATTTAGAACAGAGTAGGTTGAAAACAAATCTTAAATTAACACTCTAAAACCACTAATATATGGGTATTTTTAACATTGGTTTCACTTAAAAAATTGTGGACATTTAACACCAGTATTATGTAACTCTTTAAATCTTTTTTCCAAAATGTCCAAAGGTGTTTGTCTTTTTCTCTTTTCATCATAAATAGGTATAAACAATACTTTAAATGCTCTGTGGACTAAAGAGTAAAATTTGATAAAAAAAAATGAGCAGGACTAACCCATTAGTACCATCTGTTGTAGGCAGGTACACTTATGCTCTAACCGATGGTGTTTATAAATACAGAAGTTCTCAAGTGCATAAGGGGCACTTAGAGACCTTCTTCTGCCCAAATAGGATTTTGTGCCGAAGACATACATTCAAAAGGTAACAGAGGCAACAAAAACAAAGATTTAGTATTATTGGATTTTAAGGTCTAAATTTTTGGTGTTTTGAAGAAAAAATGCAAAGTTAGGAAGTGGTTCAAAGATAGAGTAACCAAATAGTTTTACCAGTGGAAAATTATCTTCACTGTATCAGACATGTGCCCCAAGTGTTCATGACTATCAGTGAAACTTCTTGAACTGGCTAAATAAAAATATACACTGGGAGCAGTGTATATCCAAGTAATACTCCATTACTTCAGAGAATATATGTGGCCTATAAAAACCATTGACAGAGATTACCATTAGCAGCAAATTCTATCTGAATAGTTTTGTAGGATTAATTAAGATTTCAGGTTGCCTTATTATTAGATCATAAGCAAAAATAAACAAATAACAACAACAACAACAACAACAGTGACAACAAAAGTAGTGTAGTTAGAGTTAAAGGACCAGGTATCAAAAAGTAAACACACCAGATACAAAACTAGGGTTGAAGCCTGAATTTTAGGTATGCATAAATTATTACGAACGATTACTAGTTCACATAAATTTACTTAACTTTAATGATAATGCTTTTATTCTGGCACTGGAATCTTTTAAATCATTTTAGATATTGTTAACACTTTTTTTAAAGAACAATTTAAAGTTAGTTTTATATAGAACAAGAGGGTTTTTGGGGAACACTCTTTGGCGCTATGATGAAATCCTCGAAGAATCCATTTAGGTAGGTAAATAGAAAAGTCAACAATTAGTTCTTCCCTGGAAATCTGTAGCATTATTTCTCATGAAGTTTCTTAATGTTGAACACTAGTACCTCAGCAGATTAATACATGTTAAATAAGGAAATGAAGGAGTTTGCAAAATCTCCAAATACAGAAATCAATGGATTGAACGAAAGTAAAAGGATTTATACACTTTCAAAGCTTTCCATATCCTAATGTGCCTCATTGACCTTTAAGAGGAACATATAGTGGGTAGCATTTGCAAAGAATTGTTTGACCGTAGAACTACTCTTTCATCCAACATCATGCATTAGTATGGTGCATGTTTTCTGAAACACTGTCCTATTGTTTCAAAGAGGGTGAAAAATGATGAGTATGTAGAATAATCCACCTTACCTTTCTGTCATAAAAAGTTGTATGTAAAACGATGCCATCAGAAAAGACCTCTCTGAAATCATAGAGCTTACATGTTAGATAAGTAACTTTATAAAAAGCTGACAAATACAAAAAAAAAATAATTGTACACAGTGATATATGCTAGAAAGGAAACAAACAGGTAGTTGAGATAGGTAGTCAGGAAGGAATCCAGGCAGGTAATATTTAATATGCATGTAAACAGGAAGAGCTATACTTTTAGAAGTGAGGCATTCCATGAAGAAAGAATGGCCTATACAAAGTCTCTAAGATGGGAAGAAACTTAGCATGGCTAGTTGATAATATACACAGGAAGGGATGCACACACAGACACACACACACACACACACACATGCACATGTGGTTGGTTGGGTGGGGTGAATGTAGCATGGAGATGTAGGCAGAAGCCAGATCATGCAGAGCCTGAAGGCCAAAGCAAGGGAGCTTGGATTTCATTCTGTGTACTTTGGGAAGCTTTTGCAGTGTTTTAAAGATTGAATTTTGTTATTTGATTTACGCTGTGAGAAGATCACTTTTCCTGTGCTGTGGTGGATTGATTGAAAAGTGGGCAAAAGTGGAGCTCTGGAAGACCAGTTAGGAGGCTGTTGTTAATCCAGATGAGAGATGCAAGGGATGATGTGTTGTCAGGTTCGATATAGAGTTTGATGCTTTCCAGTGGGAGAAAAGAGAAAAGCAGGGAATAAGGATGACCTTAATCTTTTTTTTTTTCCCCTCTGCTCTCCTTTCCAAATAGCTCAAGTATTTATTTAGCATTGCTTTATGCCAAAGTATAAACTATATGAATTCAGATCTCTCTTGAGTTTGACTTTATTTGATTTAATGTTGGGAAGATTTCCAAAATGACTGACAGAGATAATGTGTAAAGTCTCTTGGAGTCATGTCTCCCCTTTGCCTGTTCTATTCTTCGTCCTTTGACACTTTATTTCAGCATACCCTTTTACTTAGAATGAACCTCATTTGCTTTCACCTTAATTATGACACTTTTGTAAAGGGCATGTAAATGAAAACTCAATTGGTATTATGAAAAATAACTCTTTGGGCACAGATATGCCACCATGGCATTCTCCGCAGTAGCTGTCCTTATTACTGTCATTTATACTAGTGAGGTGTTATTCTTCCTAAATTTAAATTTCAGTCATGCTTCATACCACTTATGAGCTTTGAGTCTATGATTAAAAAAACAAAAAAAACTAAGTTCTGAAGGAATCTCTTCCCTATAGAATTCTTGTGCTATATAGAAGTATCATGCAGATTATTTTTAACTTCACTTATTCACATTTAAACTACATGCACTTTTATATGTTTGCTAAATTCCATCTAAATGAAAATTGCAAAGAAAATAGAAAGTTTGTATTTGCCTCATTTGCATTTATGAAGTGAACTTCCTCAAAACCTTATGCTTAGAAACACTTGAGTTTTCTAAAATTATTTAGTAAACACACCAGTATGTAAGTGTTGTTTAGTACGTCTTAATAGCAGGTAACAGAAATAGGCAATGTTTTTGCTTTTGGGGATTGGCTGTGAAGAAGAGATTCCAAGCAGTGAGGATTCTTAAACTTTAGACAGTATTAGAGAATAAGATCATAGACTGCTTTAAAAATAGACTTAAGGAATGTATATATGTATATATGTATGTATGTATATATGTATGGCCATATGTTTAGTATGCCTAGTTTCTGTTAGTTCTCTTCAGGACTGAAATTGTTAGGTAGGAACATGAATATTGGTAAAGATAAATCCTTTCACATGCTTTTCGCACCCTCATTATTTCTTATCTGATTTATTATAATTTCTTCCTATTCCATCCTTTTGCTTCCAGTTTTCACTTTCTTGCCACCATTCTCCACCTTGCTGCCAAAATTATCTTAATTAAAACATATTTAATCATGCTATTACTTGTTTAAGTTGATTAGTATAAAAACCCATACTTTTTCTCATTGCCTGCAGGATCCCTTAATTCATTATTTCTTTATGTCTCTGCTTACATAGCAGAAACACACTGTCATCCCCATTTTGAAGTTAGGAGACTGAAGCTCAGAGAGGTTAACTTCAGCAAGGTTACAGAGCTACTAAGTGGCAGAGTTTAGGTGACAAATATTGTACTAATTCAGTCCTGTGAAGTTTGTTGAATGTTTTCTGATGGCACCAAAAATCTTCCATATGTGCTGGAGATAAATGTGTCTTCAGTTGTTGGGTGAAGTGTTCTATAAGTGTTCATCGGGCCAGATTTGTTAGTCTTGTTATTAAAATCTTCTGTATCCATATCCATTTTCCTCTGATTATTCTCTGAAAAGAGATGTGTTCCAGTCTCCCACTATGATAAATGTATCTGTGTCTTGTGCTTGTCTATCTAAGGCCATATTATTAGATAAAATAGTTTTATCTTCTGGAAGAATGGAATCTTTTATTATTATTAAAATGGCTCTCATTTCTAGTAATGGTTTTATGTCAATAAAAGATATTAGTATAACCACATGAGGTTTCTTTTGGTTAGAACTTACCTATTTTTTCCATCCTTATTAGTTTCTACCTTTATGTATCCTTACATTTTGGAAATCTCTCTGGCATATTGCATTTAGATGGATTTCTTTTTGAGTCCTGACAGTTTTTGTCTTTCAACTTTTATATTTTACTGTTTTGGAGGAAATACATTGTTTTCTTCTTTTAGTGGCTAATTCCAACATACTTTCTTAACTTGTGAAAGTATAAGGTCAGGGTATCTGGGTGGCTCAGTTACTTAGGCGACAGACTTTTGGTCTCAGCTCAGGTCATGATCTCACAGTTCGTGAGTTCAAGCCCTGCATCAGGCTCTGATGGTGTGGAACCTGCTTGGGATGCTCGCTCTCTCCCACTCTCTCTATCTGCCTCTACCTTGCTTGCACTCTCTCTCTTTCTCAATAAATAAATAAACTAAATAAATCAGTGCTCATTTAAATTTATCTACAGATTTATAACTTTCATTTTCTTGTTTTCCTTCTTGCATTTTAGAACTGCTGAGATTATTTTCCATTATCTAAATTCATTCTTTAGAATTTCCTTTCATGAAGCTCTACTTGAGGCCAACGTTTTCAATTTTAGGGGGTTAAAAATATTTTTATTTTGGGGAAACTGAGTGGCTCAGTTAATTGAGCATCCGACTCTTGATTTTGGCTCAGTTCATGATCCCAAGGTCATGGGATGGAGCCCTGCGTCAGGTTCCTCACTGAGCCTGGAGCCTGCTTGGGATTCTGTCTCTCTTCCTCTGCCCCTCTCCCCCACTCACGCTCACCTTTTCTCTCTCTCTCTCTCTCTCTCTCTCTCTCTCTCTCTCTCTCTCTCAAGTAAAAATAAATAAATAAAAGAAAATATTTTTATTTCACTTTTGTTCTTGAAAAAATTCTACTGGTGTTGGAATTTGGGGTTAGAAGTTACTTTCTTTCAGCTTTCAGCATACTCTAGATTTCATCTCACTGGAAGTTGAGAGTTGTCTGATGGTCTTTGGGATTAATCTTCCTTTTGTCACTGGCTGTTTTTAAGATTGCCTCTTTGTCTTCGGTCTGAAATGTTACTATGATATATCCAAGTGTGGCTTTCTTTTTGGTTATTTTATTTGTGATTTTTCATTTTTAAGATAACAGTCACTTTCTCAGCCATTATTTTATCAAATATCTCTTCATCCCATTATCTCTGTCCTTTCCTTTTGGAGCTCATATTACACTTAAGTTAGATCAGCTCACTCTATTTTTCATATCTCTTAATGTCTCTTTTACTATTTGTCAGACTTTCTATTGTAATCTATGTTTCAGTTCACTAATTCACTCTTCAGGTATAACAGACTAAACTCTGTGAAGCTGGCTATTGAATTTTGTATTTCAGGTATTATAATTTTTATTTTTACAAATGATACATTTTTTAAATCTGCTTTGCACTTTATGTTTTCTCTTCTCATTCTTTTTTTTTTTTTTTAAGTTTATTTATTTATTTTGAGAGAGAGTGAGAAAGTGCAGGAGAGGGGCAGAGAGAGGTAGAGAGAGGATCCCAAGCAGGCTCCACACTGTCGGCCCAGGGCCAGATGCAGGACTCAATCCCAGGGACCAAGAGATCATGATCTGAGCTGAGACGAAGAGTCAGACACTTGAGTAACTGGCTGAGCCACCCAGATACCTCTGACCATTCTTAAGAGTATCGTTTATTTCTTGAATTGGAGGAAGCATTGTTATTTTATTGCTGTTAGTTATATTTGAAATCTTCATGACCAGTATCTCTTGCTTTTATTTCTGCTATTCGCACTCATGATCCTTGTTTCCTTATGAGTGAAGTAATCATTTACTATGATTTTCATTTTTGTTGGAAAATTACTTGTGGAAATTCTTTGAGGCCTCCTGTGGAGGTGTTTTTCCTGAAAAATATTTGTCATTGTTTCTGCCACCCATGGGCCCTAAGGCTCTTCAGCTATTTTAAACTACATAGTTTGAGTGTTTCTTGTTTCTTTTTCAGCTTTATTTAGTTATAATTGTCAAATAAAACTAATATATTCAAAGTGCACAATATGATTTGATGTACATATACATTGAGACAGGGTTCCCACAAATGAGTTAACACACCTTCATTGAGGTTTTTGTTTGTTTTTTTTTTAATTACCCAAATCGCATTAATTTGGGCTGCAAATATACCCATGGACAGGTCTGTAGTTACCAAGTGAATCTGTGGCATCCCACCTTTATGGAGGAGGATCTCTGCTTTGGGCAAGCCCTAGGTTCAACAGCTCTGTACAAACTGCACCTTAAATTCACTAAGTTCCAGTAAATGTCCTCAAGTAAACATAGTTTCAGTGCTCCTTCCCTTTCTAGGATCCTGCTTTCTCTTAGTTTTTCATCTAATAATTTCCATACTTTATTATCTGTACAGTGCTATTAAGGGGGAAAAAGTATGTATGTACGTACACATTCACATGTGTACACACACATTTTAGTTTTTTTTAGTTCGTTTAAAGCAATAGATATTATGTAGACACCTAGCCTTTCAAGTATTAGAGACAAGCACTCAAATTCAGAAGCTTACAACTTAGCAAGAACTGTACTACAGGTATAAGTAAAATAACTTTTCATCAGAGTGGCTAGAAAACAGCTTGTTGTGATACACAGATTTCGTGTTTAATAGCAAACTAATTATGGAAGACCTAATTCAAGGAGAAATAGTTTGTAAGCATTCTTGGAATGGTGAAAAATAACAACGCCAACAAAAATAATGATCACTAATACTATTAAAGACTTAACAGCAGTTTTTCAAAGGGCTTCGTGTGTATTATTTCAATTAATCCTTCCACTAATTCTATAAGATAACTAGTATTTTTATCCCCATCTTATAATGAGGGAACTGAGCTACAAAGAGTCACAGAGGGGGTGCCTGGGTGGCTCAGTCTATTGAATGTCAGACTATTGGTTTGGGCTTAGGTCATGATCTCACGGTTCGTTAGATTGAACCCTGCATCGGGCTTTGTGCTGACAGTGTGGGGCCTGCTTGGGATTCTCTCTGTTTCTCTCTCTCTGCCTTTCCCCCACTCATGCACACACACACACACACACACACACACACACACACTCTCTCTCTCTCTCTCTCTCTCTCTCTCTCTCTCAAAATAAATAAACTTAAAAAAAAGGTCACATAATCAGTGGTGTAAAAGAAAATCATACTTGGGTAATAACAATCTAAAGTCCATGGTATATACTATATTGTTGCGCTGGCAGTAAAGGAAAAATGAAGGATTATTTATGCACAAAGAAAAATTTCAAATATATCTCATTCAAGAAAAAATTGAAGCAAAGCCTGCATTTATAAGAACAATTATTATATAGTATAGGAAATGTCACGTAAATGTTGGTTGATGACCAAATATTTTTATTACGAGGAAGCTTTAGTTATAATTATAGTAATATAATAATAAAGTGTAAGGAAAATAAGTACCAGAAATAATTCACAATACTTCTAAACTGTAAAAACAAGAGGTTGCTTTTATGGCAAACCTTTAAAAATGGGCCAATTAAAATATCCCTAATTGTATACTACAATAACTTGTGAAAATCAAATATAACCTAGCAAAAAAACCTGCAAATAACACAATAGAAAATTCAATTAGAGAGACAAAGAACACCACATAGCCTACTTATGTTTAGTTAATATTATGTGGAGTAAACTGTTTGAGAATGAAGGATTTGAGGTAATGATTCAAATGAGTAAAATTTCAAGTACAAGAAAATGACTACAAATAGAATTAAGGAAAACTTTGATAATATTTTCAGATGACGCATGGCAAATAAGGAAACAATTTGAGAATATAGTAAAACTAATTACTTTGAACTCGACTACAGTCAACCCTTGATTAACTGGAATAATTGGAGTGATGAATAGATTGAAAGGAAACCACAGATTACCCAGAATTGTGGGTTAAACAAAACTACAAAACTAATAACAATGTGACATGAAATGATTTTTTCAGTAAACTAATATTTCAGAACACAGTCCACAGATATTATCCAAAAGTGTAAAAGTTATACATGTGCTTTAAGGCCACATAAAGTGTCTGCCAAAAAAGGGAATGGGCTGTTCAACAACTTCTTAGCGAAGATCCCTTGTATTCATGAGACTTGAATTAAGCACACATATGCCTCCTTTCTCTTCCATTGCTCACCCTTACCTCGGTTCAACCAAAGTCCCTGCTCTTCAGTATTAGAATATACCACAGTACCGCTGTATGGGCTGAGGAATGGGGCAGGTTACCATTGATTATATACTACAAAATCTCTTTTGGTATCTAGTTTTTTTATTGGTTTATAGGAATTTTAATTTCTTCACACATAACACTCTCTGTGGTTAATTATAACTTCAGTTATTGTCTGCCAGATAACCAAGAGTTGAGTGCCCTCCCAAGTATGTAGTCATTTAAATCATCTCTAGAGGAAGTTTACCTTTGCTTTGCTTCAATAAAATTTTCACATACACTGTGCATGAACTGATATTTAAGTAAGACTCTGGGAATAATGTTTCATTTGCTTCAGAAAACAATAACTTTTACATTTCTTTTTAAAGACACATGCTCAGATTGCTTAGTATGAAATAGCTACCTATAAATATGTCTTAAATTGGATTAGAGGACAGAAGCTGAATTTCTGAATTAAAAACAAATAAATATAGGGGTGCCTGGGTGGCTCAGTCTATTGAGCATCTGACTCTTGATCCAGGGTCATGGGATCGAGGCCCACATTGCCTGCATGCTGAGTGTGGAGCCTGCTTGAGATTCTCTTTCTCTCTCCCCCTTCCCCTCTCTCTCTCCTTCTGTCTCTTTCCCCCTTGCATTCTCTGTTTCTATGACAAACAGAGAGACAAACCAAAAAAACATACCAAAAACAAATAAACATAGAAAAAAAAGCTGATTATACCTCTTTCATATCTTAGAAACATTTTATAGTGTTTAGGAAAAAAACAAACATTAGCGATCAGTTTGCAACCAAGAAAACCAATATAGTGAGCTTACCAAGGCCTCCTGACACCTGACTCTCTTGAACTGAATCTAGAAGTTGGTTTCTTAATGTGCCTTTTTGTGTTATTTCATGTTCCATTTGCAGCTCCCAAATTAACTTTTTTTATGCTAGGCTTCATTTTTCAGAATAGTTTTAGATATACAGAAAAATTGAAAAGATAATAATATTACCATATATACCACACTCAGCTTTTCTCTATTATTTACACTTTGTATTGGTGTGGTACATTCATTATAGTTAGTAAACCAATGTCGATACCTTTTAAGTCCATTATTTACTCACATAGTTACTCTTTAGTTCTAATATAAATTAATTTTAATTTCGCTGCTTATTAGTGTGCTTGGGTAAGGAGGAAGAAAGTGTTTTGTGATAAAATAAGCTTAAATGCTAAGTTAAACAAAGTTAGACATATTCCCGACCTGAAGAACTCAGAGTTCTTTTTTTTTTTTTTTTTTTTTTTTTTATTTTTTCTTTTTTTTTCAACTTTTTTTTTTATTTATTTTTGGGACAGAGAGAGACAGAGCATGAACAGGGGAGGGGCAGAGAGAGAGGGAGACACAGAATCGGAAGCAGGCTCCGGGCTCTGAGCCATCAGCCCAGAGCCTGACGCAGGGCTCAAACTCACGGACCGCGAGATCGTGACCTGGCTGAAGTCGGACGCTTAACCGACTGCGCCACCCAGGCGCCCCAGAACTCAGAGTTCTTAAGGTAAATAATTGGAATCTCTAAGTGGAGTTAGGAATATGTTGTATTTTCCAAAATTATTGGGTAACTGAACATTTCAAAGGACTTAGACTCTGAGGGAACACTCTTTGAAAAATTCTGTCCTACACTATGGCCTATCACATAAATTGCACTTAATATAGATCTGAAAGCATGAAAACTCGTTTCATTAGCATCATTTCTGAAAGTATGGCTGAGAAATTGATAACAGTGCTTAGTTCCTAGAGGAAACTTTTGGCTAAGGGTGTAAGGATGAAAGTAGAATCTATTTCTTATGGACTATTATGTACCTTTAAAATTTTTGTGTCAAGTGCATGTATTCTTCAAAAACTAACAAAATGGTATAAATTGGATTACTCTATAATTCAGCATATCCTGGAAAAAAATTATTGACTGTGCAAATATGGATTTTGCTACCATGATTGTTATGGTGTATGTCCACAACAATAAAACATTGTTGCTAATAACTAAAATCATATGACTATACTCTATCCTCAAATATGAGTTGATAAATTGTTTAACATAAAATTATCAGTATAAGAATATTTTAGAAAATAACCAATACAAGATGTTCCTAGGTAAGTTCACAATAAGAAATCAGAAAATTATATTCAGAAGGCATGCATGTCTTGGGGCACCTGGGTGACTTAGTTGGTTAAACGTCCCAGTCTTGATTCCAGTTCAGGTCAGAATATCAACTCAGGTCAGGTTTGTGGGATTGAGCCCCATATCAGGCTCCACACTGACAGCACACAGCCTGCTTGGGATTGGGATTCTTTCCACCGCCCCTCAAAATAAATAAATGAACTTCAAAAAAATAAATAAATAAATGAACTTAAAAAAGAATGCATGTCTATAATTTAATAGAATGAATAGTGTAGTATGTTTGATTGATTATAGTTTTTGGTTTAATATAAAAATATGTTTTTAAAAGTTGGTTTTTCTGGAGAAATTAACCCAAATTTGCCCAAGACCATCAAAGTGTAAGGGTTCATTAAACAATATGTTCTACAAAGAGGGATTCATCATAATTTAGCCTCAGTACAAAAGCAACTTTCTCAGCTGTTTCACTGGGAAATGTCTATCCAAATAAAATTGTCAAATACTTGGCTACAGGAGCCTATACTGTAGCATATTATTCTGATTTACAAAACTAAACTATTAACCTCCTTTTACTTATTTTTTCCCACATATTTATATTGTTAATATCATTATCATCATTATCATTATTTTACCCTTCCAGTAGTCTTGGGAAGTATGTAGCATGGATTTATCGCTGATGCCACTTTACAAAACAGGGGATGGATGCAGCAGCCTAGTGGTGTTGTCTAGGTCACTCAGAACACTCTCAGCTCCAGTCTCTTGACCCTGCTCTTTGGTACTTCTTGTGAATATTATGCTCCCTGGCTGAAGCCACAGCTTCATTATACACAGCCTCAATAATCAGAAATTGAGACAGAATTAATTAAAAGAAAGATGATATTTAAGAATTTAAAAAATAACAATAACATCCAAGGAATTTCAGAATCATAACACAACGAGAACCGATTCTCAGGATGATCACCCAAAGGAGATGTTCAATTTCGACCTGCGGCCTCTATTAATTAAGTCAGGAAAGCAGAAGATTGCGTTTTGCAGTTTTCAGGTGACATCATTTTTCATGAGTGTTCAGCCATCCAGAAACCAAACCCAAATCAGTTTTACCACTTGATACCAATTTTATACCTGAACATTCCAGTGAATTTTCTTCTGAAGTTTGCATCTTCCTAGAGAGTAGAAACCATGTGGTCCTCATCAAGTGCCTATATGGGCAAATGCGTAATCAGTGCTTATATATATCTATCAATAAATATGCATGAGGATTAAGAAGCAGGAAAGTGAATAGTTATTAAAAGCCATAGAATTTGTCATCACATTAAAATTTACTCAAGATTAAGTAGTCATTTCTATGTTCATCTCATTTTAGACTTGGAAAGAAAAACATTTCAGTACATGAAATCACAGATCATTATTAAATTCCATGTTAGACTTGATAGTTATGTTTTAAAGCAGGGCCAAACTTAATGAAAGCTTTCAAGTAATCAGGTAAATCTCTTAAGATTGTAGACTCTTAAGATCGACTTTTTTTAGGGCCAAATGATTAAGACTTTGTGTTAACAAGAATAATTATATAGTCAGCAGGGAGTGTCAGTATCATGGAAGCGGGATGATCCATTTCCGAGCCATTGTCGTTTGATACTTTGCGTAGTTTAGCATTTTCAGATTAAGTAAGCAGTACATGGCATTGATGGACTGTGGGTGATGGGAACAAAGCCACAGCGGCAGTATCCCTCCCACCTCCCTCAAAGGACTGATTAGGCAACAGCAATCTGCATCATTGAAGTGCTTCAGCTGGGGCAGTGTCTCTGTTAGAGGCTGGAAACCCTTACTCATCTTTGTGGCCTCTTTTCTTCCCTCACGAGGCATAAAATGCAGAACAGAGAACGGAACATGCCAAATAAGGGGAGAAAGGAAGAAGGGAAATTTTGTAACTCTCTAACATACTTCAGTGTTTCACTCTTTGGTCAGACCTTATTTTTGTGGGAATAAGTAGTCAGAATTGCTTTTACTTGGGATACTGACTTTTACTATGCCAGAGGGACAGCCTCCTTAATTTTGTTCCCTGTCCCCTTGTTATTTGTTCTAGGCTCACCCGGGCCAAATATTAAAAAGAGGTATAAGACTTTTTTTCCCAGAATATTTTAGTCCAGCACACTTTGTTGCTAATAGAAGAATTCTAAAAGTGTTCAAGGAATTTGGATAAAGAATTCTGATTTTTAATTTCATTAATCCAGACTAGTAATGTTTACTGATTTGTTCTCAAAAGTAGTTATACATTGTTTCTGCCAGTTGTTTGGGGTTTGGGGACAGGAGAGAGTTGTAGCAATTTTAAAAGATTTTACAGTGTGCCTGGGTGGCTTAGTCGGTTAAGCATCCGACTTCGGCTCAGGTCACGATCTCATGGTCCGTGAGTTCGAGCCCCGCATCGGGCTCTGTGCTGACAGATCAGAGCCTGTAGCCTGCTTCAGATTCCGTGTCTCCCTGTCACTCTACCCCTCCCCTGCTCATATTCTATCTCTCAAAAATAAATAAATGTTTAAAAAAATTTTTTTAAGTAAAAAATAGAAGATTTTACACTATATTCACTGCTGAGGGGCTATCAGCTCTCCCTAATGTATCTCCCTGAATTTATTTATTTATTTATTTTAGCTGAGGAATGAACAAATGCACAAAACCCATACTTTTAAGACAAAATAGAATGTCTTAAAAAAAACTATGGAGTGTTTTTAATTGTTTTAATTGTTTTAATCATAAACAGAGTATCATAGACTGGGACGGAGATCATACTCAATCATGACTATCAGGAAGCTTTATACCTATGTGATAAAGGGCTGGATGTGTGAACAGTGAAGGCAAGGCAGAATCCTAACAGAGAGTGACAGATTCAGAAACACAGAAAAAGGAAAACACAAACTATGCTTAGGAACAGAAAGCAGTTCTTTTTTAGTTGTAGTGTAGGACATAGTGGGAAGGTTGAAGAGGGAGCGCTTCAAAAGTAAGCTGAAAGCCAGGAGGCATGTTGTGGTTGTGTATACGACTCTTATGTATACGTGACACACTGTATAAGATTGGCTGTCTACAACCATATGGAATTCTAGATAGAAAATTCTAGATCAGATAACTTAGAATTAATACTAAATAATTGAACCTTATATTCAACTTCTGTAAAGGAAGTTTTTATGAAGCATGCAGTATACTCTGTGTCTTATTAACGTGTATTATATCTTGCCCTTTTCCACACTATGTTTCATGAAGCCCTAAAATTGTTAAATGTATTTTGGAGGACCAAAAGAGCTGATGGTAAATAAGAGGGTCTTCCTCCTGTATCTTCTCCCTCATTCTGCAGCATTTCAACTTTTTACTATCTGGTTTGTTAGATGATTTCTACAAAAGTTCATGTAAAAAAAGGGAGTTTCACCAATAAAATGAAATATGGGTCTAGTGCAAAATTCTTGTGTAGTTGTATTACTAAGAAATCATTAACTTATTGTAGGAGGCCATTTCTTTTAATGCTATGACATAAATATTGTGGATAGATGAATGGATAGAAGCATAGGCACATGGTGTGGGATATTTTAATGGAAAATGTGTGTATGAGATTAAGTTAGTATATTATAGAAACAGGCCAGTTTTAACCATTTATATTTTGGAGAAAAGAAAAATCTTGTTTAATACATGGATACTGGCATTTACAAACTAGTTTCCTGGTTTCCTTAGAAAGGTCAATACTACAAGTCCTCCATACTTCTGAACATATTTTTTGTCCTTAATTCAAAAGCTCTGTTGAAAAATATTGACTCTTTCCGTTCTAAAAAAAAAATGTAAGTACTTGTAATATTTGGGGCATTCTTTACCAAATAGAAAAAGATTCTTATTTAATATATATCTTCCAATATATATATATCTAGTTGTATTTTTTAAATGAAATATTTCAAACTAACAGGGGCTTTTATATATATCTTCTACTGTGGTCACTTGTTGAGACCTGAATGGCTCTAGCAGGAGGCTCACTTAGGAAAGCAGCGAGAGTTAAAGCTAAATGGGAAGGATGGGCCAGATGTAGGGAAGGTGATAAAGAAAAACTAGCAGCACTAGAAGTCTCATTATTTTTTTATCATGTTTTCACATTTATTCTAAGTATCTCTATGGCTGGCAGAGTAATGCACCCCTCCCCTCCCAAGATGTATGTATTTTGTACATGTAGGAATACAGGTATGTATTTGTACATGTAGGAATACAGGTATGTATTCCTAATACCTGGAACCTGTGAACATGTTACCTTATATGGTGACAAGTGAAAGGAAAGTGTTGTGTAGTAGGCTGAAGAATAATTTCCAAAGATATATCCAGGTCACAACCTTGCCTTATGAATGTTGCCTTATATGGCAAATAGATGTTGCAGTTGTGATTAAATTAGGAGTGTGGAGATACAGAAATTATCCTGGATCATCCACATGAGACCTATAAGCAGTTGCAAGTGTCCTTATTAGAAGGAGGAAGAGGGCGATTTTAGAGGACAAAGAGGCTATGTGATGGAAGAAGAGTCAGAGAGAAAAGATGCTAAGCTGCTGACTTTGACCACACAGGAAGGGGGTATGAGTCAAGGAATGAAAGAAATGCAGCCCTAGACACTGAAAAAAGTAAGGAAATAGATAGGCTCTGGAGCTTCCAGAGGGAAAATCGCCCTGCTAGCACCTTGGCTGGAGCCCCTTTACACTCATTTCAGACTTGTGGCCTCCAGACTGTAAGGGAATAAATTTCTGTTGTGAAAGGCAAAAAGCTTGTTGTCATTAACCACAGAAAATTAATACACACAAGGCATTAGGTGCTTATAAAGTCACCGGAAAGCCTGGACTGCGCTGTAGTGGGCCTCTAGGGATGATCGACTTCAGGCAGCCATCAGAACCCAAGAAGCTACTACCATAACTCTAAGCCAGTTGCCAGGAAACTCTGCTACATGACAGCCTCAGAATTGGTGAATGGCCATAATAATATGGATTCTGGCATCTCCTCTGTTAGGAACAACTAGAACAGCTGCCTCTTGACAGACAAAAAGCTGAAAAATAGGCAAAAGACTCTGCTTAGAAAAGCCTTTTATTCTCCATTAAAACATTGCTTGCTGTCGGAGGAGGGAGGAAAACAATAAAATGAGTCAAGAAAATGTTCTTTGCTGCCTTTTCACTTTCCAGATACCTCAACCAATTTTACAGAAGCGAGTTTTTAGCTTTGCAGTTTTTACACTAGTGAAAATTTAACCCAGAAAGGCAAGCAGAAAAATCTACAGAATATACCACAAAGCTTTTGAGGTTACTTAGAGACTGTTCTTGGCTCCATCATTCCCTATGTTTTTATAGAATTACTGTTTAAGCAATAGGAGTTAATAAAATTAAGTCTGTTAATGCAACAACGTGGATAGAACACCTGTTGTTTGCGGAGCATCATATAAGGTCAAGATGGGATAATACCAAAGAAAGGAAAAACTTGGTCTCTGTTCTGACAGAGAATGTATGGTTAATGTAAAATGTATCTACTATGTGCATATGGTTAATATAGGTTAAAGTATGTTTGAAAGTTCTGAATGATAAAAGTAAGTTGGAAATGAATTCAGATTCTTCATTTGGGAAGAGAGTTTTGAAAGAAGAGACTGTTTCTCTGAGAAGAGTAGGAAATGCATTTCTGGATGAGGGAGGACACAACTTATGTGCAGGGTGGAGGCAGGAGGGAATATAGTCACATGAGTGATTCTGACTGGTTGCTACCTGAGTCAGTGTAGGGAAGTTATGGGGAGGAAAGTGCTAAGGTTGATGTAGTTGCTAAGTACCTAGGAGGCTCAAATTGAGGAACTAATTTTTCTAGTGAAGTTGTTATGACTTAGTAAGATCACTGAGATAAGCTCTGAGAAAGGAAGTTAGGAAACAAAACTTGCAACGTTTATTTCATGATGCTGAAATGGCATCCAAAGGGCAAAAGGCAACACTTTCATCAACTGCTGATGAGGTTTGACTGAAAAGACACCATGCCACAGATATACAAGCCGCTCTCTTTCTTGTCTTTTTAAAGTACAATTTATATAGAGAGATGGTTTAAAAAGATAGTACAAGACAGTATAAAATGAAAAATAAAAGCCTGTCTCATACACCCCCTTACCTTCTGTCTAAAGATTATTGCTATTAACTGGTTCTTAGGTGTCCTTTTGGAAACGGCATTTTCCTGGTGTAAAGATCACATATTCATGTACAAAATGGAATCAGAGCATATGCAGAGCACTTACCCCATCCATTGAGTTCTTTTAATATCAACACATTCTCGGTAATGGCTCCACAGTATCTTGTTGTACAGCTTTCCCATGATACATGTAATCAGTCTACTGCTATAGGATATTGATGCTGGACTTTTTACCTGTCCGCTCATTTACCTCTCTGAGCTCACCCACTTTTCTCTCTGTGCTCACTCAGTTCCAACCACACCAGACTCCTGCCTGTTCTTCAAACACAAGAGTAGTAGTCCTGCAGAATGCTCTTCCTTTAGGTGTTGGTTTGCTCCCTTCTTCACACCTTTGCTCACCTTTAGACTTCACCATGTTTGATCACACTATTCAATATCATAATCCCATCCTACTCCCAGTCTACTTCCTTTTTAAAAGTGTTCTCCACAGAACGTTTCATTTTCTAAAATACTATGTACCAATTTATTTTGTCTCTTTTTTCACTGACATATGTTTCATAATGAGAGTAATTTTTTTTGTTTTATTTAATTGTCACAAATACCTTTATGAGTAAAGAGTTGTTGGGGCCCCTAGGTGGCGAAGTTGGTTAAGTGTCCAACTTCGGCTCAGGTCATGATCTCGTGGTTAGTGGGTTCAAGCCCCATGTCGGGTTCTGTGCTGACAGTTCTGAGCCTGGAGCCTGCTTTGGATTCTTTGTCTCCCTCTCTGTCTGCCACTCCCCCACTCATACTCTGTGTCTCAAAAATAAATAAACATTTATAAAAATTTTAAGAGTTGCTAGACATTTTATGTTCAGGCAAATATATAACCCTAAAGAAAATTGTCTTCCCCATCAATATTATTTAATTATTGTTTAATCACATCCATACTCTAGATACTTCCCTTTTGATTCTCAAATATCTCCTAAAACCATAGGCTTTTCCCTTAGTAAATGTTACTTAAATGCATATTCCTTTAAAAAGCATAATAAGGGGTGCCTGGGTGGCACAGTCGGTTAAGCATTTGACTCTTGATCTCAGCTCAGGTCATCGTCTCACTGTTTGTGAGTTTGAGCCCCGCATCAGGGTCTGCTCTGGCAGTGTGGAGCCTCCTTGAGATTCTCTGTCTCTCCTTATCTCTAGGCCCCTCCCCTGCTCACTCTCTCTCAAAATAAATAAACTCAAAAAAATAAAATAAAAGCATAATCAAAGGGTGCCTGGCTGGCTTAGTTGGGAGAGCATGCGGCTTCTGATCTCAGGGTTGTGAGTTTGAGCCCTATGTTGAGTTTAAAGATTACTTAAATAAGACTTAAAAAAGAAGAAATCATAATCATAGCACATGCTAGACACCAGTTTAAAAAAAAAAAACTATTAGATAAGTAAATCCTACCCCTTGTTCTAATAAAGGTATAAAAGTAATGTTTTCCTCTACTTTCATGATTATTCTTTAACACCTTTTTAAGGTAATATATGGCCTAGTGAGAGAAAACCATTTGATTGCACAAAAAAAGTTCTAATTCTAAGTGAAATTGTTATGTGTAGTAGTTTAGAGTCTCTGTACCCAAAATTGATAGAAATAGTTATTTACACAACGTAGATGATAAGAGCTTTCAGTAGACAGCATTGTTTCAATATTCAATAATTAATAGTTTTGAGCATTATGACTGTAATAAAAATATATTAGTTTCACTTCAATTTTTTGCTATTGCAAAATTTGCCACATATTTCATCAGATCATTTGGAGTGACATAGCAGAATGCATCAGGAAAATCTCCCACTCTTTTGGCAATACGTGTTTTCAGAGCTTCTAGATCTCTCTCCCTCATGGAAGCATTTGTTGTTATTAAGATAAAAAACTTAGATTAAATTATTTTCTTGGTAGCCTTGTATATTTTATTAAGCCACAGCAAATATTTATTAATAAGGTTAATATGTTAACTTTTTTTTTTTTCCAAATTAGTGTCAATGTTGGGAGAACCAACTTACCAACAAATTGATATATCATAAAACAAAGCATACAGGTGAGTTAGATTTGTCTATCTTACAGGCACAGGCATAGAGAGCTTATTCCATAGCATTAACTGGAATTGCAGAATACAGGGAAGGAACATAATATAATTGCAGAGATACAGTGTTCCCCAAAGAGTGGCCTCTGCCAAGCCATTTATTATCCATGATCAAGCTGCAGAGAAGTAATGTGTTGTGATACTGTCCCTCATTACCCTGATTAAGTCACACCAAAATGGTACAAAGACCAGGAAACCAGCTAGACCCTCTCCAGAGGGATTTATATTTCATCTTCGAGAGGTCCAGTTGATTTCTATGAGTTAGTGAATATTTCATTATCTAGTATCTATGATTTTTAAATAAAACAACACTTTTAAAGCTAGTAATTGCAAATATGTGAATTATATTTCTAATTGGAAAAATAATGAGCTTGTACTCATAAGCTGTTTCTTATTTTACATTCTACACTTTCACACTTAAGAATTACTTAATTGTAAATTGTGCTAGGTGGAGAATTTTTTCTTATTTGATGTCTGTGTAATTCTTGAATATTGTTAGGTGTTAAATGAGAACCCAATTATAAAACAAATTTAGTTATTCACTATATATGGCCACTAAAAACATTACAATTATCCTGTTAATGCCTCTAGTCAGTTTTTCTCAATAGTAAATTCTTTTTTTTTTTTAATTTTTTTTTCAACTTTTTTATTTATTTATTTTTTTTGGGACAGAGAGAGACAGAGCATGAACGGGGGAGGGGCAGAGAGAGAGGGAGACACAGAATCGGAAACAGGCTCCAGGCTCCAAGCCATCAGCCCAGAGCCTGACGCGGGGCTCGAACTCACGGACCCCGAGATCGTGACCTGGCTGAAGTCGGACGCTTAACCGACTGCGCCACCCAGGCACCCCTTTTTTTAATTTTTTTAACGTTTATTTTTATTTATTTATTTATTTATTTATTTTTAACGTTTATTTATTTTTGAGACAGAGCATGAACGGGGGAGGGTCAGAGAGAGGGAGACACAGAATCTGAAACAGGCTCCAGGCTCTGAGCTGTCAGCACAGAGCCCGATGTGGGGCTCGAACTCATGGACCGTGAGATCATGACCTGAGCCGAAGTCAGACGCTTAACCGACTGAGCCACCCAGGGGCCCCAGTTTATTTTTATTTTTGAGACAGAGAGAGACAGAGCATGAACGGGGCGGGGGGGGGGGGGGGTGGTCAGAGAGAGAGGGAGACACAGAATCTGAAATGGGCTCCAGGCTCTGAGCTGTCAGCACAGAGCCCGACGCGGGGCTTGAACTCACGGACCGCGAGATCATGACCTGAGCCAAAGTCGGAGGCTTAACCAACTGAGCCACCCAGGCACCCCTCTCAATAGTAAATTCTAATGAACACTGTAAACTCACAATTTTGCGAGTGAATTTTAAAACCTCCGTGAAATTATGTATATATTTATCTACAATTCTTATAGCTTCTGTTCTCTGCCATTCCAAGGACTGAGGGTGTCAACATGAATAAGATACTTGTTCCTCACTAAGTATGGTAGCGTTGATAATTGTCCCCTAAGAGGTCCATGTGCTAATCTCTGGAATATGTGAATGTTAACATATATGGTTAAAGACTTTGTAAATGTGATCAAGTTAAGCAGCCTGGGAATATCCTGGGACTATTTTGGAGTATTGAGGTGAATCCACATGCAATTATGTGTATCCTTATAAGATGCAGGTGTAGAGCGATTTGACACAGACATAAGAGGAGAAGACAGTGTGATAATGGAGGCAGTGATTGGAGTGATGTGACTCCAGGGCAGAGAATATGGCAATCGCCAGGAACTGGAAGAAGGAAAAGATTCTTCTGTAGTGCATATAGAAAAAACTGAGCCCTGCAAATCCTTTGATTTTGGCTCAGTTATACTTATTTCAGACTTCTGGACTCCAGAACTGTGAGAGAATAAATGTGTGTTGTTTTCAGTCACCAAGTTTGTAGTAATTTGTTGTGGCAGCCATAGGAAATGGATATGCTGGCGTGCTCAACATTTAGTGAAAGAGACACATGCAAAAACTAATAATTAAGGTGCAGTGAGAGCCCCATCAGAGGTATGCAGGAAAGGAAGGGGGAGTGCTGGGGTGGGGGTGGAGCGTTAACTCTGGCAGATCGGGTTCTGTAAAGCTACTTAAAAGATGTGAACTGAGGCTTGAAGTAAAAATAAGTGTTTTTCAAACAAGAGAGTGCAAAAATGCAGAAACAAACAAAAAGTGTGGTGAGTTTTCTAATACAAAACTGTACTTTGAAATGTATATTCTATCTCAGGAAATATTAAGCCCTAAAATCATTTTCATTTGTGTTTTAAATTTGACCTGTTATGTTTATCAAAGAAGAATACAAGACATAAGTAAGTAGCAGGGATGAAAAAATACAGCATGGGGAATATAGTCAGTAATTCTGTAATATTGTTGGGTGGCAGATGGTAACTACACTTATCATGGTGGGCATTGTGTTTATTAACATCGTTGTATCACTGTGTTGTTCATCTGAAACTAATATGACAACTCTACTTTAATTGAAATATTCAGTTTTTTAAATAATAAGAGTGTTTGAGGAAAAAAGAGTATAGGGCTATGAAGCATTCTTGGAAAGAGTAATATCATATCTACTAAAATAAGGGAAAAGAATATTGCAATTCTAGAAGTAAAGAGTAATTATTATTTCCTGACATTGAAAATAGTTGAGAGAAATTATCACATAGAAATTTTGATTAGAAGATCTCAACAGTGCCATAGTTTAGTCAGTTGGGGAAAGAGAGATCATTTATTCTAGTTATAAAAATAATTACCAGCCCCTCAAATCAACAGTTTTAATAAAAAATATTTCTCTTCTCTTTTTCCATTTTATTTGGATTAGTAAGAACTTTGCCTAAAAGTTTTGGCCAATTGAAAAATACAGAGAGGTTATTTGTCTGTGTTCTCTTGTCAAAATTAAACAGTAGAAGTAGGAAGGGCGCTGAACAAAACATCTGATACTGTTTGGGGCCTAGAAATTTTGCTGACTGGACAGAATTTGGATGAGTTTTGAAATCTGTTTGCAAAGTTGATTTGGATATTTAAGAGAAAATAATAAAGAAAAGCTGTTATATGCCAAATGGAGACTTACTATGGTGTACATCAGCTCTCAGTGATTTGGCTGTGAGAACAAAGAGGGAAAGACAAATAAGTTGTAATATAAAGGACAGTTTGATTATCCAGGGATCACAATAAAAGTAAAAGTAAAAAAGGTAGAGCTATTGCTTTAAGTTCTTTTCCTAGAGCCAAGAAACTGGATTAACTGATGACTAGATACTGAGAAGTTCATTCCTACACTTTTCACAACATTAGGCATTATTAAACTTCAGGTCTGTAAGGAAGAGGCCAAATACTGGCACTTCCCAAAGCACCAGGCAATAAGTGTTCAAATGATGTTTTAGCCATATTCATTAAGCTTCCTATGGAAGCCCAACACTTGCTCCCTGAGACACTTGCTCCCTGAGACACTTGCTCAGCGTCTCCAGCTCACCTGAGAGCCATGCAGCTCACACCCCCTCCTCAGACCCTCCTGGCCTCTGGCCCAAACACAGTATGTTGAATGAGGTCTGTCTACACTCCAGTTAAAAATAGTTTTGCGGGCGCCTGAGTGGTTTAGTCGGTTGAGCGTCCGACTTCAGCTCAGGTCATGATCTCGCCTTCCGTGAGCTAGAGCCCTGCATCAGGTTCCATGCTGACAGCTCAGAGCCTGGAGCCTGCTTTGGATTCTGTGTCTCCCTCTCTCTGACCCTCCCTCACCCACGCTGTGTCTGTCTCTGAAAAATGAAAAAAACTTTAAAAAAATTTAAAAAAATAGTTTTGCAAACTCAGCCAGTCAGGGAGGTCTCACTTCATGTAGTATTTTGACAGAGGGTTTTCTGAGATAATTGCCTCCAGTACAGTCTAAAAAACTTGGCTATTAATGCAAATAGACATGAAACTGAGAGGGAGATTTGAATTCATTACACAAATGGCAATATTCTGCTTGTTTTTATGAGTGGTTCAGGAAACCTTTCCTATTGATAAAACTTTTAAAAATATTTTATTCACACACAGTAATTATGCTTAAACGATGGATGGCCCATAGTTTGGGAAAATCTCTCTCTCATTACTCCTGTAAGCCTAGTTTCTGTTTGACCCTGTGTATATCAGTGGATACCTATAAAAATAACTGATAGAATAGTATAGTCACCCTTAGGAACAATACATATGTAATATTCACTTACAGAAAGATTTCTTTTAAATAATTTATAATTTCTACTTCTCATTTTATTATAAAACTGAAGACTTCTATGACTATCTTAAAAATATATGTTTCTCTTTGTTTTCTAATCAGATATCCAAATACTTCATGTACTTTGGTAATGTATGCCTCACTATTAATTTTCAAGTTTGTTTTTTTTTAATAAGCTGTGTCCTTTAACTATTTTGTTAACAAAAAATATAGTTCTATGCTGTCACTGTCTGCCTGGTTTTTACCCATGCCAGCCTAAGCCTGGGAAGTTCAGTCATTCCAAAATTTTTTGGTCTGCTAGTCTCTAGACAATGAATTACTTCTGTTTGTCAGCCCTGACAATAATAGGAAAATTAGGCTGAAAAGTAATTACCAGTTTAATCAGCCAGTATACCAGTGGGAATTTTGCAAAAGTCACAATTGTACTTGGGATACCGTGTTAATTTATTTAGAATTTCAACAAATCTTATCCTTGCTTCAACCTAACAAGATAGGAGGTAAATGGTCAAATGTCTGCATCATTGCTTTTTTTTTAAGTACGTAAGTTGAGACTGGCTTTTTTTTTTTTTTTCTGCAGCTCTGTGTGTAGGGGTGTGTGTGTGTGTGTGTGTGTGTGTGTGTGTGTGTGCGCGCGCATGCACATGCATGTGGAAGAAAGAAAATGCAGTTTTAATTCTAAAAAGGAAAGAATATGCTCTTAATTAGCTATAAGACTTCCCTAAGGTTGGGACATTTTTGACATTAGGTAGTCACCTTAGTAAAGATTTTGACTGACCTAGTAATACAGCTATTATCACCATCTAAATTAAAAAACAAACACAGTCTTATAAAAAGCAGATAAAAAAATCATTTGAAAATAAACTCATTGGGAACTCAGAAGATTGTCTGAGTCTTGGGCAATCATGTAGAATGAGATCTTTCTTACTTCCTGCTACTTTCACAGATGGAGTGGGAACCTGTTAAGTGATTTTTTACTGAAGTTGCTTCTTAGAACAATGTAGAGCAGAATAGTCTTTTTTTTGGTGTACATACCTTTCCTATTCTATTCCCTACTGTGACTGAATTCCAAAGTCAACATTGCCCTTTTGTAGTGAGACTGGAAATGTTTCTGCCTCATAATCCAAGCTATCATGTATTTGACCATATTGTGCTTTTAGGAATTGTAACTCTGCCTGCCTTCAGCCAGATTCTTTTATTACTAATAGGAAGTTTTCCTCCAAATTTCATTTTATTTAGTTATTCTTCATTATAGAATCTGTCTCTAATTTTTTAAGGATAACTGAAAAAAATTAAATAATCCTTCTAACCAAGTTTGAATGATTTCACATTTCATACTCTTTATACAAAAATCCGTTTTGGATCTATATATTTTACTAACATCATATTTTCCACTCTTCCATTTTGAACTACAGTACGGTTTATTTCTTGAAGTTTTGCTTTGACAAGTGTAATTTTGTCTTTGCATAATGTGAGTTTTTAGTACTATGCACTTACATTTCTTTTTGTCATATAGCTTGTAATTCTTGCCAGAAAGCATGTTGTAATCCAATTCTTAAAGAGTATAGAAAGAAATAGAAAATCTAAAGAAGTATCTTAAGTAAGCATCCCTTGATAGTTTGAAACTAGCAAGCCCTCTTCCTTAATTGCTTCCCTCCATTCCCACAGGATTGGTAAGGAACTCTTAGCACTGTTCCATGGATCTATATATTTCATAATTAATAATACACTGTATTTTTAAAATCAGTAGATTTTAGAAATTATTAGCATAATTCTGTAGGTTAATCAAAGACAAAAGTTCATGAATATAGCTGGAAAATACTCTTTCAGGGGAAAGATTGCTTCCTATTTTTTATTTGTTTTGTTCATGGAGATAAATAAAATTCGAGATTCTTAAGTGTATATAGTTCTGTGACTTTTGGCAAACATATAATCAGGCTATTTCTGTCTTCCCGGGAAAGGTTCTTCATGCCTGTTCCCAGTCAGTCTAGTCTTCCCACTCCCAGACCTGGCAACTGCTGATCTGTCCCAATAGTTTTCTTTATGATGTTATATCAAATCATATAGTTTGTAGCCATTTTGAATCTAACTTCTTTCTTGTAGCATAATGCCCTTAAGATTCTTCCATGCAGAACTGTGTCACTGTTTCATTGTTTTTAATGAGCATATTCCAGGTGTAGATATATTACATTTATCTACTTACCTTATAAATTCTTTCACTATTGATAATTATGTTATTATTATTAAAATGTAGCTATTATTTAAAAGCACTTACTATGTGCCAGGTACTTTGGTAGACATTTTACATAACTGAAAGGACTTAGTGCTGTGAATCGTAACATAGTATTTTTTAACAGCAGAGCCAGACTTTAAGTCTGAATCCCATCTCCTCTGCTTATTAGTTTTATAACCTCAGGCCAAGTTACTTAACATTCTCTAGTTTTATACAAATGTGTAAAGGAGATGATAATCTCTATCGCATAGGGCCGTTATGAGATTGAATGGATTAATATCTCTAAATACTTATAACAGTGTCTGGCACTCAAGTTCAGTAAATGTCAGTTATATTTTGTTATATACTTTCGAATAGCCATAAGAGTAGAAGTTAGTATCCCCATCTTAAATAAGAAATAGGCTCAAAAATTCAGACTTCCTCAAAATCATGTGATCACTAAAGTGACAGATCCAAGATTTTAACCTAGCCTTATCTGACTCCAAACGTGACAAAATACTACTTCTTATTAAATCCAAACCACTGAATCCGTCTGACAATATGACAAGCTGGACACTTAGAGGAACACTTCCGCTAAAATACATAAATTAGAAGTATATGTATTTTTTCTAGTACACACAAAAATGAATTTAAAGCTATGAGAAAGAATTAATAGCAAAGCAACAATAAGCTAAAGCCAAAGCAGGCACTTTGCTATGAGAAGTAAACAAACCCAAAAGTAGGGCTGTCCTGAGATAAAAATGCTGATTAAGCACAGTCACTGGAAGACTACCTTCAACCCCGAGTACCCTTGGGTAGTACACCCCCCTTGCTCTCAGTAGAAATAAACACAAATCCACTCTGGAGGCAAGTCCTCAGGTTTTTCAAAGAACAGGTTATTTTAAACAGGTTATTATCAAACATTTTTGGCAGAGTAAATGGGAAAACACTCCCTACTTATTCTATAAGGTAACACAACCTCGATTCTAAAATCTTCTCCCAAAGAGCAAGAGTTTGGCAAAGAGTATTACAGACCAATCTTATTCCTGAACATAGGTGTAAAAATCCTGAACAGCATTAAGAAAACTAAATCTACCGGTGCTTTTTTTTTTTTTTTTTTTTTTTAAATGAGAGAGGGAGAGAGCATGCACAAGCAGAGGAAGGGCAGAGAGAGGGAGACAGAGGATCTGAAGGAAGCTCGGCACTGACAGCAGAGAGCCTGATGTGGGGCTTGAACCCACAAATTGCAGGATCATGACCTGAGCCAAATTTGTATGCTTAACTGACTGAGCCACCCAGGAGCCCCAAGAGTAAGCTTTAACAAAAATGCTACAGAGATACCAATAAATATTGTTTTAGCAAAAATGTAAAATTCTGACAGTATCAAATTTTGAAGAAGAATTGATCAACAGGAACCATAAACATTGCTAATGGTAGTAGAAATGAGTTCAAACCCTTCGAAAAACTATTTGGCATTGTGGTTTTTAAAAACAACAACAACTCAAACATTCATGCACAGAATGACCCCAAAGTCCAAATCCTTGGCATATTACCAAAGAGAAAGTCTGGTATATGTGCTCTAAACATTTTATATAAGACTGTTCATAGCAGTGTTGTTTGTGTTTTATACATATATATGTATGTATGTATATAGTATTTTATATAATATGTACTTAGGCATATAAATCACAAAATATAATTTTTCACAGCAGAGAATATAAATGAGATAGATGAATCATAGTTACTTAATGTTGAATAAAAGATGCAAGTCATAGAAGGCTTGATATAGTGTGATTTTGTTTTTATAAAACTTAAAAAGAAAGCAGCATTTATTTTTTTATATATATTTTTTTGCTTCCTGATTTTATTTTTTTTTTGAAATTTATTGTCAAATTGGTTTCCATACAACAACCAGTGCTCATCCCAAAAGGTGCCCTCCTCAGTACCCATCACTCACCCTCCCCTCCCTCCCACCCCCATCAACCCTCAGTTTGTTCTCAGTTTTTAAGAGTCTCTTATGCTTTGTCTCTCTTCCACTCTAACCTCTTTTTTTTTTTTTCCCTTCCCCTCCCCCATGGGTTTCTGTTAAGTTTCTCAGGATCCACATAAGAGTGAAAACATATGGTATCTGTCTTTCTCTGTATGGCTTATTTCACTTAGCATCACACTCTCCAGTTCCATCCACGTTGCTACAAAAGGCCGTATTTCATTTTTTCTCATTGCCACGTAGTATTCCATTGTGTATATAAACCACACTTTCTTTATCCATTCATCAGTTGATGGACATTTAGGCTCTTTCCATAATTTGGCTATTGTTGAGAGTGCTGCTATAAACATTGGGGTACAAGTGCCCCTATGCATCAGTACTCCTGTATCCCTTGGGTAAATTCCTAGCAGTGCTATTGCTGGGTCATTGGGTAGGTCTATTTTTAATTTTCTGAGGAACCTCCACACTGTTTTCCAGAGTGGCTGCACCAGTTTGCATTCCCACGAACAGTGCAAGAGGGTTCCCGTTTCTCCACATCCTCTCCAGCATCTATAGTCTCCTGATTTGTTCATTTTGGCCACTCTGACTGGCGTGAGGTGATACCTGAGTGTGGTTTTGATTTGTATTTCCCTGATGAGGAGCGACGTTGAACATCTTTTCATGTGCCTGTTGGCCATCCGGATGTCTTCTTTAGAGAAGTGTCTATTCATGTTTTCTGCCCATTTCTTCACTGGGTTATTTGTTTTTCGGGTGTGGAGTTTGGTGAGCTCTTTATACATTTTGGATACTAGCCCTTTGTCTGATATGTCATTTGCAAATATCTTATCCCATTCCATTGGTTGCCTTTTAGTTTTGTTGGTTGTTTCCTTTGCTGTGCAGAAGCTTTTTTTTTTCTTCATGAGGTCCCAATAGTTCATTTTTGCTTTTAATTCCTTAGCCCTGGGGGATGTGTCAAGTAAGAAATTGCTACAACTGAGGTCAGAGAGGTCTTTTCCTGCTTTCTCCTCTAGAGTTTTGATGGTTTCCTGTCTCACATTCAGGTCCTTTATCCATTTTGAGTTTATTTTTGTGAATGGTGTGAGAAAGTGGTCTAGTTTCAACCTTCTGCATGTTGCTGTCCAGTTCTCCCAGCACCATTTGTTAAAGAGACTGTCTTTTTCCCATTGGATGTTCTTTCCTGCTTTGTCAAAAATTAGTTGGCCATACGTTTGTGGGTCTAGTTCTGGGGTTTCTATTCTATTCTATTGGTCTGTGTGTCTGTTTTTGTGCCAATACCATGCTGTCTTGATGATGACAGCTTGGTAGTAGAAGCTAAAGTCTGGGATTGTGATGCCTCCTGCTTCGATCTTCTTCAAAATGACTTTGGCTATTCGGGGCCTTTGTGGTTCCGTATGAATTTTAGGATTGCTTGTTCTAGCTTCAAGAAGAAGGCTGGTGCAATTTTGATTGGGATTGCATTGAATGTGTAGATAGCTTTGGGTAGTATTGACATTTTGACAATATTTATTCTTCCAATCCATGAGCAGGGAATGTTTTTCCATTTCTTTATATCTTCTTCAATTTCATTCATAAGCTTTCTATAGTTTTCAGCATACAGATCTTTTACATCTTTGGTTAGATTTATCCCTAGGTATTTTATGCTTTTTGGTGCAGTTGTGAATGGGATCAGTTTCTTTATTTGTCTTTCTGCTGCTTCATTATTAGTATATAAGAATGCAACTGATTTCTGTACATTGATTTTGTATCCTGCAACTTTGCTGAATTCATGTATCAGTTCTAGCAGACTTGTGGTGGAGTCTATCGGATTTTCCATGTATAAGACCATGTCATCTGCAAAAAGTGAAAGCTTAACTTCATCTTTGCCAATTTGGATGCCTTTGATTTCCTTTTGTTGTCTGATTGCTGATGCTAGAATTTCCAACACTATGTTAAACAACAGCGGTGAGAGTGGACATCCCTGTTGTGTTCCTGATCTCAGGGAAAAAGCTCTGTTTTTCCCTATTGAGGATGATGTTACCTGTGGGCTTTTCATAAATGGCTTTTATGATGTTGAAGTATGTTCCTTCTATCCCGACTTTCTCGAGGGTTTTTATTAAGAAACGATGCTGAATTTTGTCAAAGGCCTTTTCTGCATCGATTGACAGGATCATATGGTTTGTATCTTTTTTTTTTAATAATGTGATGTATCACGTTGATTGATTTGCGAATGTTGAACCAACCCTGCATCCCAGGAATGAATCCCACTTGATCATGGTGAATAATTCTTTTTATATGCTGTTGAATTCAATTTGTTAGTATCTTAATGAGAATTTTTGCATCCATATTCATCAGGGACATTGGCCTGTAGTTCTCTTTTTTTACTGGGTCTCTGTCTGGTTTAGGAATCAAAGTAATACTGGCTTCATAGAATGAGTCTGGAAGTTTTCCTTCCCTTTCTATTTCTTGGAATAGCTTGAGAAGGATAGGTATTATCTCTGCTTTAAACGTCTGGTAGAACTCCCTTGGGAAGCCATCTGGTCCTGGACTCTTATTTGTTGGGAGATTTTTGATAACCGATTCAATTTCTTCGCTGGTTATCGGTCTGTTCAAGCTTTCTGTATCCTCCTGATTGAGTTTTGGAAGAGTGTGGGTGTTTAGGAATTTGTCCATTTCTTCCAGGTTGTCCAGTTTGTTGGCATATAATATTTCATAGTATTCCCTGATAATTGCTTATATCTCTGAGGGATTGGTTGTAATAATTCCATTTTCATTCGTGATTTTATCTATTTGGGTCATCTCCCTTTTCTTTTTGAGAAGCCTGGCTAGGGGTTTATCAATTTTGTTTATTTTTTCAAAAAACCACCTCTTGGTTTCATTGATCTGGTCTGCAGTTTTTTTAGATTCTATATTGTTTATCTCTGCTCTGATCTTTATGATTTTTCTTCTTCTGCTGGGTTTAGGCTGTCTTTGCTGTTCTGCTTCTATTTCCTTTCGGTGTGCTGTTAGATTTTGTATTTGGGATTTTTCTTGTTTCTTGAGATAGGCCTGGATTGCAATGTATTTTCCTCTCAGGACTGCCATCGCTGCGTCCCAAAGCGTTTGGATTGTTGTATTTTCATTTCGTTTGTTTCCATATATTTTTTAATTTCTTCTCTAATTGCCTGGTTGACCCATTTATTCTTTAGTAGGGTGTTCTTTAACCTCCATGCTTTTGGAGGTTTTCCAAACTTGTTCCTGGTTGATTGCAAACTTCATAGCATTGTGGTCCGAAAGCATGCATGGTATGATCTCACTTCTTGTATACTTATGAAGGGCTGTTTTGTGACCCAGTATGTGACCTATCTTGGAGGATGTTCCATTTGCACTCGAGAAGGAAGTATATTCTGTTGCTTTGGGATGCAGAGTTCTAAATATATCTGTCCAGTCCATCTGATCCAATGTATCATTCAGGGCCCTTGTTTCTTTATTGACCGTGTGTCTAGATGATCTATCCATTTCTGTAAGTGGGGTGTTAAAGTCCCCTGCAATGACCACATTCTTATCAATAAGGTTGCTTATGTTTGTAATTGTTTTATGTATTGGGGGCTCCCGTATTTGGCACATAGACATTTATAATTGTTAGTTCTTCTTGATGGATAGGCCCTGTAATTATTATATAATGCCCTTCTTTATCTCTTGTTACAGCCTTTAATTTAAAGTCTAGTTTGTCTGATATAAGTATGGCTACTCCAGCTTTCTTTTGGCTTCCAGTAGCATGATACATAGTTCTCCATCCCCTCACAAGAAAGCAGCATTTAAACAAAATGTTAGTTAGGAATATGTATATGTGTAATATAACTTTCCTTTTTAAGGCAAAGAAATGATTAATGCACAACATAGGATAGAATTATACCTTATGGGGAGGCAAAGAGAGAAGGTTCGAGAATGGAGCATGTTGGGTGTAACCGTATTGGTAATTTTGTCTTCTTAAGTAGTAGCACTGCAGGAGTCAGACTTACTATTATGCTTTATAATTTATGTGTATTTATATGTTATACAAATATTATATACATCAAATATTAAATAAAATTTGTTTGAATAATTGAAAAAAAACCACTTTAAGACTGGAGAGAAAGGGGAAGACAGCAAATCAACCTGCCAGGACATTTTTGCCCCTGTGGTCAAAGAGTAAACAAAAGAAAACCTTGAGGTTTTCTAATGGTAATCTAGACACCATTGATGCTGTGTGCCCTCCTGGTATAGTTTCCTAACCAAAGTGCTTCAGAGAAGTAGTCTTTGGTGTGCTTATTTTTTTTTGTTTTAAAGAGTCTCTTTGAAGCAAAAATTTAATCTCCTCTTAAAGGGCTTTGCTCTTCACTGAAGAGTTTCATTGCTATTTGTCCGACACGTGAGGAAAACAAGCAAATTGATTATGTAAATAGGTAGACAGCTTTATGAAACGCAGACTAGTGACCCTTGGAGCTCAGAGAATCGATGTTGTAAAACTTAGATGCTTTCTGACAACTTTTATATGGGCTTTATCTGCAGTGAATGCATATATATCGAATCAACATTAAATTGTATGCAAGAGAAAACATTGGTAATACTTTAGTGCTCAGCATACCTTCTAGGTGTTGTAAATATTTACCCTGACAGTCATTAATTAGATATATAAGAGTTGTATGGTCCCTGAGGCGCCTGGCTGGCTCAGTCGGTTAAGCGTCCGACTTCGGTTCAGGTCATGATCTCGCAGTTCGTGAGTTCAAGCCCCGCGTCGGGCTCTGTGCTGACAGCTCAGAGCCTGGAGCCTGTTTCAGATTCTGTGTCTCCCTCTCTCTCTGACCCTCCCCCATTCATGCTCTGTCGATCTCTGTCTCAAAAATAAATAAACGTTAACAAAAAAATTAAAAAAAAAAAAAGAGTTGTATGGTCCCTAAAACATTTTATTTTTTGTTGAAGTAAAATCCTTTGAAGGGGAAAGGATAGAATATAAACTTTATTGACCCAGTCTTCAGTAGTAAGAGGCACCAATGGACCTCTGTCCCAAAGGCATTTGACTGAACACATACAGTCACCACTTACCTTGCCACAAGAGTAATACAGCAAACCAACAGAAGAGTTTATATTTGAAGATCTCAAAGTACGCATTTTTGTATTTTCCACTACTTCAGGATGGATAGTACCATATGGCTTCCACATAAGTGGACCTGTTACTAATAAACTAGGACTGATGTGTAATTACGTTTTCAGTGATTCATCTGTGAAACACCCTGGGTTATTTTACATGGAAGCATCTGGTTCACATGTGTACAGTGGTTAGTCTGTGGTGATTGACATCTGTATTCTTCTAATAAAGTCCTAGTTGCACAGATGTAAGCTGCTGCCCTCTTTTTTACATAGACAAAACCTGAATTTGAAAAATCCTTATCTTGACCCTGTATATGACATTTCAGTCTTCTGCATGTGCATGTGCACACACACACACACACACAATGCTTGCACTGTGACTGGCATGTAACATAAACATTTCATGCATGTAGTATATCTCAATTGTTGAAACAGTTGTATGTAAACACCTTTATCTTTTTTTATGTTTGTTTACAACATGACATCTGTTTTAGATTGTAAGCTCAAAGAGGGCAGTGATCATGACAATTTATTGTTATGCAGACAATGTCCAGTAAGCATAAGTCACTTGCAAATGCTTGCTAAGTATTTGTCACTCAAGAAGGTGACATTAATGACTTTAAGGAAAGATAGAACTTCTAATCTGCCTATAAACACCTTTTGTACTTCTGGAAATATTTGCTGGAAATGACCCTACTTTTAATTTCACACATTATAATTAGGCAGGTAACACATAAAGCTACGTTGTTTTGAACAGAATTCATTTATTTTGTGTTAGAATAATTCTCTAGTGATGTGTGATAAGAGATTTTAAAGAGGCTGAATTCAAGGCAGGTTTCATGAAGGATGTAGCATTTTAGCTGAGCCTTGTAGGGTAGATGGAATTTGCACATATAATAATGATGGAAAAGATACTTCAGGCAAAAGGAAAAAGGGAAAGAGGCATTGGTTCAGAGCATGGAGGCCAGCAGACCTGAGTTTAAGTCCTTCCTTAGCCACTTATAAATTGTGAGAACTTGGTTGATTGGGTCATATATCTAAGGTTTTGGTTTCTCATTTGGAAAATAGATACCATAACCAGACATAGGGTTATTTTGAGAATTACGTGAATAAGGAGTTAACATAGTACCTGGTGTAAGGAGAATATTTAATAAACGTTAGCTGTTAGTCTCGGTGACAGATGAACAACCTGAATAGAGTTTAAACAGAATTTTGAATATTGAATTAAAACACACACACACACACACACGAGAAACTATGGAGAACAGCTCCAGGCTATGTGTGAAGATCTGAAACTTCCAGTTAGAATTCTTATTTGCATCAAGAAAGTTCAGGATCCTCCTTTTAAAAAGGCATCTGTATCCATTTTAAATTATTCTCTTCAATTGTATGTGTGGCAAAATGACATCAGAGTATAGTCATTTATACCTGGATTAAAATATCAACATCACAGTGAATAAGGTACTTTTCAGTGAATGTGTTATCTTTATCTTTGAATCCTTTTACTTATCTGCACACTAAGTTCAGAATCATTGTCAGCTCTGACTCTTTCCGAATCCTGTGAAGCACCCCTCTTTGCCTTGTTTCCAAGTTAGTAATAACCATTTAATGTATAGGAGAGAGTTTGGCCCACACCTTGACAAACAGACACAAAACACTCCTGTAATGGGTCACTGACCTAACCTAATGTTCCCAAGAAAAGTGAACAAAAATCGTAGTGTATAATGTGTATGAGGCCCACCTCTGATGTATAATATCAAAACTTTTTATTACTGGAAAGCAAGGGGTGGGGTAGTCTTCAGAGAGGAACCTAAAGAACGTCTGATCTTTTTTGTGTTTGTTAATACACAAATATTTTAATGAGTACTCTCTTCACTTCCCAAGGTTTTAATCACTTTATTTCCCTGGTTTATATGGGTAGTTACTTTGGCTGTTGTTCCCATTAATTCTTTTATCTCTATATAGTACTTTAATGTACTACTTTAATGTAGTACTTTTTCTATGGCAAAATTCACATAATTTCAAAATAGAATTTTCATTAAAAAGTGATTTAATTTTCAGGTAGTTAAAAAACATACATGCTAGCTACTCTCTTGGACTTAAGCTGTACTTCTCCCTTTAGCATTCCTAAGAGTAGTAACTATCAGGAACTATAGTGTTATATAGCAAACTATTTTCAATTAGAATTAAATAGAACTGTTACCTTAAGAACATTACCTAGAAGGAATATATTCAAGATGTTCATTGAAATGTGATTTACAATAGGTATTTAAATTGTTTATAATTTTGGACTATGAACGGAGAGCCAGTTGTATTTTTAAGGTACTTCAGTGTAATGGAATAGACTATGAGGCCATTAAATAATGAGTATAGAGAGTCATAATTATTTTTTAAGTTTATTTCTTTGGTTTGGAGAGAGACAGAGAGCACAAGTGCAAACGGCGGGGGGGGGGGGGGGGTGGCAGAGAGAGAGGGAGAAAGAGAATCCTAAGCAGGCTCTGCCCTGTCAGTGAGCCCTGAAATCATGACCTGAGCCAAAATCAAGAGTCGGATGCTTAACCTGCTGAGCCACCCAGGTGCCCTGTGGAGCGATAATTATTGACACGGAAAAGTAATACCCCAAAAATTATCAACAGAAATATGATATAAAATATTTTTTACTATAATTATTTTTAGAAGACTGTATATGTGTAGATTGTATATATATATATATATAAATTAAAGTATATACACTAAAATATCAACAGGTGAAGGGACAGGATAATTTTTATTTTTATTATATTTTTCTGAAGTTTTTGAAGTGTTTATAATGTGCATATACTACTTTATATACCAAAAAAAATAAATATTTTTTGTTGCTGCTTGCATCCACTATATTAATTATAGGATTTAGAATTTCTGAATTTGAAACCCAAGTCATCTTAAAAAGTCATTTGGGAAATTCGTAATTTCTTCTTACCAAATGTTTATTTTAAGTAGTAACTATTTCAGTATAAGGAATATTTATTTGATGAAGATTCAACACCCAAAATAAGGAGAGGAGGTAATACAGAAAATTTAGGTTCATAACTTTGGATGAAACCTAAAAGTCTTCTATCCTGAAAATACAATACTGATATTTTGGACCTTCAGACATTCAGACATAGAGTTGCCTTTTTTAACCCCACCCCACCTAACTGTTGGATATTCGGATTGGGTTTGTCTAGGTGTCTTATAGCAATTATTGTTGTTTTAGTGAAATTCCCGTGAATTTAAATGTTTTCCTTAAGTATTCAGTCTTCTGATACAGCATTCAATTCCATTTCTTTATGAGAAAAGTTGCTTAAGGAAAGAAAACAGTTATGGCTGCTAGGAATAAGATTGCATTTAATCATTAACAGCCAAGTATCTCTTTAAGAGTTATAGGAAATTACCATGTAGTAATCAAATCGCATTTTTTGTGTAACATGTTTACATATAACTGCAAATACAGATAAGCCTTCTGTAAGGAGATGTGCTCCTGAAATCCAGATTTGAAACTTAAAATATTTTTTTTCAATGTTTATTTATTTTTGAGACAGAGAGAGACAGAGCATGAGCACAGAGGGGGCAGAGAGAGAGGGAGGCCCAAAATGTGAAGCAAGCTCCAGGCTCTGAGCTGTCAGCACAGAGCCCGATGCGGGGCTTGAACTCACAAACTGTGAGATCATGACCTGAGCCGACGTCGGACGCTTAACCGACTGAGCCACCCAGGCGCCCCTGAAACTTAAAATATTTTTTAATCTTACAAATCAATACTTTTATGTATTTCATGACAGTATATTATACATAATTCTTTAAACTTTTTTGCTCACTAGACATTTTCAGAGTTTGGAGTTATGTTTTACTTATTCATCTCAGAGACTAGCACAATGCCTTACATTGAGAAAATACTGATTGAAGTAAGAAATGTATAAAAAATGGATTTTTATAATTGTGTTGCCTGTTCTCATGATTAATCCTTTTTAATAGTTTGTTTATATAATAGGCTAAGTGGTCTTAGTGGAAAATCTGTTATTTGTAACATTTCTAAAAATTGTGTCCTGAGTTTAAGTTTAAAAACAAACTTTAAAAAAAAAAACAACTCTTAGTTGCAAATGTCCTGTATGTGGTTAAACCATATATAGATAAGTGTAGTTCCTGCCTTCCAGAAACTTATAATCTTACAAATAGGGTTTTTAATTGCTCTTTCTAGTCACTTCCAAATTTCTTAGTTACAGAAAACTGTCCAGTGATAAAATAGGAAGTATCAAACATCTTTTTTCTTTTACAGTATGACAAATAGCCTATTTTTACAGCAACGATAAAAGAATGCATTGTAGACAGCATTTTAAATGAATTAATTTAAAATTTTCTGTTTACCAAACCATAGAAGCCCAATAACATTTTGAGGACAATTGGAGGGTTATATATATTTTAAGGGAAATCATGATCAGACTGTAGAATCTAGCTTAATGTTTTCCATGCATGTTTGTAGCCCGTTCAATTTTCATGCTTATATTTTGGGGCTGCATGTGAATTTATGGATGACAGCTTTCCTAATTCCAAACAAGTGTTAGAATTTCTTGGTTCAACATTTAAAATTCTGCTTATGGTTTCTGGTATATGAAATCTGATTCTCCTTCTTCATTGCTTATCTGTGGTGAGATTGATGGTGATAACTCCCTATTGCTAACAGGGGTCACATTTTTTCTCAGAATAAAGGATGTATAGGACTGAAGATTTTATTTTATCTTTGAATTTTACTTACATTTTTTAAGGAAACTATGATTGCTTATTTCTCAATAGCCAGATAGAAAAGGTTTAGATTTTCTTAAATTCCTAAAGCTTAAGTAATAATAATAATAATAACAGCAACAACAACAGTGACAACTTAATGAAAGTTAACAGAAAATTCAAGAAACTATAGTGTCTTTCAGTAGTTGTTATATAGTTCTGAGTATGTGTTTACTTAGAAGTTGCCCAGCATTTGCTAGGGAGGCTTTTAGCCATGAAGATTGAAACATCATTAATTTAACCACAACTTTCTCTTCCCAAACATTCCAGTAAAGTGGAATAGAACTACACTAGTGGCATTATGAACGTGTAAGCAGATAGATTTATAAACAGCCAAAACTACTTGGAAAAAATAAATAATTTAAGTTACTTCATAATGGAAAATAAGCTAGCTACTAGCCAGCAGTAGTTGTCAGAAATTAAAATCTCCTTGTTGAACCTGTAAATGAGGTTTGAAGTGATTTTATGTGGCGGGATTTCTAAAACGTCAATATCAGTACCATTCTCCTCTGGAATGGTTTTTATTCTCTGTAAATTATATATGAATGTAGCTATAGCTTTTTTCATACTCAACTCAAAGAGAAAAAAGGCAGATGTACTCAATAAGACACCTTTTAGTCAGTTTCAGCACACATAGTTCTTTATTATAGGAACTGCGCCAAATTCTGAATGAAACACTTATTCTAAATCATAGTTCCTGTTCTTCAGTTGGTTACAATGTAAGTGACAAAGATGTATAGAGTTAAAGTCTGTGGTCGATACTTCTTCCATTGAGAGGTAGTTTCTATGGCTCCTCCCCTTCAATCTGGGTGGGCTTTTAACTCATTTGTAACAGCAAAATGCAGGAACAGTGATGTTATGTAATTTCCAGAGACTAGGTCAGAAAAGGCAACCTTGTGCCCCCCCCCTTTTTTTTTTTTTGCTCTTTAGGGTTTGTTTATTTATTTATTTTGAGAGAGGGAAGACAGCACGAGTAGGGGAGAGGCAGAGAGCAAGAAGAGAGAATCTTAAACAGGCTCCACATAGTCAACGTGGAGCTGGTGCGAGTCTTGAACTCATGAAACTGTGAGATCACCACCTGAGCAGAAACCAAGAGTCAGGCACTTAGCCGCCTTGGGCCCCTAAGCATTTTTAAATGAAGGCTAAGTACTCCAGGCTGCCATTCTGGAAGGCAAGAGTGAGGAAGCCAAGACACTGAAGACTCTCCAGTAGCCAGTGCTAATCTTTGAGGACTCCTAGTCCAAACACCAGATATGACTAACTGAGCTTTCAGAGGATTCTAGTTCCCAGTCAATAGGTCAGCCCAGTTCTCCAGTAGTTCTGGCTAATGCCCTGATGCTGTGGCACAAAAACAAGCCATCCTGCACTGTGCCCTGTCCAGATTCCTGATTTATAGAAGGTATGAGCAGAATACAGTGGTTATTGTTTGGGGTTGCTAAGTGTAGGGTGGTTTGTTACAGAGCGATAACTGACTTGATTTAGGATACACTATGTGAGAATAGGAGATAATTAGTTTCTCTACCTAGGAAAATATAGAAGGCTTCCCAGGAGCAGTGACATCTGAATTTGGCCTTTAATGATGAGTAGGAGACTGCTAAGTAAAGAAGGTAGGAGAAAGGGACCTCAAACTGAGGGAAATATGTGGAAAAGTATGGTGGCAAAAGAATGGTGTGTTTGGTGGATGAAAAGAAGTTTAGTGTAGAAGAGCATCAGAGAGTTAGAGCTAGAAAAGAAGCCAGGTATCTAGAACTTATGCAGAGATTTCCTTCTTTGGTGTTTTTTTTTTTCTTTTTTTCTTTTTGCTATGCCAAGGGAGTTTCAACTACAGCATTGTAGGAGTGGAAGATAATAATCAGACTTGTGTCATAGATAACTAATTAGCAACAGTTGGAAGGTGGGCTGAAGGAGAAAAATGAAAAGGCAAAGAGGAAAAATATATAGTTCAGATGGCACACAATCAAGGCTGAGATAGATAGCTTTCTTATAGTAGCTGATTAAGATCAGTTAGGTGATAGTGGATGTTTGAATTGTGAATAGATTATTTACTAAATTTTTCTGTTTAAGGCTTAATTAAATGCTACAGCCAGTCCTGCTTTTTGGCAAATCCGACCAATGCCTTTACAAAACATTTGACTGAATTAAATGTGTTAGTGATATTTCTGAGTGGTTTGTGAAAACTTCCTCCACTATGCGTTTTGGAGAATTATTATTAAATAATGCTATTTTTATATTTTTCTTAAGGCATCGATTACACTGGGACATTCAAAAACAAATGAGACCGAATTGCATCATTTAATGCATTAATAGGACCATTTGTCATACTTACTCTGCTTCCCTGAAATAAACACTATGAACAGAAATCTTGAAGAAAAATGGTAATTTATGTAGTCATAAAGATGCTAAAATGAGAAAATGTATACAATTCATTTAGTAAATATAATTATGTAAACGTAAAACACAACTGTAGTCAACAGCTTTGTGTGTGGATTTGATTGACTTTTAAATAACATTTGCATTTATTCCATGTATTTTTAATGTGATAAATAAAAGTTTAGTGACATTTGAACTTTTGCTGGAATCATAACACCATTCATGTAATAAATTTTTCTAGGGTCAAAGGGCAGATAGGTCTTTCTTCTGTCACTCTGAGTATGTAGACTGCATCCTACATGCTTTGTACTGCCTTATCTACACAGGGAATTGCTACCAATTGTGGGAGACAGTTGTTTTTAAAACACCCTGCCTCCCTATACAACTTGGTTTTACTTTGCAGTTTGGTTATTTTTTTAAATATCTGAAAAGTTTAAGCTTTTTAATTCAAGATCAAAATCCACATAATTTTGTAGATTTTTTGCATCTGCCTTCTTCCAGTGCTCTGATTCCTTTCTGACATGTTTCTGTAAACAGACATCTCCCAGATTTTGATCACTGACTCTCTACAGTTCACCCATAGTACCAAGTTGAATTAATATACTTGGTGAAGAAGTGGTTTTTTGGTTGTTTATATCACTCATCAGTTATTATGGTACTCTCCTCATTTTGTATAAAAGTTATTATGATGTTAGTGATGTTACAAAAAGAGTCTGACTTTTTTAAAAAGTCTGACTGCATAATCATCCTTAGTCACTTATTCCATGAAAAGCCTAGGAAAACATTCAGGAAGAATTTGGAGCAGACTGATAATCATTAAATCCAAAGGGAAGGAGATAGGTAAGCCATAGCATAGGATGGCACTGATGATGTTTGCTGCTTTGTGAGTAAAGGAATTAATTACACCGGATAATTTTAAGAACACTAAGAATGAAGCCCACTAGCAAGGACTAATATAATGGAGAAATCTGTAATTAAAATAGAAATTAAGCTCTCTTACTATAAAACAAAGGACAGTGGAGCTTTCAACAGAAAAGAAGTAGAGAAAGGCAGGAGAAGGAAAAGCCTAATAAAGCAGAGCATTTATTTATCAGGATAATACATTCTTATTTTTTTGCAGGCAAATAAAAAAAGAGAAATCAAGCATTTCCCAGAAGAGAAAAAGTGTATTATAAATGTTAGAAATGGGGTTTACTGGCAGTTATGCTAATTAAGGATCAAAACTAGATTATGGTTAGGACAGAATGAGTCCATACATCAGTACATAATTGGTTAAAAAAAAAAAAGTCCCATTGTTTATTGGTCCAGATGTTTGAGCAATTGGTTAGGTTCATTTTGGGACTGGTGTGCTGAGGTCACTCAAAATTCGTGGTCAGGACAAACTACAGTAATTTGCAGGCTCAGTGCAAATAAAAATGCAGAGCCCCTTTGTTCAAAATTTAACAATTTCAAGATAGTAATAGCAGGACATTAAGTCAGGGATGAAGACCATCTATACCAGTGGCCTTGTGTGACTGACAGCACATGTCACATTCCCATGAGGGTGGCATTTCTGTGGTTCTTTTACAGCCTTCCTCTTTAGAACTGTCATAATAAAACACAGTACTGTAGACAAGCCTCTAAACACAGCCCAGACAAAGGCTACTGTAAGTATAATTTCAGGGGAGCTCAGCAGCTCAGTGCTGCTTCTGCCTTAGATTGTTTGTATGCTCACCTTTGTATCCTAAGCATGTAGCACAGTCTCATGAGTTTCTGACCCATGGTAAGCACTCAATAAATAGTGGATGGGTAGGTGATGGATAATAGTAGTTGCCAGCCCTTCTCAGGGAATCTGGTTCCATTTATCTCTGGATAAGAGGACCCAATGTGGGTTGTTTGGAGTTTTAGTTCACATTACTCACACCTTGCAGATGCCTCCTCCAGCCGGGTTGAGGGTTTCCTTTAGCTCTGGGCCTTGCGTGTCTGCTTACAAAACGTGTTTGTCTATTCAGTTATCCTGAAACATAGTTAAGCTAACAGATTAGAATAACACTTGAGCCGTAACCAAGTAAAGGCTGGAGTAGGCAGAAGAATGGCCACCCCCTTTCAAAGATGTCTATGTCTTAATTCCTGGAACCTGAGCCTATGTTAGATCACATGGCAAAGGGGATGCAGATGAATTAAAGTTGCTAATCAGCTGACCTTTAAAGTAGCTAAATATCCTGGATTATCCAGGCAGGCCCAGTGCATCACCAGGTTCTTAAACGGGAGTGACAGAGAAGAGAGGCAGAGAGAGAAATGTGATGAAGGAAGCAAGGTCAGAGTGATGTGCTGTGAAACGGGGTCCTTCTGTCCTTGCTGGGTTTAAAGATGGAGGAAGGGGGTAGCTCTGGAAACTGCAAAAGGTAAGGAAATAAATTATCTGCTAGGGCCTCCAGAGAACAACACAGCTCTGCCAACACCATGATTTTAGTCCAGTGAAATCTGGGTCAGACAGCAGATCTCCAGAACTGTAAAAGAATGAATTTGTGTTGTTTTAAGCCATTACGTTATGGTAATTTGTTACAGCAGCAGCAGGAAACTCAAACAGCTGGTTCCGCACTACGGTGAAACTATCAGTCCTGGTTCCTGGTTCATTAGAAATCATTAACTTCAATGGCTGGGTATTATTGTCTGCCCAGGTTTTTTACATTTCTCTTGGTAACCAAAAGTAGAGCTCTCTTTGTGTATTTTTATTTGCCTTCATTAGACCACTAAGTTTTGGCGTTTGTGCTAGTAGTTGTTGTATTCTCAGGGAAGCAAGAAATGCCACCAGTTCCAGAGTGCACTGCTTTCTTGGGATGTTAATAGTTGAGAGACAGTAAAAAAAAAAAAAAAAAAAAAAAAAAAAAAAGCTTCCACTTCCAAATTCACTTCTAAAACCCAGGTTAAGCAAGCTTCTTTTTTCTTTAAGCACTTTATAAGGATATGTTCTATGTATAAGGTTGTAAAAAATCTTAACTGTTTAAGAGAGTATCCATCAAAAAGTATGCCTGTCCTTCAGCCCAAGTTCCTTTCAGCCATTACTAGTTTCTTGTGAATTCTTCCAGAACTCTCCTGTATACCTATAAACTCACATACACTAATTATCTACACATACTCTTCTGTACCTTTGTTTTTGTTTTCCTTGATGAATTAATTAACACATTTATTTATGGAAGAATTTCCATAGTTTTTAATGTATAATGTGCACATGCAACACTCAGAGCTCTTCATGGAGAAAAAATAACATATTTTCCAAATATTTTGGACCACAAATGTCACTCTTTAAGAGGGTCTCATAGAACTACTTTTTGAGACACACTGCTTAACACCAAGCTGCCTTCCTCTGGACTAGTAAGAATTAGTAAGTAAGAATTAGTGACCCCCATACACCAGTGTAGCATGACAGGTATGGATTTTGGAGTGAAGGATTTGGGAGGGATTTTGGGTTTAGAGTGACAGGCTACTGTCCTGGCTCTGTTGTTGACTTTCCTGCTTGCTCCCTTTCATGCTAACTGGCTGTGTGGCTTTGGGCAGGTTGTTAAACTTTATTGAGACTTTCTTGTCAATGCGGTCTACCTCATTTATTCAGTCACTCATTCATTAGTTAACACATGCAATTATTAGAACATTCATGAGCTGGGTAAAATAAAGCAGTCTCTCCACCTGAGAAGCTTTCTAGTCTAGTGAGAGAGGTTTCATTTGTAGCACACAAATCAGCAGTAAGCAGTGGCCTGTCTTAAAATGAAGGTTGTGGAGAATCATTTTCTGCCAAGATTTCTGCTTTCTGGTTTTCTACTTTCATAGGCCTAGATCAACAGTAACAAATGTCACTTACACCATTTCAAAACTTGCAAAGAATGCAGGAAGAAATGAGGTTTAATATAGTGTCTTCAGGCATTGATTTTTTAAAGCATGTATTGACTCTGATATTAATCACCTGATGAGTTACCAGGGTAACATTATTTATCTGAATAAAGTACAATAAGAGTAACAAAATCTTCTAATTGATTATGAAATTCCTGCATAAATTTTGGCATCCTTGTGGATTATGGACATATATGTTTTAATGTTTATCACTTTAAACATTGAATTATATAGAACCACAGATTTTTTCTTTCAAATCCATAATGTATATGTTTTACAGGGAAATTTTAGAATTATCATTTTTTCCCAATGTATAAAGCACATAAGTGCATTTTTTTAAATGTTTATTTATTTTGAGATAGAGCGTGTGCACTCACACTTGCCTGTGAGCAAGGGAGGGGCAGAAAGAGAGGGAGAGAGCAAATCCCAAGGGGTCTCCCCACTGTCAATGCAGAGCCTGACAGGGGTCTCAGTCTCACGAACTGTGAGATCATGACCTTAGCTGAAACCAAGATATCAAGAGACTGGTGTTTAACCAGCTGAGCCACCCAGGCACCCCTGGTACATTTTAGCATTAAGGGTCGTCACTCTTCATAATTCTCCTTTCTTTGTTTAAATCACAATTACTTATTTCAAAAGCATATTTCTAATTTCTTCTTGGTCTTAATAACTTTGAACAGGAAATTCATATTCTTTAGAAAAAGATAACTTTAGAAATTTAAGTGAAAATAACTAACACGGTCTCTTTAGTTGCCATTTTGATTGCCAGAAAGTTTCTCTTCTTCATTTCTTCTCTTCTTTCATTTTCTCAGGCCAACAAAATGTTGTCTAGGCCTACTGAATTCCAGACAGCATTCAACACTTGTTTTACTGAATCCTGATGACTTCAGTCTGTTAATTTATTTAGGATATGCTTTTGGTTTTTATAAGGTCAACTAGAAATTTGAAGCTACTTTTCCCACTTATTTTAACATTAAATATTTTTTTAATACTGAAATTTAATTTGAAAACCACTATGGTAACTTTGGTGGTGTTGACTCTTTAAGCATACATCTAAAACTTGTCCATTTAAAAAATGTCTCTGTAATTGAGTTTATTTCATAACGGGAACTCGTTAAGGTCAGTATGATAGCTGCCTAGTAATTTAATAGTATCAAATGCTTAATACTTGGATTTAGTGGGGTTTTTTTGTGGTCATTTTAATGAAAGTTTGATTTGTCACATCTTAAAAGACAAATCATTTGATATTTGGTTTCTATTATTAGCAAATCATATATCTTATTGCCAATGCTCAGGTCTGATTCTCTCCCAATACATTGCCCCCACCTCAGCTCTCCTCTTCACCCTTGTCCCACATCTGACTTTTACCCCAATCCCAGAGGAAGTCAGAGATGTGGTGGGTGGATGCCAGGGAAGTTGGTAGTATACACACACACACACACACACACACACACACACACACACACACACAATGTGAGAGAAACAGCTACTTTAGAATGACCTGCTTTGGTGGCCAGGCAGGAACTGATCATTTTGCTAGATTTTTGCTGTGACTGCTATGGTCCAAGAGTTTAAGACTTCCTTCTTTCCAAAAGAAAACATTTTCTGTTCTTTTCTGTAATAAATCTCAAGCATAGCGGCATCGTTCCAAGCTATTTTTCCCAATTCCAGATAATTGATAGTGGGTGAAAATGTGAGTTTATAGATTCAGCAAAGTTGTACAGAAAGCCAGCTTTTGGGTAGCATGTGGAAATACCATAAGCTGTGAGCTCACAAAATAAACTTGGCCCTCATTGTGATAGCACTTCTCCCTGATTCTCCCCATATCTTTCACATCATTCCTTTGAATCTCTTTTAATCATTTCTGTCTGCCCCTGTAATTTTAATATTCTCTGGGTTTCTATACTAAACTGTTTTCTCTGGGAGACTCCTTCTGGGTGATCTCTTCAGCTCATTTGCCTTTAGTGCCAGGAATACAGCATGACTGCTGTCTTTCTACACATAGTCCAGTATTCTCCCCTGAGCTCTCCATCTATGTAATGGTTTACCTGTTTACTATCTATCCCCATTCATATATCTTGCAGGCACTTAAGACTCACCTATTTAAGTTTAAAACCAAACCCTTACGCCCATACTAAACTTGCCCTCCCTCCTCTGTATCACCATCTTCATGGAAGCCAAACTTACAAAACCTAGAAATCTGAGAGCATTGTCATGGAAGGCCAAATAAGATCCAGAACTATTATGTACTTATACAAATACACTGACACTGACTGCGCGCACACACACACACACGCACACACTGGTATTCACAGAGGAATATTGCATAATTTTACATAGTTTTGAATTTTAAATATTAGAATCATATAATGTGTATTCTTTTGTGCCATGCTCTTTTGTTCAACACTGAGATTCATGCATGTGTATAGCTGTATTGTAGTCCATCATGTGAAAATTCTAGGACTTATTTGCCCATTTTCATGTGGAAAGACATTTGGGTAGTTTTCAGTTTTTCACTATAACAAACATATTGCATACAAACAATGCACTGGTGGACATCTGTGCACGTATCTTCTGACATAAATATGCAAGTGTTTCTCTAGAGTGTGTAGCATGGGAGTAGAATTCCTGGGTATAGATATATACACCTCCATATACCTGGGCAGTTGTTTCCAAATTGTTGTGCAGAATGGCTTTGGTGTTTATACTGTAGCCAATGGTAATTTATCTTGTTATATTCCATGTCCTTCATGATCTTTGCTGTTAGACATTTTCATTTTTGCATTTGTAAAATATTTCATGCTAGTTTTCATTTCCTTCAAGTTGATCTTATTATTATCATATGCTTTTTGGCCCCACTGTTCCCTCCTTTTGGAAGTTCCTCTGGTCTTTGGCATACATTTTTAAATTATGTTGGAATTTTTAAATGTTTATAGGAGTTCTAGATAGTAATCCTCTCTTAGTAGCATATGTTGCAATATCTCCTTTCAGTTTGTAACTTATCTTTTCATTTTCTCTAAGTGTGAATAGAAGTACTTCTTTTTTTCCCACATTTTGTTAGATGTTTTATTCATTTTTGAGAGAGAGAGAGAAACAGAGACAGAGAGAGAGTGTGAGTGGGGGAGGGGTAGAGACAGAAGGAAACCCAGAGTCCATAGCAGACTCCAGGTTCTGAGCTGTCAACCCAGAGCCTGATGTAGGGCTCAGACTCACAAACCACAAGATCACGACCTGAGCTGAAGTCACACGCTTATCCGACTGAGCCACCAGGCACACCTACCTACCAGTACTAACTTCTAATGCTTCCAATGTAATTGAACTTATCAGTCTTTATGGTTTCATTTTCTGCTTTAAAAAAAAAACCAAAACCAAAAATAATTATCTCTATCCTAAGATCCTAAAGACATTGTCCTAAATTTTATGTGTATTGTGTGGGTAGAGATACAGTTAAACTACATAAAAACTGACTTTTGATTTTTGATGTCAGAACCGTTGTTTGTGTCATGGTCAAATAAGCATGATTTTTTAAGTGTCAAAGTGCCGTCAATCATTGCACATTTTCCTGGATCTCTCACTTTGCTCAGATTGGCACCTTGACATGTTTCAGAAATACTATTCTCAGAATATGCTACAAAATGCACGTAATTCACTCCAAGCAATACTAATGTTTCTCATTTGAATAAGAAACGGTTGATACTCCATCCAAGGTAATACCAATATGAAACTTGGCTGAGAAAATGTCCTTACAAAAGGAGCCAGTAGCTGGAATAACATTTTAAAAGATGTTGGTCATTCAACTCCCAGAAAGTTAAAAGAGAAGCCAATCTTCATTCTAAAATTTTAGAGAAACTTTCCCAGGATGAGATACATCTTTTGACAACTCTAACTTTTGATCTACATTATTCGCTGTTAATTAGATGGTGGTAGTGCAGTTCTGATTTGGGTTGTAGTTCCTGTGTGTGTTATGTGCATGTGTGTGCTGTAATATAGTGTGGAATCAAGCTAATAAAACAGAACTTTCTGCAATTATATTACTGAGAACATAACTCATCTTTTAGTAAAGCTGTCATCATCTAGTTTCACTTATTCCCTTTATTTGAAAAGTCCTCTTCTTCAGCATTGAACTCTACAAAGGTGGTTTCTTATTATCATTAGCCATTCTTCTTTAATTCACAAGTCGTACGGTAAACATTTATTACTTATAAATATGATCAAACTTTTCTTTTGGCTATGGGAAGAATTCTAAATTTACCCTGTTGACTTACAACAGATATGAAAGCTATAGAACAATGATTTCAATTCATTCAACAACTTGTATTGAACATGTGTTATGCCCTGGACACTAAGGCCAAAAGAGTCAGAATATAATTTGTTAGCTTCTCGTGACTTTAGAAGGAGATGGGAATCATAAACGGACCACTAGGAATCTATTTCCTTCAGATTTGTCACTTCACAGTGGTCCTTTTGTATTATGACAGTTTTTAAAAGCTGAATTGATTGATCTTTGTGTTCTGGTTGTAAGCTACAAACAAAATTAGAGACTTTTCAAAGTCTGAAAAAATTTAAGTTGAAAAAAATTCAGTTTTCTATCTTGCCAGGAGGAGAAAAAGCAACCCTAAGACATTTAGGGCCAGTAATAATTATACTTTTGTTCTTTACTGTAACAGTTTCTCCTTCTATAGAGTATATTTTTAGCTATTTAATTTTATGTTACAATAATTGTGTCCATATTTACTGTTAATTTTAACATTAAAGTTCCCAGAGGGAGGTCTTGTCATCTTCATAATGCATCAGTGCCTAGCACCTTGGCATTCCTGTGAGCATAATGTTGTCTAAACTTGGCTTGCTCAGGATAAGACAGAACACATCCCAGGTTTAGTGGCAGCCAACCACGGTTGATTGTATGCAGTCAGGAGGCAAAAGAGGACCCTGTGGCAGATTCATTTTTAGTTCTCTGTGCAAGAAAAAACAAAAACAAACAAACAAAAAAAACGAAGACAAAAAACAGTGGGTGCTGGATTTCTGAAATACTCATAGTCTAAACATACTCAATGTTTGGGGATTTTTCAGTGGTTATTCTTTTAAATTAAACACGTTATTAGCAGGAGCTTTTTGTTCATGCAGCATTAGCAGCTAATAATAATAGTTTACAGATTTTTTTGTGGAAATTTGAAAGCATTTTCATATACAACACTTCATTTCATCTTCAGACCACCTCCGAGGCAGATGTCACCTCATATTTACAGGTGAGAAAACAGAATCCAGTTAGGTTAAATGACTTGTCTGAAGTCACATCGCTAATAAGAAATGCTCCTAGATCCAAATCTGTTTCCTGACCTCAAGTCCCATTCTCTTTCATCTATACCGATCTGCTATGACTCCTCCTCTGCCTTCGAGGTTGGAAATGTGGTGGCATTACTGAGTTTTACTGTGTTGACTCATCTTAGTCATTACTGCCCCAGAAGCCACTCTGATTGTCAATGCTAATTTTTCAATATCATAATTTATTTAGGTTCATAAAGAACCACTGACAACATTTATGCAGGGGTCCTTCTGATTGAGCTCTGTTACCTACCGGCTTACCTTTTTATAAATCTGTTTAACAGTCAGTGGTCATCATTCTTTTTATCCTAGGTCTCAGAGAGAATATTTACATAAATACAGAGGTCATTCCATTGATGTGGTAACTCCAGTACTGACACTGAATAAAATCTAGTTACTAAATAAAGATATATAGATTCAGTAAATGAGTGTGGACCAACAGCATTTCAGCACTGCTAAAACGCGAAGTCACTATTATAGACACACTAACAGTCAAAAGACCACCAAAAGAAATTCATGTAAGCAGAACCTTCTGATGTTAAGAGATTAAAATGCATGTTAATAGGTAGATTTTAAAGGAGTCTAAGGAATTGTAAATTGTGATGGGATTACTGAAGAAATGGCTTGAGAACCTTCGTATCTTGGCATAAAAAGACAACATAGAGGATATTTTATTTCTTGACTTTAATTTTGAGTATTGTTGTAGGCCCTTGATTTTTTGTTAGCTCAGAATAGAGACGGATTAATTCTAAAAGCAGTTAAAGTAATTAGATTCTCTTCATCTCTTTTTTTTTTTATGTTAACGCAGCATAGGGAAGTAAGTCTCTAAACCAATTCTGAAATAGAATTTAACTTTTTATTTCGCTTACATATCTCTTATTTTTATTTTTCTCTAAATGGCATTTTTTAGACTAAAATTATCTTGATTTTCTTTTTTTTCTAGGCTTGATCCTCCACAACCTGAGAAGTTGAAAAAGGAGCACAGCTCAACTGAAAACATGTCTTTAGAAACTCTAAGAAACAGTAGTTCAGAAGACCTCTTTGATGAGATTTAACTGTCTCAAAAGGTACTTTGATGTTCACTAGACTATGTTTTCTATTCATTTCTTTAAACTAAGAAAGCAAGATTTCAACTCAGCAGCAGCTATTACTGTACCCTACAATTTAATTACATACACACTGAATCGAAACCATTGTGCAAAATGGATTATGCATGTATATGAAGATATGATTTGATGACAGTGGTACATTATTCTAAACTATTCATTCCCATGCCTATAATTACATAAAATCTCAGACTTTGTATTGCAAAGGACACATTTATCATATTCAGTTCACACATATTATATGTGGTAGCTGTCTAACATCCTGTCTAGGAAGATTTTGGAAAAAGGACAAAGAAAATGTCTACAGTTCTTTTTTGAATAGTCATGTTCTGAACAATGATGCTTGAACATTTTAATTTGTGAAATGATGTATAAAATTTATTTTTAGTTCATACACAAGCAACCTCAAAATCTGATGATAAAATTTTTGATACATTGAGGATTTATGTTCCTAATAAAATATGTTATTTAGCTTACCTTTTTCCTTTATTATAGTAGCAGACTTTATAAGGTGCTTATTGATATAAATGTAACCCCTTTTTGTATCAAAAACATGTTTTTTCAGGAACCCTCTTGCACTGTTGGTGGGAATGCAAACTGGTGCAGCCTCTCTGGAAAACAGTGTGGAGGTTCCTCAAAAAATTAAAAATAGATCTAACCTATGAGCCAGCAGTAGCACTGCTAGGAATTTACCCAAGGGACACAGGAGTGCTGTGGGTACAAGTGCCCCTATGCACCAGTGTTTATAGCAGTACTTTTAACAGTAGCCAAATTATGGAAAGAGCCTAAATGTCCATTGACTGATGAATGGATAAAGAAGTTGTGGTTTATATATACAATGGAATACTACTTGGCAATGAGAAAGAATGAAATATGGCCTTTTTGTAGCAATGTGGGTGGAACTGGAGAGTATTATGCTAAGTGAAATAAGCCATACAGAGAAAGACAGATACTATATGTTTTCATTATTATGTGGATCCTGAGAAACTTAACAGAAGACCATGGAGGAAGGAAAGGGGGAAAAAAAAGTTAGGGAGGGAGGAAAACCCTAAGAGACTTAAAAACTAAGAACAAACTGAGGGTTGATGGGGGGTGGGGGAGAGGGGAAAGTGGGTGATAGACATTGAGGAGGGCACCTATTGGGATGAGCACTGGGTGTTGTATGGAAACCAATTTGACAATAAATTTCATATTTTAAAAAAACATGTTCTTTTCAGAGATTGTTGATAAAAGACTTCTTACACATTAAGGACCCTCTTTGAAAATAATGACCAGTTATATTTACTTATCAATCCTCAATAACATCTAGCACAGTTTTTTAAAAACATAGTTACTGTTTCTACCTCCTACCCTCTCATTCTGTCTTCACTTCTCTCCAGTTGAACATCCCTTTTCTCCATGGTTTCAAAGTTAACAGCGACCATCATGATGATAAATTCAACGGTTGGTACATTCTCAGTCCTCCTCTTACTAAGCCTCTCAGCTATACACCTGACATAGTCGGTCACTTCTCAGTAAACATTTTCTTCACTTGACTTTTGCATTAACATATATTGTTTGTTTTCTCTTCCTTTTTGTACACGGAGGCTCTTTGGCCCAGAGTTAAGTGTTTTTGTGCCTCAGGTTTATTCTTCAGCCTTCTTCTTTTCACTACCTACCTTGTCTATCTAGTATTTCTGTGATTTTAAATACCATTTGCATGCTAATATCTCCAAAATTAGAATAGTTCTGTTTCCACAGTCATATATGTGTAGAGTCAGTTGACCTCTGAACAGTGCTGGGGTTGGGGAACTGGTGCCCTTTGTAGTCAAAAATCTTCGTATAATTTTTGACTCTCCAAGAACTTAACGACTAAGAGACTCCTATTGACTAGAAGGCTTACTGAAAATATAAATAGTCAATACTTATTTTGCGTTTATATGTATTATATATTGTATTCTCACAATAAAGTAAGCGAGTGAAAAGAAAATGTTACTAAGAAATCATAGGGAAGAGACAATACATTTATAGTACTGTACGATAAAAAATGTGTATATAAGTGGACCTGCATGGTTCACACCCCTGTTGTTCAAGGGTCAGCTGTATAATTTATCATTAATTTTTTGCAAAAGGAGGTTCTTAAAAATCTGAGTACATTTACCTGCTTTGGATGATTATTTGGATGTTTAAGCACATCTAAAGCAGAGGTCTGATTACATCCCGATCATCTTTTTTCTCCATTCTTCCCCACCCAACAAATTACTGTGACACCTGGTTGCTTCAAGCTGAAAACCCAGGAATCCTGATCAGTACCTTTGTTTCGCTCTTCTCCCACATCCTGTTATTTTTACCTCCAAAATACAGCTTGATTCTATCTACTTCTCTCTTACTGTCTACTACATCTGCCCCCTGACTGGTCTCCCTGCCAATCTCCTATTGTACAATGCACACAAACTGAATTTTTTAAGTTTTAGGAAAGAGCATTTCCCTGCCTGGATTGAAACCCTCCAATAGTAAGCCACTGCTCTTTGGATAAAGTTCACACTCCGTACCCTGGCTTACAAGATTTGATATGATCTGGCCCCTACCTGTCTCTACCCTTGGTTTCCTGCTCTTTTCTCTTTGCTTGCCTTGCTCCTTACTGTCCCTCAAGTAGGTCAGATCTCAGAACCATTGTATTGGTCAGAATGTTCATCTTCCTATGGTTAGTTTCTTCTCATCTTTCAGGTCTAGAATCAAATGTCACCTCCTCAGAGGTCCTTTCCCTGAAATGCCCTTTCTAAAGATGTGCACACTCCCAGTCACTGTCCCATTGGAATATTTTTTCACTGTGCATATCACCACACAGAATTATTTTTTTCATCTCTCTCTCTCTGTCTGCCTGTCTCCTAATAGAAAGTTAGCCCCATCATAGCAGAGGCATGGCCATCTGTTTTATCTATCTTCCAGTTCGTACAACAGGGCTAGATTCACAAAGGCTTACTAAGCATTTGTTGAATGAATAAATGCATGCCTTCCACAAAACAGACACTCAAATGTTTCTTTAAGTTATTAAACTGTTTTGAAAGAAACTTAGGAAAAGGTTGAAACTTAGCTGATTTGACACAGAGAAATAATTGTTTAGAAGCTTCAAGTACCTTTTGTGCTTAATTATAAATAATATATACATATATATTTATGCGTGTAGGCTTGACTACAGAGAGAATCAGAAAGAAATTACACTTTATTGTTTATATCAGAACAAGATTCTATTCAGTCAATGGAACAACAAAATACTTTAAAAAGAAATTTACCACATTTTTATTTCCATAGTGGCATCCATTTAAGAAGGAAAACTTTAAAATAAATGTAGATATAAATATGTGAAATATGAAAATATAAGGGTGCCTGAGAGGCTCAGTCACTTGAGCAGCCAACTCTTGATTTCAGCTCAGGTCTCAATCCCAGGGTAGTGGGATCAAGCCCCACATCGAGCTTTATGCTCAGTGTAGAACCGGCTTAAGATTCATATTCTCTCTCTCTCTCACTCCCATACCCTGCCTCCCTCCCTCCTTCCCCCCTTCCCTTCAGCCTGTCTCCCCGACTCATGCTCTCTCTCTCTAAAATTCAATAAATAAATACACACATACATGCAATAAGCATATAATTATAAAGTCTAAAATTCTGCTCAGTTACATAGAAACTTCACTATACTATGAATCTCAGATAATCTAAGATGTGCCTTGGACCTTTCCAAGGGGATTTTGTACATAAAGTACTAGAATCTCAAAATAATGTTATCTCTTCTGAATAACCAAAATTAATATACAACTATTGTGTGTGTGTATACTTACATATAAAGTTTTTTTTTAAGTGAAAGAGAAGAAGAAAAACAGAATTTTGGCTATTAACCCACTAGTGGTGAGAGAGGGATGATGTACAGAAAATGTTTCCTAAGTAATTGTAACAGCAGAATCTATAAAGCTCATATTTACAGAATTTTGATTATATTTTTCCAGAGCAGTGTATCTTTTCCACCATTGTTTTGTGTCAGATTGATTCAGCTGGTTAGAACAAAGCATAAGTAGTACATAGTTATGGTTCCCTCTTTTATATCGAGCATGGAGAATTTGAAGGGCTAGTTTTACATTTTCTGCTCCGCGTAGACAGATATCTATAGATTTGGTGTTAAGATGTGCAGCTCTAGTCATTCTATGTCATGATTTTTCCTCACATTTTTCCATTGTTTATATTCAAAAACAGATTGTTACAGAAAAACACTGAAATTGAAGGCACAAGAATTAAGTTATAATGCAGCATGAATTTTGTTTGGTTTTTTACTTTTTTGACCTTTGTTATAAAACAAGGTGACATTTTTTTTTTTCAGCTTAAAATTTATAATTCTTGGCCCTGGGATCAGATGGTATGACTTAGGCCTCATTAGGAAAGTTCATGGAAGAAAAAGTCCCATCTCAGGAAGAGATGTCTTTATTATGTAGTTTTAAAAGGTCAGGAAACTACTTTAGACAAGTTTTTCTTAATGGCATATAACTCAAATTTATAAAATACTAGACCCTGTGTTTTGGAGCCAAACAGCTGTTTATTGGGTAAATTTGACTCAATAAATGTTTATAAAGGATCCGTTATGCACAAAAAAAACCCAAAAAAACAGAACTGGGCCATGTGGAGAATTTACGGATAATTCCATCCATTCACCAAATATCTGTTAAGCATTTGTGTCAGTCTCTGTTTTGGGCACTAGATGCAGCAGTGAATAATATGTGTGGTTTGTTGCTGTGGAGCTTATATTCTAGTAAGTGAAATTTGGGCCTGCTCTCAAAGAGGTGAAGTATATGGAAGGGAGTTGACATTGGGGCCCAAAATCAGTATCTGATAAACTATCATATCAAGGAGTGGTAGCATAAGTGTCATAAAGAAAAGAACAAAAAGTTTATGGGTGAAGATCCACAGAAAATTTAAAAAAAAATCCTATTGGGAGGCTAAGAGAAATCAGTAGGGTTGAGGAACGTATGCTATGAATGAAACTGTATGCCGGATCAGAGGAGAGTGCAGAAGGTCCTGGGGGTAGGGGCTTGGGGTTACTGTTCAAGTTTGTAATTGTGAATCATCAGAATGAAGGAAACAAGTTAGAAGGCTTTCCAGGAGGAATGTTGGCCAGGTGGATTTAGAATATGAAGCTAAGTTTTGTAATAAAGATATAACAAGAATTGAGCTCCACATTTCAGACTGGCACTTCCACGGGAAGATATATACTGCCAGAAATCTTCAGGTCGTGGGGCCCTTCTTGGACATCTGGGATTGAGAAAGGAGAACGAGTCAGTGGGTCCCTTGTCAGATACTTTGCAGAAGCAGCCAACCCTCATCCCTTTGTGTCTCTCAGTCTTACACTTAGTATAATTTATAGAATCCATTTTTAATAAAATAAAATTAAATAGGTGACCTCGAAATTCATGAAAGACCTCATGAATTTACCTATACATCAGCAAATTAAAAAAAAAATAAGTAGTTAACACATTTGGTAAGGGAGAATGATAGTCACTATTTATCCATTTCTACCTATTGTTTGAATTAAAAATTTTCACTGGTGTTCTGAAAACTCCTGGTGAATGCTTTTCAGGAGGGCAGATTTCATTTGCAAGTGTTCTGTGAGCAAGCCTGCTGTGATTTTCTCCATATATTGATAACTGGGAAAGGATACTTTGACACATACATGCCAAGAACTTCATGGTTGCTTCCTAACTGACCATCCGTCTCCTGTCCTAATTTCCACCTCTCTGATCTACTCACCCAAAACACACTCACCAATGTACTTTGTACTTACTTTCTTCCTTTCAGTTATCCACATGTCATGTTATTCACCAACTGTTATTACTACTTTCTGATTTTCCTCTGTAATATGAATTTTGTTGTTTATATGTTGATTTTTCTTCCATCTTTTGGAGGTCCTTTGTCCTAAACTCTCATCTCAAAATCTCACAGAGAACTGTATTTTCTCAGTGAGGGTCTCTTTGTCCCTAAAAGTTCTTGATTCTTCAGGAAAGGAGAGAGTGATTGGAGCCTACACCTATCTTGATAGTGGATGGCCTTATCAAGGGCAGGAGCAATTTTTGTGGCTACTGTTCCAGTAAGTGGAATATAGGCTAGACCTGAACTACTTACTTTTGGTTTAAAGACAGTCTCCAGCTTAATTACAATCTTAGAAATAACACAGCCAGTCAACTATATGTAGGTGGATTAGATAATTTTTTTGGAACCTGCTCATACAAGACCCTTCTAGGAATCTGTCATACTCTGCATTCCTCTGAAGGGCTTGCATACAGGCAATTTATTTGGGAATATGATGCTAGGGAGCAAGAGTGCTAGACTGGAAGCACTTAGAAGGAAAGGAGGAAAAACGAGTGCAAGGATGCCTTATCAAGGCAGCCTGCCCTGTGGGTGATATGCTCCACCCCACCAGGATGTTCTGAGGTACCTTCTGAAAGTCATCTCAGAACAATACATCTGGGGGCAAAAGGGAGAAGCATTTATCCATGGGTTGCTGTTTCCATTGGTCAAGAGTGGCCTGGAAGCATTGTTCCCACATATCTCACTTCGCCCCTGTTTAGTACGTAGCGGGGTCCCTGCAGGTGACCAAAGCTGCAGTCTCAGAGAAGCCCTGGACAGGAAACAAGAGGAACACAGGTACCAATTTTACGTGCCTGAAGTAGAGCAAAGCCTGCCTGGAACTGATTGCCAAAGAAATGGCTACTATTGAGGATTTTGAGGTGGTATACAAGGGGTGTCCAATATAGAATGCATGTTTTATGCACATGCCCCTGCCCCACGTCCCCAACCCTAGCCATAGCTGATTAGGCCAGGGAAAGAAATGTGACTCTCACTGCGTGGCTGAACTTGAGTTCCCTGAAAAAGCCAATGTGTAAGTTGGCACAGAGACTGACTGGAAGAAAGAGAAGGCTGCAGAGCACAATGGAGCAGAGGTGCCCTGTGACCCTTGAGACTGATTGGGAGAGTAGCCGGTGCCTGGAGTAGATGTGGGTCATTCTGTAGTTCAGAGCCTGTTTCAGTGCAGATATATGTCTAAACTTCACTGCTCCCTTTTCTGAGGACTTACCAGTGAAATGGTTCCATAAAGCAAAGCAGAAAGTACCCAATTAATAAGGAAATCAAATATATTCTCCATTGGACATTTTAATCAATTTTTACTATCTTCAGTTAACAAGTTGTCACTAGCTAACTCTACCACTAATAGAACATTTCAGGAGAGGTTTCATCTAGATTGGTATAGGCAAACTTGAATAAGAGGGGAAAGTAAAACCACTTTTATAATTAAAATTTACATAATTTTTATAATAAAACTTTAAAATTCATTAAAATGCCATTATATATAGCTAAGATCTTACCTACATTAGATGTGTCTTTAAAGTAGTGATGGATCTGAATGGTAGTATGAAATGTCTATGATCTTTGGCAACATAGGATAGTACTATAAATTTTACTTAGGAATGAATTTTAAGTGTAAGGTGTCACAAAGTTGCCATCATTGGTAGATTAATACCTATGCTAATCCTTTAAAGAATACAAAGCAATATATTTTTTCTTGATTTTACCAAATAGTAAAAGGAACTCTATCAAATTGTAGTGTTTTTATGTGATGACAAGGGTTCCCTCTCTCTCTCTCTCTGCTCTCTCAATTATGATCTGACTGAAAACTTTGTGAGAGGGGTGCCTGGGTGGCTCAGTTGGTTAAGTGTCCCGCTTTTTATCTCAGCTCAGGTCATGATCTCACAGTTCGTGAGTTCAAGCCCAACATAAGGCTCTGTGCTGACAGCGTGGAACCTGCTTGGACTTGTCTCTCCCTCTCTTTCTGCCCCTACCCCACTTGTGCTCTCTCTCTCTCTCTCTCTCTCTCTCTCTCTCTCTCTCTCTCTCTCTCAAAATAAATACATAAACTTAAAAAAAAAAAACTTACAAAAAGAAAGAAAGAAGACTTTGTGAAACTTTTGGATCCCTATTAGGACAAGATGCTGGTAGTGATGATGGGAGAAATATGCTTTGTCATTGTGCTTTGCAAACATTTAGGGAGTTCATCTGAAATATTCCAGAGCCCCTGTTGAGTAATATTGGAAACAATCTTGCTTTGCTCCTTTGAGAGATATAATATAGTATATTTCTCTCAAGAACTATGTTTACAGAGAAGTAATTACATTACTATGGAAGATTAAATTATTGTCAGTAAATACTCTCCACTATCACTGCTCCATTGACTTGCTTTGGACTATAAAATGTGGATGAAATAAAAATATTCCACTTTTTGTGCCCAGAAGTTAAGAAGCATTATGTGTTTCTGCTTTTTCTTCTGGGAGCTTCTGATCTCTGCCGTGAGAGGAACATGCCCCAGGTAGCTGCAGCCCGTGCTGCCTGGGCCTCTGATGAGATCATGGAGCAGAAATGAACTCAGTCCTAAACTGGAGTCGAGCTCACTACCCTGAAACCTTCAGAAGAGCGATCCATCTGAGCCCAATCCAGATAGACTGAACTACAGTCAACCATGCTGACCATGAGCGTGAGAACAATTGCTTACTACTCACAGCCATTAAGATTTGCTATAGTTTGTTATATAACGGTATTTTGACAATAGCTGACCAATATAGTTACTCATATAGAATAACATACAGTGACAACTTTACATTTGTAGTAGCTGTTAATATGTACATGGCATAAAAATCTGGTGTCTTCTAGCTGGAATTTGATAATAGAATAAGTAGGAATTACAAGTGTGGATTTGGAGACGAGAGTAAGCCAAGTTTCTACACTGCCAGCTGTTAACTATCTCACTCTGGGCAACATACTTATTTTCTCTGAACTTGTGTTCATGCAATGGGAATTAAATAAGATAATGCAGATAAAGCACTTAATGGGAATTAAATAAGATAATGCAGATAAAGCACTTAACACAATGTCTGCTACACAGTAAGTAGAGCATGTATAGAAGCCCTTACCACGAGTGTTACTGCTGCACTATCAAATCAGCATACAGTGGATCAGCACGTGGTTCTGTAAAGCCAGATGATCAGCTGCATTGACCCTCTCCCTGAGATTTATTAGCTCAAGCTCCCTATCCTTGCTCCTTCTAAAGTCTCGCACTTTTCCCGAGACTTTTACGAATTCTTGTGCAATTTATTTTCATGGCCATTTCTGCTCTGAATTCCTGCTTCCACTGGGCTCTGAGTCTCACTTATGTTTTATAATAAAACTGATTTTCTTCTTTCTCTGCTCCATGCTAAGTCAGCCATGAAACTTCCCTCCTTTCCTCTGAATTCCATGACAAAAGCACTGAGAAATGTCTGTGTGTAGCAGAATTTGTGGAAGGTTTGGATCAGAGAGAGGTAGTTTACCTCAAAGAAAATGAGCGATTTATATTCCATTTTTGCCATAACTCTATTCTTTAAAGCCTTCTGGCTTTCCTACTGTATGAACTTTCCACTGGCAACTTGTCACCTTAAGAGTCCAGCTTCCTGCTATGTCATCCATCCCTTTGCTCTCATCTCCCTCTTTCCTCCGCTCTCAGCTTTCCCCCAATTGCTGTTATTTTCTCATAAAGAACTGTTTCTCTGTCTCTTTATTCTGATCATCCCATGTGTTTACCAGTAGTCATGCAACGTATCTCCATGTAACATTTTCCCTAGTGTTAAATGTTAAAATAATGCATTTATAAATGGCGGTGTCTATCCCTCACCATTTATGCAATGTCGTGTTAAAAAGATGGCATGACTTCTAAGCAAAGCAAGATCTAATTGAATGTATTGACTTATCTAAAGAAATGATAATGACTATCAGGGGAGGCACATTTGCCACCAAAGTATAAAAAATGACGAACTCCAGAGGAAAACATTGTGTGTCTGCCTAAACATTGGAAGATAGTCCAAATGCTACCTAGGGAAAAGAAAAATCTATCCCAGAGCTTTAAATATGTTTATGTATTCACCCATCCATTTATTTATTCATAATTTCCCTCAAATGATGAAATTGCAACTCTTTATGGGCCACAATTGGTTGGTTGACTTTTATATGATTTGGAATCTCAAAGTGTAGTTACTTCTGACTTGGAGATAGATTTTCAGACTCAATAATATGTCATCCAAAGTCTATGCTTCTTTAACAAGAATTTTTCTGCAAGAATTATGACATTTGAGGAAGGTGAGAGAGGAAAGAAACTATATAATAAAACAAATCCTAGTATTTTCTTGAGGAATTCTATATAAAATAATGCCGTTCCTGAAGAGCATTTTTATCTTTGTTTGATTTTTCCGTTGTAGCCCTAATCTGTCATATACGATATCAGTAACTTTCATAATTGCCTACATTTGGCAAATGTTACAAGTTTTTCAACGATAATAACTCAGTGTGTGTTTCACTGTCACTGTCCTTTGTGTCAGTAATCCTTCATCTCAAGAATTTGAAATTCAGGCTGTGTGCAAGGACACCGGAATCTGCCCTGTGCCCTTGAGCTTACGCACAATTCTCAACTATGTTTAGAAGAACACAAGTCCACATGTGTATGTGTTTATTCAGTCATCGCGTGTTTGGTGAACACTTTGTGCCAAGCACTCTGCCAGGCACTGGAGATATAAAGATGAGTAACACCATCTTGTCTCATGGTGCCTGGAAGTCTAGACTAAGGAAGGAGGCAGACCTGTACACAATCAAATGTTTGGTAAGTGCTCTAAGAGAGGAGCCCCGGAAGTTCAGAGGGCACAAAAGAGAATCAGCCTGCTCTGAGTTTATTGGGAGAGTATAGGAAGAAGAGGTTATGGCCAAGGGAAACACCAGAAGGGAGATGGATGAAGTTTGAGCTGAACTTCTGGGATGATTGAGGATTTGCCAGGTGGCTGAGATGCACTTTAGGGAAATGGGCGAGTGCGGCATCTTCAGTGTTTTGTGGCTGGAGCGAAGGGAGGGGAAAAGGATGCAGTGAGAGCCTGAGAAGGCAGTGTAGGCTCCCCACTGATTATGTGAATGAACAACTATAGAATGATCTTAAGAGAAGAAAGGGAGTGACCTGATTCAGTTTGTGCTTTTGAAAGGGCAATCCGAAGGCCATCTAAGGGCACAACCACATGCACCCAGACGTTTCCCACTTCTTTGCAGGTTGTGTAACTCTCTGATGCTGTTCCCAGCCTGTCTGGAAAACTGTCAAACTCTGCTTCAGACCAAGCAGTATCCACTGATTAAACCTTGCCAACAGTCTTTGCAAGTTGAGAGACTCCTGATGGTAGAGTGACACAACCGGCCCACAGCAGAAAGACCCCTTTCTAGTGCCCAGGCCTTGGGCTTTGATACAAGCAGGGGTGGTTTCATCATTTCCTTTAAGAGTGATCTCAGGGTTTTTTAACCTTTTGTGGAATTGGCTTTCTTCCTTGAACATTCCCAGCCCTGCTTTGACATTCCCATATCCTGCAGAATGCTGCTTATATACACCTTTAGGGGAATTGCTGTTGCTGTCCTCTTTAATTCACTTCTGACACCTCTTTCTGGAGGCCGTAGGTGCGACTGTGCTGTTGGAAGCAATATCCACATTTCTTTCCTAAAGCTTCAATACTTTATGCAAAGGTACCCATTCTGGATCCAGAACTTGTACAGGAAGGAGGGAGTAGAGTTCAATACACTGGTGCCATTCAATGGATGTTAAATAACATAAAGCATCATGAAAGACGGGCTTCCAATCCTGAAAGGAGACATTGTGAACTAACCTTTTCTTCCCTGGGATTTTGATCCCAGGACAATTAAAAGGTATAGAGTATCCTTTTCCTCAAAACAAAGTGGCAGAAATCACACTTTTTAAAAAATCAAATTACATTTTGTTTTCAAGTTTCAACAGAAAACTTGAGACTGTATTTTCCACTGTCTTTCTAGTAGACACACACATTGTTGGCCACTATTTCTCCACAGATTTCAGTGGGCAAGTGCATGAGGAGGCACTTTTTCCACCTTACTGATGATTTTTGCAGTGACCGAACTTTATGAAAATATTTTACAAAATCTTCATTAGTCAATCTTTCAGTGCACTTTAAAATAATTAGGCTTGCTATCACTTGCCTTCCTCTCCTTATCAGAGAAGCATTTGCAACCAGGCATTCTGTGAATGTGGCTAAATCGTATCATAGAATCACTGAGAATATCTTCAATATTAAAGTAATCACCATTGTCCCTGGAGCCCTGACATGGGTGCCAGCATCCCCACTCAGGATCCTCTATCAGTTCTGCCTAGTAGCACAACCCGGCAGCCTCTCTTGATGAAGCAATGTGAGGTTTAGTCCTTATTTTATTCCATTTAATTAAAGAACAGCTGAAAAAATCCTGTCTTGCATTTTCAACACATGGTTCCAATTAGTGCAGCAGAGCAGGACCCTGAATTTGATAAAAGCACTGACGTGTACCTTTGGTGCCTGTACAATGTACTCTTTCATTTTACAAGGTGGCTGAAGTGCAGTTTTAAATATCTTTTTTAAATGTTAACAAAAACCCAGGGGTGTAAGCTTAGGAAAAAAGTGAGGAGAAGTGAACACAATTTTGTTTGAATTGCCTGCCATAGACTTTTAGAACCTTGTATGCAGAAGACACTTATGTGGGAAAATCTGCAGTGGGCATTTACAGGCTTGTATGCAAAAAGCATTATGGTTCATGAGACTTGCGCTCGGAGGCTGTTAGATGGGAGATCCATCACCTCAGGAAATACCACTTACTGTACTGTAAATTTGCTTCATGTGACCAATCTGCTCGAGAGGTAATGGAAATCCCATTCCAGTAAATTTGTTTCAGACCAGGCTAAAACTGATAGGACATTTGCCTTCAGTGGGACTCTTTCTGGATAACTTCTGGAAGTTCATATGTTTTTAAATAGGAAAGTAAAACTTAGGTCCCAGAATCTGGAAATTAGATGTGGAAAAGCCTAATTTAGGTCATCACATCCCACCTCCTGCCAAAATAAAGGGAACTAGCAAGAGGAAAAAGTAAGATAAAACAAGTAAAAAATTTTATGACTGCTTCATATGGTGTGTGTTCTGTGCCGTCCCAGAAACAGTGGAATGATTTTCCATTTCAGGTCATGGGAAAGCATGATGTCTTTAGTCCCAGAAGGGTGAGATACTTAAACTGCTATAAGGCCCTTCATGAAGGTTAACAACAAACCTCTTTGTGCCTGGCTTTTATTTTCAGAGCTACCATTCCATTCTTGGCCCATAATTCACAAACTAGAGAAATGTGCCCATCAAGAACAAACTCACTACTAGTTGCGCTCAGAAATGTTACCCCAAAGTGCCAAGGTAAGAACAAAAATCTAAATAGGATAAAACTAAGTAAATTGATTCCGTATAACTGCAACTTAAGAAAAATAGTCATTGAGATGGTCTTTCTGATGGCCTCAGTGCTGGAGACTATATCAACAGATTTACTGGGTGTCCTCCCTCAGTTCTCAGAACTATAAAACAACTTTCCACTTTTCTAGAAGGAGCTCCAAAGAGTAATTGAATGAAACCCCGTAGACAGATCACTCCTCAGCTTATGCCCTCTGTTGCTGTTGGTGCTGTGTCTTCATCCCATGGCTTAGAGGGAACTAACTATGGCATCTTTGATGATTTTTTTAAATAGGCTCACTAATTCTCACTGTGAGTTGACTTATACATAGGTGATTATTCTACATCATGAATGAACCATTCTAGATTTAGAATGTGTCTAAATCTTCAAATCACAGTCTTAACTAAACTGTGCTATAGGTACATTTCTTATCCTGTCTTTTTTTTAACGTAATTCATTGTCCATTTGGCTTACATACAACACCCAGTGCTCATCCCAACAAGTGCCCTCCTCAATGACCATCACCCATTTTCCTCTTTCCCCCACTCACCCTCAGTTTGTTCTCCATATTTAAGAATCTCTTGTGGTTTGCCTCCCTCCCTGTAATCCTGTCTTGAAACCCGCTCCAATAGCCATCATGTCCACCACTCCACCGAAGAGTTCTTATCAAGTCACAAAGGATCTTCAAGTTGCTAAAGTCATTGGTCATTTCTAGCCTCATCTTAGTCACACTGAAACACTGATAACTTAACATACTTGATCTCTGATTCATTGTTGTCTCTTGGTTATCTTCCTATTCTACTGGGTATTCCTTCTTTATGACTTTTTTGCTTCCTCCTAATTTTCTCAGTCTCTATAAAGGGATTGGTACTCAGATCTCTTTTCTTTACATTATTGGCTAAGTGGTCTCATTTAGTCCATGACTTTAAGTAACTTTACATGATGAAAAATGCCAACTGCCTCCTGGCCTCTCTTCTTGGATGTACAAATGACATGGTAATTCTAACATTAAATTCTTTATTGTCTCTTCAAACATACTTATTTACCAGCCTTTTCCATTTCATAAATAACCACTCTATTCAACCAGTTGCCCAGGCAAAAACTTTTGGAGACATCCTTGATTCATCTATTTCTCTCTAATCTCCAATTGTAATCTATAGTCCATAATCTCTAATCTCTAATTATAACGTACTTGCGATCTGCTCCCAGCTCCATTTCTGTGGCTTTACCTCCAGCCTTCCCCCCCCCTTTTTTTTTCCCCCTATCCCTTTTCCAGCCACAGTCATGTCAGCACGGTGCCTTGAATGTGCTATTTCTCTGGCTGGAATGCTCTTCCCTTCAGATTAGCTACATAGTCACTCCCTTACTTTTTTCATGTTTCTATTCAGATTCCATGTTATTGGGGAGGCCTTCCCTGACCATCCTATATAAAATAGCACCCTTCTAGCATTACCTGCCACACCATTGTTTCTCTTGCTCTCATTCATCATTTTCCACATCAGTTTTCAGACCTGGCATATTATATGTGTTCATTTGTTTGTTGTCTGTCTCCTCTCACCCGACTACAAACACCATTAGAAGAGGGACTTAGTCTCTTTTGTACTCCCCTATAATCTCCTTTGCCTAGAGTGCTGCTTTGTGCACAGTAGATACTTAATACATTTTTCTGGGTTAATGATTTAAATTTTTATCACGGTAACTATAAGAGCAATAAGGCATGGGAAGTTTTGTTGATTGGGCCCACTGACTTGTTACTAGAACAAACCCTCTACTGAATCTGACATGAAAGCTTGGTCTAAATTATATCAGACTCTCTTCGCATTTATAGTGTTCAAGAGTTTACATTTCTATGTACAAACCATATATCCAAGTCCCAACAATGTTAAGGCTCAAAATGAGATCATATTAATTTTACTATTTTTTTCTGAGTTTTATTTATTTATTTTTGACAAAATTTGTGTATATTGAAGGTGTACAGTATAATGTGTTTTTTTTACAATACATTGTTTGATATATGTGTGTATACTGTGAAATGATCACCACAATCAAACTAACCAACTTATTTATCACCTCCCATAGTTAGACTCTTTTGTGTGTGTATGGTGAGGACATTTAAGATCTACTCTCTTAGCAAATTTCAGGTCTACAAAACATTACTGATACAGTCCCCATGCTGTATGTTAGATCTCTAGAACTCCTTCATCTTGTAATTGAAAGTTTGTAACCTTTGATCAGTATTTCCCCTTTTCCTCTATCCCTCTGCTTCTGATAACCATTATTCCACTCTGTGTTACTATAAGTTTGACTTTTTTTAAAGATTGAACATTTAATTGAAATCATATGATATTTATCTTTCTGTATCTGGCTTATTTTACTTAACATAATGTACTCCAGTTTCATACATATTATTGCACATGGCAGGATTTCCTGCTTTTTAAAGGCTGAATAATAGTCCATTGTGTATTTATACCACATTTTGGTTATTCATTCAACTCATTTCTCTATCTTGGCTGCTGTGAATAATAATGCTGCAATGAACTAATTTTTGACAAAGGAACCAAGAATACTCCGTAAGAAAAGGATAGTCTCTTCAATAAATGGTCTTAGAAAAACTGGATTGCCACATGCAAAACAATGAAATGGGATCCTTTGTCTTACACCATACCTAAAAATCAACTCAACATGAATTAAAGACTTAAATGTAAGCCCTAAAACCATAAAACTCCTAGAAGAAAACATAAGGGTCAGCTCCTTGACATTGGTCTTGGAAATGATTTTTTGGAATTAACACCAAAGCACAGGCAACAAAAGCAAAAATAAATAAATGAGACTACAGTAAAATTTGAAAGTTCCTGCACAGCAAAGGAAACCATCAACAACATACAAAGGCAACCTATGGAATGGGAGAAAATATTTGCAAATCACATATCTAATAAGGAATTAATATCCAAGATATATAAGAATTTTATACACCTCAATACCAGAACAACAAATAACTCGATTTTAAAATGTGAAAAGGACCTGAATAGACTTTTTTTCAAGAAGACATGCAAATGCTCAACAAGTATATGAAGAGGTAGTTGACATCACTAATCATCAGAAAACTGAAAATCAAAACCATAATGAGATATTACCTCATACTTCTTAGATTGGCTATCACCAAAAAGTCCAAAGATAATAGGTGTTGGTGAGGATGTGGAGAAAAGGAAACTTTTGCACACTGTTGGTGAGAATGTCCATTATGGAAAATAATGTGGAAGTTCATCAAAGAATTATAAATAGAACTACCATGTGATCCAGCCATCCCACTTCTGGGTATATATTCAAAGGAAAAGAAATCATTATTCTGAAAAGATATTTACACTCCCATGTTTTTATTAACTTTATATATCCAAAACAAAGACCTGAGTCTTCACTCCATATGACTGTTGAGTTCTCTCTACAAGTGGGTCTTGGTCATTGTTTATCATTTCAGCCAAGCATCTAGCTTAGAGCTTGGGTCTCTGCTCCCTTTGTGGGCCACTGCTCACTCCTTTATCTCCCTGGAATAGGTTTCTTTAAGCTGCTGCTGCTCCACTGAACTGCTTCCCAAAGTGGGGCAGCAAGCCTTCTTTGGTTCTCTACAGCACAAGAGACCAAGCTTATTTACTTTTAATAAAACCATATCAAGCTCTACACTGACTTCCATATTGCTAAGCTTTTTTTTTTTAATAGGAAATTTATTGTCAAATTGGTTTCCATACAATACCCAGTGCCAATCCCAACAGGTACGCTCCTCAATGCCCATCACCCACCCCCCCTTCCCACCCACCCCCAATCAACCCTCAGTTTATTCTCAGTTTTTAAGAGTCTCTTATGGTTTGGCTCCCTCCCTCTCTAACTTTTTTTTTTTCCTTCCCCTCCCCCATGGTCTTCTGTTAAGTTTCTTAGGATCCACATATTGCTAAGTTTTGTGGTCATTCTGCAGTCATCACTTTGTTCACACTGGTCACTTGAAAACATGAAAATTTGGGACTAATACAAGGAAAGTTCACCACACTGACTAATTTAATTTACTGTAGCCAGACCCATAAGGAGTCACCAGTAACGTGGCCATGTTGCAAGCACCAGCTTATCAACATGCACCATCCAGCACACACGTATGTACACCCCTTGCTGGGATTCTCCTCTGCCATATCTCCCCTCCAAACCTAATCATGAGCTCAAAGGAAAAATTCCCTCCTCTTTGTATCCTAAATTCTGCCTCCTGGACCATCGTGAATTCCAGGATCTCTGTCTCCTTCCAAAATGATTTTGTAAATTCTCCAAGGAAAGCCCCACACCTTGCCTCTGGGTCAGTCTTAACCTGTATCCTTAAGCAGGCAAATGGTTCAATATCAGTGTATTTCCCCCAAACTAGAGCCATTGAACCATTCATAACACTAAGTATGGGACATCTGCAATCCATTCTAAGCTGCACCAAGCCCAATCAAGTTCAAACATACCCAACTTTCCTTAGTCTTCAGATTCCCTGATACCAAGATCTTGACAGATGGGAACAATATCATGAACACATGTATTTATTGTACACACATACACACCATTGACCTGTATACTCTGAGATGGTCTTCTTAACAATAAACAGTAATATGCTATTATAAAGCATAAATCCATATAAAGACAAAAAAATTTTTTTTCTGCCCTGGACTCTGCTCTCCTCCACTCCAAAAACTATCTGCAGAGAAAAAGAACTGTGTGAAAACATATTTGATTTATGTGACTAAATGGAAGACCCATCCTCTGGACCTAAAGGGTCTCAATCCAGGTTGTTATTTCGGCCCTAAGAATAGAGATATTTACTTTCTTTATTATTTAGAACTGAAAGGCACATTGGGTTGTTTTTCCCAGATTAAAAAGGCTGCATCAAAATGGCAAATTCCTTACTTTCACCTTTTGGTGTCCAAAAACTTCTAAAGGGCGTCCAATGCAGGAAAGCTCTTGCATATGATGTGTTGAGTGTTTGGGTTGATACACATTCCTCCTCTATAATCTGGGCTTCCTTTACCTATTAGATAATAATAATACTTTGATTCCAAAATCAAAATCATTGGTTTTCATGCCATATAATAAATTCTCACATCTTTTCTGAATTGTGAAATGATAGCTGTCTCTAGAATACAGTGATATTTTTCTGTCAAACAGTCATTAGGAAAAATTGTAAGGAGACTCTGCATGTGGTTTCTTAGAGTGGCCTATAATAAGTTAAATCTGATTAATTTTCCTTTAAATATGCAATGAACAAAACCCATTCCCACCCTCCACCCCCGCTTTTTAAATTTCTGCTACATGGGACTAGTCCATGGGAGAAAAATTGCTCTTTCTCCATCTTTTCCCCTTGATCTCTCATGATCCCTTCATTGGGTCCCCACTGTTCTGTTTCCAACCTTCCCACTAATAAAATATACCTGCCCAAGTCTCTTATCCTGGGATATTCCTGCATGACAAGGTAGCTAATAAATTGATGCCATAGATAAAGGACAGTTAACCTGGACTGGCTACCTTTTGTCTTGTTATATGTTCCATTTGACAGGCCTTCATTGAGCTAACTCAGAATTATTGACGTAAGGGGTTTTTTTGTTTGTTTTTTTGTTTTTTCTGTAGCCACTCAGTGAGGCTTTTCTTTTAATCAGTCACTAGAGTATATGAAGCAGGCAGTTCTGGATTCCATGTCCAGTAAGATGCACAGAGACGTCAGAGCAAATGATGCAAGGTCAAACTGTTCTTAAAACATGGCTCTGGTTCCTTACTACAGTGAGGTCTACGCTGAACCTCAGTATATAAAGCAACAAAAGAAGAGTTGGAGTAGGATCCAAGAGTTCGGTCCCCCTTATCCTTTGGGAAAAAATTTACAAGCCATTGGTCCAGCGATTAAGAGGTTCAGATTAAGAGAACAGATTCAGGAGTCAAACAGTTGAATTCAAACCCTTGTTCTGGGTGACTCTTGGGAAATGTCTTCCTCTCCCTGCACTTCACTTTTGTCATTTCTAAAATGCAGCCAATAATCTCATCACAGGTGGTTCTGAAGATTAAATGAGATCATGTAAAACGGCACTTAGCACAGTGCCTGGTGCCCAAGAAGAGCCGTGTTAAAGGTGCGGGATGGTTAGTGTTAGTCTGCTGCCACTTCCGTTTTAACCAAAACTATTAGGATAGATGGGTGCAGTATGATGCCCCATGCAATAGAGCTGTTGCCCATGACCGAACACTCTCCTGAGGGTAGCAGAACAATCGCTGTTTTGTAAATTGAGTTAAACCACTCCCTAGTGTGGCTAATGATGACTAATACAGCAGAAGGGAGTTGGCCACCCTTGTGCAAGGCACAGTTGGGAAGTTGACTATGCTCTGCTTACAGAAAGTCAGGTCATTGCCAAGCTCTAATCCATGTCACTCCTGCCATAGTTCTAATCTTAGAAGAAATTCACTCATTTGTAGAAGACACGTCAACCTTTAACATATACTAAATATAATTTTGGAGGAATTCCCAGCCAACTTCCTAAAGCAAAATACACTCCATGAATAGTGTCCTAATAGCCTTTGATGAGGCAGATTGTATTGGTATCCACAGTTTAGCATGGAGAGAGACATAGTCCTTGATAGATAAGTAATGGGAATAAAACCTGGAAAACTCATATTTTGATGAAAACAGTAAAATGGTTCCCTTGGACCACAGTATCTGAATTCTTTCATTTTTGTACTGCTAATAGCACAGAGAAGCACAATATTTCAGCTAAGAGTGTTAGAAAGGTATAGGCATTAAACAAATGTCTAACAGTTTAAATGATTTCTTAGAAGGGACTGAAATATGCTTCCTCATTTTATATACACATCCTTTTTACATATTGCTCCAGATAGGATTGCAAAAGCAATGATCTTGCAAGAAACAAGACCTCAACTGAAAATGATATGCACCGTTAAAATACGAAATAAAACACACAAGCCAACAAAGCTGAGATTTAAAAAAAAACTTGTATTTTTTCCCCCTTATGTTTCATTTGCCTATACTCATTCCAACTTGGCCTAATTTGCTGATCACAAATCTGGATATATTACCAAGACCTTGTCAGGATGCTGAGAAGGGACAGGAGCCCCCAACTCAAGTTTTAGCTATTTCAGGGCTACTTCTGCTTTCCCTAAACTTCCCCTCTATCACCACTGAGGCCTTTTAAAGGATATTACCAAGAACTTGGCAATGAGATCATGTGTCCTTTGTCACTACGTGTCTGATTCTTGTTATAGATTCCCTGATGCCTCAGTTCTCAAAGCTGTGGATCCAGAGCTGTGGCTGTTGTCTGTCTGTAGTGGGAGAAAAGTAGAGAGAAAAGTAGGGAGAAAACTGCTTAGGAGAAAAGTAGATTCCGTGCTAGAAGCCTGTGACTCCCACGCTCCACATCTTGTGTTATGGGTCACTCAAACATGCTCCCTGAGAAAGCTCTCAGGAACAGGGAAATCATCATTATTTCCTCATTCCTTATCTCTGGGAGAGAGAGGAGGGCCAGTCCCTTTTAGAGTCCCCACTATCTTCCGAGTGCATCTCTGCTTTTGAAGTGTCAATAAGCTCCAACTGAACTCATCATCTCCCTTCTATCTTTAGCCACATCTCGTTCCTATTTTGGTGCTTTCCAAATTGGTGAAAGGCACCAACCTTATCGTGGTTGTTATCACTGACTCTTCCATCTCCTGACCGGACATTTTCTTCCATCAAATCACCAAATTTTGTTACTTCTTCCTCTATGATGGCCAGTTTTCTCTACCATCACCAACACTACTGCCACTAACAGAACTACTACTATTGCCTGGATCTGTGTCACAGATTTCTAGTGAGTCTTGCCCTTTAACCTTGCCCCTTCTCAATCCTTCTCCTGGTTCAGTAATTTTCCAGCTCCACTTTCCTTAATTGCTCCCTACTGCCTTCAATAAAAAATGTCCAGTATTCTTAAATTGTCTTATAAGGCCTGTCTGATATGATGCCTCCTTACTTCAGTGACATTTTTATCATTCTTTCTTTTGCTACTCTTCCCTCCCCTCCACCAAAAAAAAAACACCAAAAAACAAAAAAACAAAAAAAAAAACCCTGTACATCTTTCCATGCTCTCTCTTCCCTTCCAAGTCCTTGAATATGCTCTTCCCTTTGTCCTGAATACCCTTTCTCACTCTGCTGTCTCCATTCTTTGACTAATTGCTATTCATCTTTTAAGTCTTGGGTTGAATGTCACTTCCTCAGAAAGCTTTCCCTGACCATGTAAATCCTGATTAGGCATTCTTCATAGATCCTGTGTCCATACCATATTCCCCCCATCATATAGCATTTAGCACATTTAGTCCACATGGCCCTTGTAACTGCATGTTTGCTTCTCTGTCTCTGTCACAGTCATCCATAAAGACAGGAAGCCAATCTTTTTCACTGTTCAATTCTTTGTACCCAGAGTAGGTCTTCCTGAATACATAAATGAGTATAATGGAAGCAAACGTGAGAAAGTATTTAAAGGAGTGTCAACATGTCAGATGCATCTGAGAGAGCAAATGAGCTGAGAGCCAGAGAATGACCTTTGGCCCCATGTGAAAGTGGTTTGTGACTGTGATAAGAGCACTCTCCGAGATGTAACAGAGTAGAGTGGAGTGGAGTGTGTTGAAACTGCCTAGGACGTTAGTACATGTAGACAGCAAATGTAGACAAGTTTACTGTGAGATGTGCCATGGTAAGAGGAAGACACTGCTGCTGCAGGAGAGAGAGGGGATGACTGCAGGGACATATTATGTGAACGATTAAAGACACTGCTTGTAAGAAAGTCACAATTGTCCTTAGGGTCACACAAAAGGCAGACCCAAAAGAAGAATGCCTATTTTGGCAAAAGCTCATGAGCACATTTTGAATCTCAGTTTCGGATAAAATGTGCTAAGACAAAGGAGTTAAAATTCCAGAAAACATTCAGGAAGTAAGTTTACAATGTTGCTTCACTGCTTTGTGCAGCAAGTAATAACTTTATTGGTAGCTTTTGTTGGCTTGTTGTGATAACCACATAAAGGAAAAGAGCTGTAAGTGAGATGCAGGGAATGTTTATGCTTTCGTTTATTATTCAATATGGACGTCACAAGGGTATGAGGAGTCGCACAGCAAATAACCGTGTACTCACAACCTACCTTCAGGACTAACATTTTATTAAATGCAGCAGAAGACCTGGTGCATCTTGAATTTAAAATGACTTTTATCCCAGGTTGTACAGGTCTCCAGTTAAGGCACAGATTAATTTTTTACCATGAAAAAAAAATGTTTCCACTATGGAAAACCAACCTGTTGAAGTTTATACAGAAAATATTTTCAGTAAACAAAGACGAGTGCAGAGTTTCAGGAAGAAAGTGTGAGGGTCATGATGACAAAAGCAATGGAGGACCCACAGATGTGCCCCAGGCCCTCCTCACTGTCATCAGTCATAAGCCTGTCCTGTTCCACAGTTCCAACCACTAGGTCTTGGACCCCTGGGGGTAGCAGAATTTATTGTGAGGGGTCTGTAAGTCCATATGCACATTCAGTATGACTAGACTAAATAAATAATGTGTCACACACACACACACACACACACACACACACACACAGTACTATTTTTTAAATGTCTATAGGTGAGGTGATGAATAAAATATAAATTCACTTACTTGGTTCACTGAATTAATAGAAGCCTTTGATCATTATGTATTTTCTCAGTCTATAGACATTGAAAGTATAATGTCTAGCATGATACAGTCCTCATACTCAAAAGAGATTGAACTATTGCCATTGTTATTTACTAGACAACATGCATAAAGCCACTGGATGATGAATTAAACAAGAGGCAAAATGTTTTCTTTAATGTCACTAATTATTTGCATTACCAAATGTTTCCATAAACAAACTTGTTGTATACACTCTTTGTCTTTGCAGGAAGCCTTTATGTTAACACCCTCCTTAGTCCATACGTCACACAACAAACACCATCAGATCTTGGAAAATGAAATAGAGTATCTAAGGGGTGCCTGGGTGGCTCAGTTGGTTAAGTGTCTGACTTCCAATTTCGGCTCATGTCATGATCCCAGGGTTGAGGGATTGAGCCCCATAATCAGGCTCTGCACTGACAGGGCACCCACCTGCTTGGGATTCTCTCTCTCTCTCTCTCTCTTTGCCCCTCCACTGCCCACACACCCTCTCTTTCTCAAGAAAGAAAAAGAAAAAAGCATCTAAGGTTCAATCTTGCAGGAGTCTGAGTAGGGTTTCTCTCCCTCCTTTCAACACTTGATAGTTCTCCCCTGGACAGGGTGATGGGCAGGGGTGGAGTGAGACCAGAAATCCCAGTGTTTTTCTTCTTGTCTTGTGCTCGACATGCTTTGAGTTCCCCTGGGGTGCTTCCATCCACATGTGGCCCATTTCTAATTTGTCTACGTATAATGAGTGCCGTTTTGTGCTTTATTCATGCAGAGGAACCCAAAGGCCCCTCGTGTGCTCTTATCTGCCTAGATACTCAGCATGCACCCTTAAGAGTGTCGATTTGTTTGGTAATCATTTATTTCCAATGTATTTGTCTCTCCTCACAAATAATAAACTGAAATATCTAAGCACATAATTCGTATTTTATGTTGAATGGAATTGACTGTGGAGGAAAAGAAACTCTCACCCTTGTCTCAGTTCTCTCTCTCACTAGTGTCTAAGTGAGCAATAGAAATGCTCTTTGATATTCAGACATGTTTTGCAAAAACTCTTCACTGAAATGTTTTCCACAGTGAGACAGCACATAAGATGGCACAAGACCCAACACCGTTACTCTGATTCCCATAATGAAAAGTTGATTTATTTATCAGTTTTCTTTCAATGTTTATGATCACATAAAAGAAGAAACCTTAATTTAGTGTTGGCGTATATTTAACACTTCTTACAGGTCCCCACCCTCCCTCCATTTTTCATTTATTTTTTAACAGAGAGAGTGTCTAGGTCTCACATTCAGAGCCTTTAGCACAAGGTAGCAATGTTTACATAAGTTTTAAAGCATTTTTTAATTCATTGTATGTATATCGTGTAGCTTCCATCTATTTAAGGCAAACAGTAGATTCTTTATCCATCTACAGTAGTGATATAATCTTGTAAAATAATAGAGTGAGTCCGGTTAAAGAAAAATATTACATAGATACCGATTTGATAGTACAGCCGAAACCATGTGAGTTACTTAAGAACAAAGTTTGGGAGGTCCTGCTTTATTATAAAGCAAATAGATTATTGGGAAACATGGAATAATAACCTGTGAGCACTAAATATTTTATCAAGGCAGAAAAGCTAGTCATCACACAACATTGTAAATAAGAGGTTAATGTTCTGGCCATACAGAAGTGAGTAGGCATGTGTGAGTTAGAGTTTTGACTTGACATTTTCCACCATACACTATTATATGTGGTTACCAACAACATTGGCTTCAACATCTTTGAATGTGAAGAAGAATGTGAAAAAAATAAATTTGGTTGTTTTTAACCTGGACGTTTATCATTTGTCTGATGCACAGTGTCACAGAATCCATTAATAAAAGGGGTTAAAGATTACGCCCTGAGAGGCTGGCAAAACAGTTCTCAAGTGCATTACTCAGCTCGAGGCAGACGTCACAAGGGGAACTGGCTGTCGTTTTAAAGCTAGTGGGTGTAAAACTTGCTGTTTCTTTCTATTTGTCTGTGAGATAATTCTGGCTCTCCTTTTCCCTCTAGGACATGGCTGCCAAAAAGAATTAATCCCATACCTACCCCATTCATGATGACCTCGGAAACAGGAGAAGCAAACGTTTCTTACTGTTAACCAGAAGCATTTCCCCCAAATGACTGCAAATAGCACAAATGTCTGTTCCATTGATAGATAATTCCAGTGACACTTTTTTTTTTTTTTTTCAGCCAAGTAGAGATAGCGTCACAGCAGGATAAAGTGGGCTGGAGTCACTAACTTTGACGTTCCAATCCTGGATCTCCCACTGCCTAACTCTCTTCTCTCAAGCCAGCCACTTAACCTCTCTTTTGAAGTCAGCTTCCTCACAAATGAGACCAGCTCACGTGTATTTCTTGTCTAAGCACCAGATAAGGCAGATAATGTACAGAGGCAGTAGCCACAGCTTAATCCACAATGTAAAAGTGCTTTCCGGAAGGGCTTCTCCCCCACCCCAGGATTTCTTAAATTACTAAACTTCATATGCTGTCCACCAGTGTCAAAGGCGACAGCCAAATAAAAGGCCCGTCCTTGTACTAAAGACCAGGCCTTTCCCTGATTATGGACTTATTTTAATCATGAACCTTGATATACTTGTAGAAAAAGTTGACTTGTTTTTCTTCATATCTCCCTGTTGGTGGGTATCGTTTAATGGGAAATTTTTCAGTTTTTTTTTATTTGCTTTTAGTTGTATTTTGCGTGTATGTATTTTTAGTTTTTTAGTTTTCTGATTTTCCAGATATCTACAGAAGACTCGAAATATCCATCTTACTTTCCAGAGAAATAGTTTTTATAAAACAGAGATGCCATTTGTTATCCATAAAACATGCTCTTTTTTTGACATCTCCTGTAATATAGAGAAGACATATTCGTGTATTTACTTGGGCTGAGAAGAGATAGCAAAATTTAGTCGTGGATATGTATAGATAACACTGTTATCTATTGCCTCCACCATTACCAAAGAACTGGGTTCAGTTAGAGTAGGTATTTGCTGAACAGTAAGGAATACTAAGAGATATCTTGTGTGGGCAAATTAGTTTGTGTACTTGACCCAAGCAGTTAGCACAGAGCAAAAGGGACCCAGTTTCCTGGAACCCTGTATCATATATTGTTGACTCCTGCTAGTTATTTCTTCTATGCAGACTCTCATGAACTAAAAAAGCAAATTGACTTCCAAAAGTTAACCTATGCATGAATAAAAGCACAACATACACAGAATGTTTTAGTCCTTCTGAATTCTTTGATGTTCCATCTCTAATAAGGAACTAACTAGATTAAATTTAAATTCTTCAGATATGAAGTAAAACGTATTCAATATATTTTACAACTTTTGAGACTGTAGAGATAAATGATTATTTTGCAAAGTGGTTTTTGAACCTTACCTTGATTCTGAGGGTTCAAAGGAACAAATTATGGTTGAGAAGACTGATAAGAACCAATATGTGTTGAAGATTGAAAAGCCTCAGGGACATTTTTTGTGTCTGATTTGACCAAATCTGTTGACCATTTTAGCTTTTCATCCATCTCATTAGAAATAGTTTTCAACAGGGGCACCTGGGTGGCTCAGTCAGTTAAGCATCCAGCTTCAGCTCAGGTCATGATCTTGGGGTTTGTGGGTTCGAGCCCCGCATCAGGCTCTGTGCTGACAGCTCAGAGCCTGGAGCCTGCTTCACATTTCGTGTCTCCTCCTCTCTCTGCCCCTCCCATGCTCATGCTCTATCTCTCAATAAGAAACAAACGTTAAAAAGAAATTTAAAAAAAATAGTTTTCAACAAAGATAACCATTATGCAAATTACAAGTGGTGTGTTATGTGCGTGATTAGGTTTTCCATTTTTCTTTCTTTGAAGCTTTAAAAAAAATATTTTGGTGGTTATTATAATGGAAGTCCACTTTCGTACTGAATTTCCTTAATTTCTCTTTAACCGTGATTCTGAGCTGAATCTCCACCAAGGGGGAAGTAGCATTGGTGCTAATCCCAACTTGGCAGAATTATTGGGTTCCACCCCAACAGTCACCAAAACATTTGGGTTTAGTCAGAATACCAATTCATCACTTCATAAAACCAAAGCTCTTCTCCATCCCACAGTAACCTGTTCATAGACCGTAGGGAGAGTGAGAGAGATGTGAATAGACTCACTGAATAATAGGGCCTTGCCCTCTCAGACATCAAAAGAGATCTGAGAACCTTCCATTTCTTAAGGCTCCTGGAGTATTAAAACAAGAAGAGGAGAAGAGGAAAAATGCCAGAACAGCATAGAAATAAAGTGTAGCACATTTTAAGTGCTTAAAATCATGCTTTAAACACATGAAATATAAAATAACCTTTCTGGAAGACAAGATCAAATGGCCAGATTTGAGGCTGTTTGTGATTATAACAGCCCTAGCTAAATGGTTTTACTAAAGACACCTAGCTCCCAATCATCATAGCTCCTGCTCAGGGGCTGAATGGAAGTTCCAGGATCATTTAGCCTCATTTGATAGATATAGATTAAAAAAACTGAGGCCAAAGAGTGCAAATTATGTGCTTTAGAGTGCAGTCAATTAGTTGGTGAAAAAGCAGATCTCTGTATACTCTCTGTGCAAATGGAAGGCACAGAGGAGGTCTTGAGTGGGCGAAATGACTACTAGCAGTTGATAAGGTGATGAATATCAAAAGCAATATTGCAGGGAAAGTAATTGTTGGGCAAAGCCACCATAAAATGGACTGAGTCATGGCCAGATGTGGCCAGATGTGGCTAATCAAGACTCCTGATTGACATTTCTGCATGATTTCGGTGAGGGCTGCATTTATGACACTACTTCGTAAGGCGAAATTGGAGATTCCTTATTTCCAATACCCTTATTCTGTGGTTAGTTCTCTAGTTGGAAATCTGTGTGAGATCCTCACGGAGACGGGTGTTAACTTTTCCCATTGAATTTATAAGCTAGGAAGCTGGGACTCTTAGGAGTCGATTTTGACTCAGTCTTTTGTGAGACACTCTCATCTTTGAGTCATGCTTTAATAATTTGGATCTCAGCAATGACTTTATTTATCTTGGGGAATTTTACTTTTCTGGACAACCAGAATAATTCCTCTCTTAGCTATCAGAAGCAGACACTGGAAAAGCTGCTTTCTGCGTCGTTTTCATACTGTTAGGATTCTGGGCTCCTTAGTAACTTGGCCAACTGTCTTGAATCAAATGTTAGGCGAGTGCTATTGGCTCTATCTCCTCATAGATCATTTCCAGCTGTTAGAACAACACAAATATGAAATCTTCTGATCCAGGAAAACTTAAAGTTTTCATTAGATCCCCATACAAAGATTAGATGCAATGATTAAAAAGAAGTATCAATCCCCTGTGTTTGGAGGGTGATGGGATATGGATAACATCACACTGTTAGTGGAAATATAATTTGTTAGAATCATTCCAGTAGGCAATTTGACAATATGTATCAAAAGCCTCAAAATGTATATATTCTCCAATTCAAGATGGCAGACTGACCACATGCATTGGCCTCTCATTACTTCCAAAACCATATTTACTGAATTAAAAGTATAGAAATGTAGAATAAAATCTCCCTTATACATGTATCTCTCAAGTTCAGTAAGGAAAATGGAACCAATTGGTTCAATAGAGAGAGCTCAATATAGGCATCTATTTATGAAAGTGTAGGAACATCTAAAAAGCCAGATGGATTTGCAACATCAGGGGCTACTGCCTCCAGTGGACTGGAGGGACCAAAGAAAAAAATTAGTATTGCTAGAGCTCAAGGCCCTTCATGGTGAGAGGTTGAACCATGAGAACGGGGCTGCCTGGAGTCAGGAGGTGTTGGACAAAAAAGAAGAAACCACTTCTAGAGATGCTATGCTGCCAAGGGCAGAAAAAGAAGGGAGAAATATATTGCCTTCTTCCTTCTTCTCTCTCCAATATCCTACCAGTGCTTCCCACTGGCTGAACCTCCATGGAAGCCAGTTGGCATGGAAATGTCATTTACAGGAGCTGGTCACTGCTCTGTGATCGAGAACAGAGCAGGGAAATGTTGAGTAATGACTAAAAGTAAAAAAGCAACTGCCTGGAACAACAGACAAGAGAGAATGGGAAGTGTGTATGTCACTAAAGATTGAGCTATTTAATAAATTACTGGGATACAAAAAGTAGATGAGAGCCATTAGATAGAAGAAAAGGGCAGAGCAATTGCCAGCCTAGAATACACTTTGACAGCTCTGTAAAGGAAGAAAGCTAATCTGCCCTGTGGAACCCCTGACATGCCTTGGGTATAGAGTCAGCAGACACAACAGAGGGGAGAGTGAAAGATGGAGCTAAACAGAGAGAGATTCCTCAAAGGTCTGAGTGTATCCAGAATTCTTCAGTCAGCACCCTATCTCCAACATATATAAACACAGTAAGCAGGCAGTTGGCATTATACTCCCAGTCAAAATATATGGTGACTCCTTTCTAAAGTAATTGGGCAAACTGGGAAAAGATAACATTTCTACATTTGCTGATGCCTCAGAGGGAAGCCATTATCATTTTGGCACTGTGCAGGCACTCAGCCTGGGAGCCAGTTACCACTCCCATTGATCCACAAAGTTTACTGGCCCACACTGCCTGGCGCAACCCAGGAAGCAATTTCAGAAGAAGGGGAGAGGCCTGCTAGGAGAACAGTCTTCTGCCACTACAAAAGCAGAATATCTATTCCATCTACCCAGTCCTGCTTTCTTAATAACAGAGAGAAGCCACTAGAATATGAGGAGAACTAGCAGTATAAAAAGAAAAGTATAAAATTCTAAAAAACCAACAAACAAAAAACAATCTTGGAGGAAGTTGAAATGATTCAGGGAACAAAAAAATCATCCTTAGAAATATTTGCAAAAAGGTTCAAGAAAATACTACCTCTATAAAACAAATAGGAGAATGAGAGAATGAGAAAGCACTCTTAGAGATTTAAAATATAATTGCCAAAATAAAAAAATTAGTAGAAATACTAAAAAAACAACAAAATCAAAGGAATCTCTCCAAACATTAATCAAAGAGCAAAAGATGGAAAATATGAGAATGAACTAGAGGACCTATATTCAACTAATAAAAACCTCAGAAAGAGAGAAAGAGGCAAAGTGTTTAAATTATTCAACCAGATAGTAAAAAGATACGTGCCAGAGCTAAAGAAGGATAAGACTCTTTGGTTTACAATGGCTCACCTAGCGTCCAACCCAATGAATGGAAACAGACCCCCCACCTGGACACATTGTATGGGAAGTATCAGAACAACATAATTAAAAAGAAAACCTTACAAGCCTCTAGGAAGAAAAAAAGCCACAATTCACAAAGGAGAGAGACTCAGACTGATACATTTAAAGTTCTGAGGTAAAACTTTTTACCCAGAATTTTCTGTATTTGAAATATATATATTTGAAACTGCATTTCAAAAATACAAGGACTTAGTACATTTATCACCTATGTGTCATCTCTCATGAAGCTACTTGAGTGTCCTCAGCATAGAAGATCAGTAGCCAAGGAAGGCAGGAACAGTAGTTCTGACCCAGGAAAGGGATAAAGGGATGTTCCAGGTTGCCACAGGCCTCAGAGCCACCGGTCCTGAGAAGAATGAGACAGTACACCCCAGGGGGAGACTTCAGGGACAGTCTGTGCCTTACGGAATAACTAATATGGCTTAGAATGTGGAAAAAATAAAGGGCAAATAGCAAAAGGGATGGGAGTAGGAAGTAATAAAAATTCCAGAGGAAAGGTTATACTACACACTCTTGATCAAAATGTGACAAAAACTAATGCCTTGATTTTAAGGAATCCATAGACCTTCATTCTAGAAACAAAATTCTTTGGGTGGCTTAGATTTCTGTACAAGGGCCCATGGAAAAAGCACTGGAAGCCTAGTGCATCAATTGGCATGGTGTGTATCTGTTTTTGTATTAAAGAATTAACACTGGCAAATCAGTTGGTTGGATTTCTATTAAGAGACAACCTAATGACATAACATGAAAGGTTTGTTTGTATCTGCTGTTCTCAGCAGAGAACAGAAATATTGGCTACTTGGACTACATGTCAAAGCAAAACTAACAAAAGATGGCACAACAACTTTCTGGGGGGAAATACGGAAAAAAAAATGGAAGACTTTCTCAAGTTTTAAGGGGTGGTCAAGACCAAGAAACACGGTCAAAATTGGAAAAAAATGAGAATTTAGTTTTATAACCTAAAAGGAACCAATAGTAAAACTAAAAGTAATATAATAAATATTCAGGTGGAAGGAGATAATGAAAATGAGCAAATCCCTGTCTTCATCTTGAGGAGTCACTACATATTGTCTAAAGTAGTTAGATAGAAGAGTACATGTATTAATCTAGATCCTTCATACACAAAAATGAGGTATTAACGTCACCTGTTGGAAAAACCCCGTCTCAGCCCTCCCCCTCCCCCCACCCTGCCAACTGCAGAACTCCTGAAATGGGATCTGCATTATAACAAGATCCATCAGTGTTTCATCTGCACGTTAAATTTGAATAGCACTCCTTTAAAACAGTACTTCTTAATTTTGGCCATGCATTATTAGAATTGCCTGCAAAACTTTTAAAAATACATCATTTAGAAAGGGGCAAAGCCCAGGCCCCCACTTTAAGAGATGATGCTTTAAAAGGGATAGTGTACAGAAATCAGTATTTCTTCTTAACAGCTTCTGAGGTAGTTCCAATGTGTAGTCATGGTTGAGAACCAGTGATCTAGAGGAACTATGGTAAGTGACAAAGAGAATGAAGACAAAAATATTTTAATTTTGTTTCTGGATCTATCAGGGCATTGGGCTGAGGATGAGGAAGCGTGGAAAAGACTTGTTTTAAATGAATAAACAAACAAACAAAAAGCAGAATCAGACCTATAATTACAGAGAACAAACTGATGGCTGCCAGAGGAAAGGAACGTGAGGGGTTGGGCAAAATGGGTGAAGGGGAGAGGGAGACACAGGCTTTCAGTTATGAGATGGGTAAGTCGAGGAGTACAAGCACAGCATGTACATTGTACATACAGTCAATGATATTGTAGTAGTGATGTAATGGGACAGATGGTAGCTACACATATTGTGAGCAGAGCATAATATATAAACTTCTCTGAATCACTACATTGTACACTGGAAACTAACATAACACTGTGTGTCAACTATACTCAAAAAGAAAAGAAAAAACATTTTTTAATAAGAAATGTTACAATATTTGATCTGTATCTTGCACATGTGTTACTTGAAGTATAGGTTTCTTTTTAAGCATATAGCCTTCCGCTCAGAGATTCTACTTATAGGACTGTTAAGAAACAATCCTATTAAGAAATTAAGACAATTAAGAAAATAATTGATATATTACACAAATATTTATGTTCATAATTTTAAGAATTGTAAACAATGTAAGTGTTCACTTAAAAAAGTGATACCTGCACAAGCATGTTTTTCACAACATTATTCACAATAGCCAAGACAGAGAAGCAACCCAAATGTCCATTGGTGAATGAACAGATAAACATAATGTGATGTATGCAGACAATTATATTTTATTCAGCCTTAAAAGGGAAAGAAATTGTCCCATGCTATGACATGGATGAATCTTGGAGATATCATGCTAAGTAAAATGAGCCATTCACAAAGAGACAAAGATTGCACGATTCACTTGTATAAGGTACCTAAAATATTTAAACTCATAGAGCAGAATGGCAGTTACCAGGGGCTGAGGGAGAGCTGTTGTTTAATGGATTTAGAGTTTCAGTTCTATAAGGTGAAAAAGTGCTAGAAATTGGTTTGAGAACAATGTGAATAAAGTCAACACTGCTGAACTGTATACTTAAGATGGTAAATTTTATGTGTTTTTTACCCCAATAATTTTTAAAAAGTATGTATTTTGTTAAACAACTCTGTGTATGTTTGAATGTATAGTAAAAATTGTAGATTATGCAACAAAGTGGTTGTATGGCTTGCAAAGCTACAATTGAGACTGCTTCTCTTCACTTTCTAGATTCTTTGCTATTTTAAGAGTAAGCACAAAGTATTGTTATAATTAAGGGGAAAAAGAAGAAGCTGTTTCCACTTTGAACAATATAAAACCAAACTTTCATTGGAGTTTACAATGACTGAATGACTCATATACTGCGCTCCCTTATTTGCCAAAGAAGCAATTACATTCTCCTGAGGAATTCAAGGCTTCACATCCCTTTAGGAAATGGTTGTGTAGTGTCTGGATCTTCTGGGACTTCTGAATATTCTCTCTAGTCTTGGGGAAAAGAAGCAAAAACTAAGTAGCCCTTTTACACATGAAGCAGAAAAACTGGTTAACGTCATAGAACAGATTTTGTCTCATGAATTCCTTTAGCTTCAAGGAATAGTAAAGCAGAGGGGACATTGGGAAAAATGAGAGGAGGAAGGGGCATGGAGGAGTTAATTGCTCTGGACAGAACTGCCCAGCCCAAGTGTATGCTGACATTTTAGCTCTGTGTTACCACTGTTTTCTCTTGACCCTCTCTGGGTATCCTGAGTCACAGTGACAAAAATGTGGGTCATTACATCACAACTGTTTTGCGATTATTTGTGTTTGCACGTTTGACACTTGTGGTCCATTGCTAATGCTATATTGTGCTGAGACGGCGTCATTAACCATTTTTCTTTTAATTTCAAACCCTGGCCTAATGAAATATCTATAAAAGTGAAAAAAAAGAGTTAAACCAGAAGATCTTTAAGATTATTAAAACCAAATGTTCAAAAAAGGAGTTTCACTGTTAATGTCAAAATATCTCTGTGGCTCTGTAAAGCTTTTAGATTCTACCAGATACTTAAGTCCATCAATAAGCTAATGTACATTGCGATCAGCAAATCCATGGATCATGCTTATGCGGGAATTCTTTTATGTTATCTAACTCTTCTAATAAGAATGGCTCCATACATCCATGTTGAGTGCTTTTTAACCTCACAAAAGTTAGATAGCATGGCAATACTCTTGGCAATCAAGGGTCTAAAAAACACAAAAGTTATTAAAGGTATCACAGAATGAACAGACCAGTTCTTCATTCTGTTCAGCAGAGCACCAAAGAATTTAACAAATCTTATCTTTAATCTAATGTTGGAATTGTGATCGTGGACTATTTCTCTTCTTGTTATTAGGCCTGAGTGGAGAACTTTGGTTTGTCATCATTTTTTTTATGGAATAATCCTGAAATGCCACATTCCTGGTCCCTCTTTTCCTTTCTGTAATCAGTCATTCCTCAATTTAGAATACATCTTCTATCCTTTGAAGAGAATGAAAATATTCGGTGAAAATAAAATAGTTTAATAATTTATTAACTTTTTTACACTATAAGTGACCCAAGTTTTTACCTACTCACATAATCTTTTATGACACTGGTTGTTAATATTTTACAGTCAGGCAAAAGGACAATTTACACAAGTTAATGAGAGAAAGAGAGGGAAAGAAAGGAGGGAAAGAAGAAGGAAGAAAGAAGAAATGAAGGCAAACAATCATAGAGCTAACTTTTCAGATAAGTTCAATATAGGCAATGGTTCAGACAATTCAATTGAGTGTCTACCCCAAACCCAATTGGAACGAATGTTCAGATCTATAAAATAAAAATACAATACAGATAAAAATAGCCTCAAGTTGTTTTATATAATCTGTAAGGATGTTTTTCCTAAACCATAGAGGTAATATGTTGCTACAGTTTTTCAAACTGGTATTGTAATTTTTAAATAATTCCACGCAAAGGAAAACTAAACCCATTTTCTCATTGCCTCCAGTATAATTTGGGTAGCAAGCCACACCACATTTTTGAGTGGATTTGTGCTGAGTTAGGAAACATTCTCAATATCTGGGTCTTTAAAAATTATGCTAAGCTTGCAAGTCCATAGCAGATCAAAAATAAGAACTGTCTTAGGACGTTTGTTGGTTTTTCTATAGTTTATATGTAGCCAGCTGGTTTCTGACCTCTTTGTGTAAATATCCAGCTTTTCACATAATCAGATTCCATATTACCTTGTTATGACATCATTCTGGTCAGACTTTGATCCCTTACTAACTTTTCCAAACCATACACATAGACTTAAATAACGATAAGAAGATTGCTACTTATCCACAAAATACCACTGCTTGGTGGTGGTTAAAAAAACAAAAAAAGTATACACCTATATGCATACATGTAAATACACATCTTTATACATTTTTATATGTGTAGATATATATATGCATAGTAATGAATAGACCTACAGAAGGGTTAGAAATACACCAAAAAGAAAAGTATATTTTATTTGATACTAAATTATTGAATTTTCAAATTGTGTATTGCTAGTGACATACACATTTAAGTTTCCTCTTTCTGCAGTTGTTACCAGTTGATACTTTTGTTCAACTTGTATTTTAAAAGCAGGTGAATTGAAATGTAGAATTTGAGACCTTGTTATGTATTATTTTTTTCCACAGATAGATGAAAATAAAGGTTAAGCTGTATTCTTTGCTGATCCGGAAGCCTGGGTATAAAAGATGCAATGATCTTGTAAATTACCCAGAAATGGCTTCTTTAGTGTCTGATCAAGATAAATGACACAAGGCAGCTGTAAAAAGAATTCCCACTAGCCACTGACCCATAAACAGTGGTGTCATTTTTCTTTTTTAGAAAAGTATCAAAATCAATTTAAAATAACACCAAATCTTTAGAGTTATAATTAAGTGTCCTAAATTATGCTTCATAGGATATTATTTTAACTACTATTATTTTTTTAAGTTAAAATACATTAAAACACTGATCGCTAGAGAACTTTGATGTCTGTGAAATATGAATCATTTTTCTGTGGGCCCACTGTATTCCCATTACCTAGAACAGTGCCTGGTACATAGTAAGTGGTCAGTAAATATGGTTGAATGAATGAATTAAAGAAATAACAATATATTAAGATAATAACAATAATATATTAACTCATGTGGAAATTTGGATAATAAAAGTGATGTCACTCACACACAAAAGACAAAGGTACAGAACTAATAGATACATTGGTAATGAATATTTATTGACCATTTTTTTATGTGTTAGGCATTCTACTAAGTGCTTTGCATGCATTTTCTTATATAATGATCTAAATAGTCTTATAGAAAATAGTGATTAGGCTATCTCACATGAGAAACTATGGCCCAGAAAACAGTAATGCCTTCAAGGTTACAGCTAATAAATGATGGTGCCTAAGTTAAAATTCACATCATCCTGGCCCAGAGTATACATATTTTAACAGCTGTGTACCTGTCTCTCAATGTACTGTGTTTTCATGCTGACTTTATGGTCCCTATGATCATTGATAGACTGCAGCTACAAAGAAAAGAAAAACTATAAAGCTTCTGCACAGCCAAGGAAACAATCAACAAAACTAAAAGGCAACCAATGGAATGAGAAAAGATATTTGCAAATGACATATCGGACAAAGGGCTAGTATCCAAAATCTATAAAGAGCTCACCAAACTCCACACCCGAAAAACAAATAACCCAGTGAAGAAATGGGCAGAAAACATGAATAGACACTTCTCTAAAGAAGACATCCGGATGGCCAACAGGCACATGAAAAGATGTTCAACGTCGCTCCTTATCAGGGAAATACAAATCAAAACCACGCTCAGATATCACCTCACGCCAGTCAGAGTGGCCAAAATGAACAAATCGGGAGGCTATCGATGCTGGAGAGGATGTGGAGAAACGGGAACCCTCTTGCACTGTCGGTGGGAATGCCAATTGGTGCAGCCACTCTGGAAAACAGTGTGGAGGTTCCTCAAGAAATTAAAAATAGACCTACCCTATGACCCAGCAGAAGTGCTGCTAGGAACTTACCCAAGGGATACAGGAGTACTGATGCATAGGGGCACTTGAACTCCAATGTTTATAGCAGCACTCTCAACAATAACTAAATTATGGAAAGAGCCTAAATGTCCATCAACTGATGAATGGATAAAGAAATTGTGGTTTATATACACAATGGAGTACTACGTGGCAATGAGAAAGAACGAAATATGGCCCTTTGTAGCAACGTGGATGGAACTGGAGAGTGTGATGCTAAGTGATACCAGCCATACAGAGAAAGACAGATACCATATGGTTTCACTCTTATGTGGATCCTGAGAAACTTAACAGAAACCCATGGGGGAGGGGAAGAAAAAAAAAAAAAAAAAAAAGAGGTTAGAGTGGGAGAGAGCCAAAGCCTAAGAGACTCTTAAAAACTGAGAACAAACTGAGGGTTGATGGGGGGTGGGGGGGGGGGGAGGGTGGGTGATGGGCGCCTTTTGGGATGGGCCCTGGGTGTTGTATGGAAACCAATTTGACAATAAATTTCATATACTGAAAAAAAGAAAAAAGAAAAACTATGCTTTACTAATTCTAGAAGAATTAAGGCTCTCATGATATATTGGGTTTTATATCAACAGATTAAATATTTTTATTATGTACAAACTTAAAAATCAATTACAGTACATAGGAATTTTTCCTGCAAACACATTTGCACAAATGGGAAAAGAAGTTCCTGTAAGGATTTAACTGTTGCATTTTTTGCATAATGGTAAAAAACTGGCAACAGCCTCAGGGCAACTTGGTTAGACGTTAAGCCAATTATGAATGTGTAGTGGATGGCTACACAGTTATTAAAAAGATTGACAAATGGCATTCCAAGGTTGAAAAAAAAATAGCAAACTGTTCATGAGTGCTGCAGATTGTGGAATCAAGTAGATCTGCTTTCATCCTAGCTCATGCCCACTTACCAGATATATGACCCTAGGCAGTTACTTAGCCTTTGCGGGCCTAATTCTCCTCATCTGTACAATGTGGATACTAATAGTATATATACCACAGGAGTTGTAAACAGTATTGGTAAAGGAGATGTAGGGCAGGGGAAGCTTATATGCAGCTTCAGCCTATGTTTTTTTGTCTTGGTGTCATAGTGTTTTAAGTATCTGGATTCACATAAGTAGGCAATTACCAATGGCAGTGGCAAAGAAAGTTGGCCAAATTGCTGGCCAGAGTGACAACATTTTCAGATTCTTTTTTTTTTTTTAATTTTTTTAAGCTTATTTATTTTTCACAGAGAGAGAAAGAGAGAAACAGAGCATGACTGGGGGAGGGGCAGAGAGAAGGAGACAAAGAATCTGAAGCAGGCTCCAGGTTCTGAGCTGTCAGCACAGAGCCCGACGTGGGGCTCCAACTCACAAACCATGAGATCATGACCTGAGCTCAGGTCGGACTCTTAACCGACTGAGCCACCCAGACACCCCTGTTTCTGCTTTTCCTATCCTGTTTCATTGATCCATGTGTCTATTTTTGTGCCAGTACCATACTGTTTTGATTACTACAGCCTTGTAGTATAACTTGAAATCTCGAATTGTGATGCCTCCAACTTTATTTTTCTTTTAAAAAAAAATTTTTTTTTACTGTTTTATTTATTTTTGAGACAGAGAGAGACAGAGCGTGAGCAGGGGAGGGGAGAGAGAGAGCAAGACACAGAATCCAAAGCAGGCTCCAGGCTCTGAGCTGTCAGCACAGAGCCCGACTGGGGGCTCGAACTCATTGACCACGAGATCATGACCTGAGCTGAAGTCAGACGCTCAACTGACTGAGCCACCCAGGCGCCCCCAGATTCCTTTTTTAAAAGACTGTTTCTGATAAATATTTTAGATGCCACAAACTGTATCCCTTTCAATGACCAGTCTAATTCTACTTTATATGGCATATTCAGTGGATCTTCAATCAGATTCTTTTGTTGAATGAGGAAATGTTCATCAAATTTTGTTTCTCAGGGCAGAGAGAGATGACTGACCATGCTTTTTCCCTTGAAATCAGTAATGTGTTAATTACACATCACTAAGTAAAGGAAGAGAGACAAACATTTCGGGCACAAATCAGCTCTCTGCATCTAACCCTTAAACTCCATTCTCAGTTGAAGCTTTCTTCCTGACATTACATTGAAAACAGTCATAGTTTGGCCAACAGAATTGTCAACTAGCTTCAGGGAAAAAAAAAAAAAAAAAAAAGCTAAATAAGCCAGCTCTCTGAGCCAGTCTTTATTGAGGCACAATGAATTCATTAATCTTATTCAGAGTTTTACCTTTGTCCTCATGTTTTTGTTTATTTTTCTTCATGAATAAAAACATGTTTGATTTTATTTTTTAATTTTTAATTTTAATTTTCAGTTGAGTATAGTTGCCACACAATGTTACATTAGTTTCAGGTGTATAATATCGTGATTTGACAAGCTTATATATTATGCTATGCTCGTGACAACTGTAGCTACCATCTGTCCCCATTCACTGCTATTAGCATATCATTGACTGTATTCCTTGTGCTGTGACTTTTATTGCCATGACTTATTCAATCCATAACTGGAAACCTGTATCTCCCACTATCCTCCACTCATTTTGCCCACCGTCCCACTTCCCTCCCCTCTGGCAACCATTGGTTTGTTCTCTGTATTTATAGGTCTGATTCTGCTTTTTGTTGTGTATTTTTTTTTGTTTTTTTTTTATATTCCAGTTATGAGTGAAATCATATGGTATTTGTCTTTTTCAGTCTTATGCATAAGATCTTCTAGGTCCGTTGATGTTGTCTCCAATAGCACCCCCTCTTTCTTTTTTTATGGCTGCGTGAAGTACATTGCTACTGTGTTCTGGTTGGTCAATTTATTCCTCACAGGGGACTTTTGCAATTCTTAGCACGTGTATATTATTAGGGATTAACAGATAAGTAAATACATTGTGATATTGAGAGTGAGCGTTCTTACCTTCAGAGAAAGAAGTTGCAGATAAAGGAATGAAGTCTAGAATGAAAGCGGCCATGCTGGATTAGTGTCTGAGAGATCAGAATGAAGCATGTTTGTTTTGATAGTAAGTGGTTTGAGTGAGCATAGATATTTAAATACATATTTGCATATATATATATATATATATATATATACACACACAGATAAAGAGATACATAAATAAATATGTATAATACATACTTACATATGTGTGTATGTGTGTATATGAGTCTGATTAGTCAAGGGGAAGGCAGCAGAGCCCTCAGCAGTTCCAGCAGGTTTTCTGAAGAGAGAACCATGTGACTGCATGTACTACTGTGCCAGAGTGGTTTCTGGGAGTAGTCATGGCTCACAAGAGAAGATAGAGCCACATGTGCGAATAACACACCCATGTTCCCAATTTATAACGCCAAATACCAATTGTAATCTTTTATTTAAAACAGCATTTGCACCAGTGTTCATATTCTAGCACTGCTTTAGTTAAGTAATGTTAGCTGCTATAAAAATCTCAGTGGCCTAATACAAGTTTATTTCTCACTTTTGTCACTCTCTAATGAGAGTTGTCAGGGTGGCTCTGTCCCATCCAGTCATTCAAGAACCTAATTTGCTTTCTTCTTTAACACGATATTGTCTTGTGTCATCGAGTAGGTGGGTAAGGAAAGAGGGAATAGAGGATCCCAAGAGAGGTTGTTAAGAGATGAGTCACGTCGCTTCTACCCACATTTCATTGGTAAGAATGTTAAGAGGCTAGCAAATGTGATTGAGTGCTGGCCCTAAGTAGAAAAGGAAAGTCATGTGTGTCTTTGGGCACTGGCCTTCTCTACTACAAAAACTATAACCAATTTCATCCACTGTATTTTTGTGGTAGGGCTTATAGGCGTCAATAAACATAGGAGATAACCTGGGGCCAAAGGGAGAAAGTCTCTTGCAAATTAGCTTGTAGGACTCTGCTATACTCACCTGTCTTCTTGCCAGCCCTCTTTGCTATGATTTTGCTTCCTCATGAGCTTGGCTGGTAAACCTGGCTCCTGGCCTTAAATCAGCTTCATCTTCAAGCTCTTGTGCTAATCCTTTAAATTCTGTCCAGGAAATATCCCACCATAGCTCTCCCGACCCCTAAAGTACTCATGATTATACTTGAGAATGTACTTCTTTGCCTCCCCAACACTAGCAGAGTGAATTGCTATTGCTATAACTATTGCTGTTAACAATAGTTATTGCTATTAACTATGCAAATTGAATTAATTACTAGAATTGACTATGCAAATTGAATTCTAAGTTAATAGAATTGCTATTAACTGTGCAAATAGTTCTTAATTTGATTTTATTAAAAATAAAAGCATGACTAATTTCTTTCTTTTTTTTTTTTTTTTTAGTTTTATTTATTTATTTTAAGAGAGACAGAGAGCAAGTGGGACAGAGACAGAGGGAGAGAGTCCTAAGCAGGCCATGTACTATGAGTGCAGAGCCTGCTACGGGGCTCGAACTCACAAACCAGGAGATCATGACCTGAGCCTAAATCAAGAGTTGATGCTTAGCCAACATCCTCAACCTGAGTTGAGCCACCCAGGTGCCTCTCATCACTAATTTCTTAAAAGGTGTGTTTTAACACTAACTTTATAAAATATTGAGACATGGAAATACAAGATTGAAATCATAATCTTCCCTATTTGTATTGGGTAATATAATCTATATCCAAACCCTCAGAAAAATGCTCTAAAGAACCCCATGAGCATGTTAAGAGAACTAAATGGCTTATCACGGATGGATCACTCCAGCAAAGCATTTATCAATTTTACCGTGCTTTCTTTGGGAGCACAACCTTGCTTTTAGTGTTAAAAGAAAAATTTGGCTGATTTTTTTTTTTTAATTTTTTTAAACATTTTTTATTTATTTTTGAGACAGAGAGAGACAGAGCATGAACAGGGGAGGGTCAGAGAGAGGGAGAACAGAATCTGGAACAGGCTCCAGGCTCTGAGCTGTCAGCACAGAGCCCGATGCGGGGCTTGAACTCACGGACCGCGAGATCGTGACCTGAGCCGAAGTCGGCTGCTTAACCGACTGAGCCACCCAGGCGCCCCAAGTTTTGAGCCACCCAGGCGCTGATTTCTAATGAATCTAGTCAGAAGTAAAGGTTAAGAGTTTAGGCTCTGAGACGGAGGTCTTGGGTTTCATTAGCTGTGTGTCCTTGGGCAAGTAACTTAACCTCAACTATAAACAGAGATAACAGTAATTACCACATAGGGTTGATGAACGTATTAAATGAATTTAATCCTCGTAATAATGTTTTCGGTTGGCTACTATTATTTTATATTGATACACATAAAAAATTTAGAGTAGTCTTGGTACATATTAACTAATCAATAAGTATTAGCCACAATCATCATCATCATCATCATCATCATCATCATCATCATTATCATCATTATACTCACTGCTCCCAATTAAGAAAGAACTTTTGCGGGGCACCTGGGTAGCTCAGTCCATTGAGCATCCAACTTTTGATTTCAGCTCAGGTCGTGATCCCAGGGTTGTGGGGTCAAGCACCTGTCAGGCTCCACACTTAGAGTGGAGCCTGCTTAAGATTCTGTCTCTGCCTCTGCCCCTCTCCCCTTCTTGCATGTCCTCTCTGTCTCTAAAATTTAAAAAAGAAGGGAAGGAAAGGAAAGGTGATTGGAGGACAGGGGTGAGGGGAGAGGACGGGAAGGAAGGGGAGAGGAGAGAAGAGGAAGCACTTTTGCATTTTAAGCTAAAAACTATTATTTCTGTTTTGAGATAGTTGAAAACCATAGACTGTGGTCCAGAAAGAAATGCTGCAACACAAATTAGTTGTTAACACATCCAGTCATCAGCAGGCTTGTGCCTCATCCGTCCATCTGTCCATCCAATGCTTATTATGTCCTTACCGTATGGCAGTATTGTAGCTTTCCCACCTACTAGCTGTGTGCACTGGAGCAACTTTCTTTAACTCTCTGAGCTTGATTTTCTTCATCTGAGAAGTGGACTAATATCTGTCTTTGCTATGGAGAATAAATTAACTTACAAATTTTATGAAGGAATGGCATAGAGCCTGACCGATAATAAGTACTCATAAATAAGTTGTAATTCTTACAAAAACTAATAGCAAAAGGTCTTTGTATTGAGATATGGTGCTTTCATATAGTTTTTTAAACTATAGATCTTGATATGTTAGTAAGTGATAAAATCAGTTTTTTAAAAGAAGCAACATTTTTAAAAACCAACATTTAAAAAAATAGAACAGGCTACAGTAGAGTAGTACTAACTAAATGAAGAGATTAAAATAGAACAATACAGATAAGAGTGCATCACATGTACTGAAACATTAATTTCACCCATATAAATACCTATATGTATATGGGTATTGGTTGTGTGTGAAACTTATTTGTTACTAAGGATTTCAGCCAAAAAAGTTTGAAAGCTCTTTAAGTATGTAGGTAGTGCTATATTGCTATTGTAATTGTCCAGATCAGAACTTTGTGTTTGTTAAGAAGAAGAACTTTGTGTTTGTTAAGAAGAACTTTGTGTTTGTTAAGAAGAACTTTGTGTTTCATAACTTCTATTGTCTTTATAATATCTTTACCAGCAAGTGGCCAAAATGGCACATACAGGATTTTTAAATCAGTCCACACCAAGCTTGCTTGGGGGTTTAGTGGAGATGATTAAAACCATTACCTAGGAAAAAAAAATAGGGTTATTGACAGATTGCATTCTTTTCTGTGCTACTTCTGCTCACTGTCATTCTGTAAAATAAAAAAGCCATTTATAATGGACATAAGTCACATGGATGTAGAGTCCTTTGGAACATTCTGCATGAAAGCTGCCTCCTCCGAGGTGTAGGGAAACCCAGGAGTCCGCTGTTGTTTCTAGTGTACGTACTGACACAGACTAAAGGAAAGAGAGCTGTCACCAGTGCCTGAAAAGCTGGGGGAATAATTGCCATCTTCTCAAGAGAGCCCTTTGCCCTAAAAGCCTTCAATTCCAGCTCATCTGTCTTTAGAGTTTCTTGGGCACATAGGCCTCCTGTCTCTTTTTCCAAATTAAGGGCACTCAGCAGAGCTGCCACACTGGGCACTAATGAATTCTCTGAGACTAATCTACACAGTAATGAGAACTGGAATCTGTCACTTACTCTCCCAGGAGGTAACAGTTCACACGCCGTTACATCACCCTATTAAAATAACTTATTAGCTGTGTTGCTTGTCTGCTACCATTCATTAAGAAGGTGTGACCAAAGAGACATGTATTTGAACAAATGATGAAATTTAATTTGAATTGTTCTCCGTTTTGTTTTTATGGCCGAATGCACACATGGTGGAAGTAAATTTAAGCATGTTATACAGATCATAGGTACCTTAGGGAAGTGTCAACACAATTATGACTTTTCACCAACTAGATGAAAGAGAAGTTAAATAAGAAACTGCATCTCATTCAAAATGTGTGAAGAACCTGTACGTTCCATTCCCTGCATTTTTGTCTCCCAGGAAATATGTATGTTTCTGGAAGAGGCTTTCATTACAGGCATAATGTGTTATGCCATGAAATAATTGATAAATCATTGAGAGCTAAATTGGGGAGGATAAATCTAGATGGAATAATAAGAAGTTAAGTACAATTTTTAAAAAATTAAGTTTATTTATTTTGACAAGAGAGAGAGCATGCAGGGTAGGAGCAGAGAGAGAGAGGTGGGGGTGGGGGGGGTGGGGGGTGGAGAGAGAATCCCAAGCAGGTTCTGTGCTGACACACTGCAGAGCCTGACACAGGACTCAAACTCAACAAACCATGAGATCGTGACCTGAACCAAAATCAAGAGTTGGACGCTTAACCAACTGAGCCACCCAAGCGCCCTGGTATATAATTTTTATCACTGATCTACCAAATTATATAAACATTTATTTGCTGTTTATTTTTGTCAGTATAATATCTCAGAGCATGGGCTTTGACCTTATATGGAGATTACTTAAGTTTCAGTTCTTCGTTTTGGTAGTTGTGTGGTCAAAGAGGATATTATTTAGCTTTTTACCCTCATTTACTTCATCTGTAGAATGAGAGTAAAATGGTATCTATCTTACACTTGAGTTTGTTGGGAGGATTAAATGTGCTTAAAAAGTGTTTGGCCCATGGTAAATATTCAGTAATATCTATTATCATTATCATAATCACCATCATTATCTAGTCTTCCTCCTCCAAGGAAAAAGTCAGGAAGAGATATTTTTTGCACTTTTTTTTTCTTTTGATGCAGCTATCTGAAAACGGCAACTATAGAGTATAGCTCAAAAAATATTGGAAAGCAGATCAATGCGTTTGTAAGCTCAGCAGCCCCATCAACCGCTCTGCAAGCCCATCCCCAATCACCTTTCTTTGAAGAAGAGCATTTCTGGCGTGTAGTGCTATTAGTTGCGTTATTTTGTTGTGTTATTAGTTGTGTCACTTTGAGCAGGCTTCCTTAACTCTCTAAGCTTCATGTTCTTCATCTTTAGAAAGGGCGTGGTCATACCTCCTTCATTGTGTTGGTGCCGAGATGGAGTCAAATGAAAATAACTTTATAAAACATTTTTCAACAAGTCTAAGCATGTATTTATATGCTCAATGTATAAATCCTCAATAAACTGCAGTTTTTAGGATTGTTACTCATAATGCTGCTTACTACTATCTGCGACACACGGCTCTGGATTATTTTCTAACAGCTGTCTACATGCAAGCTGTTCCCTTTCTGCGCTTGCCTAGTCTCTCTTATGTCCTCAGAGCCTGCAGTCTGAGGGGGCTGCCTGGAAGTGCACTGGTTATAGAAGAGAGCTTTTCAAACTAGACCATATCATACTTAAATACAATCTATAACTTTGGCCTCATTCGCTCAACCTTCTAGCCAACTATACAAAGTAGCCTATGTTAATGTCCTAGTTGTTTTATTAATAGATCATTAATTGGATTAAGTGTTATTTTAACAGTTTTAATAATAACATTTGGAATCATATTATTGGTGAACAACATAAACCACTCATAGTCTTTCTAAACTATTGGAATTAAAAGGATATTCCAAAAATAACAATCACTTAAGCATAGTCATTTTATAATAGGTAGGTTTTTAAAGTTAATTTTGTACTTTCAGAGTCAAATTAAATTCATGAACAACTAGCAATTGAAATTGCACCCAAATGCTATTTAAAACAAACTGAATTCTTTCTTATATTTGCAGACTTGGCATGCGGATGTCCTGAGGAGTTTTATAGCCACGTGGTGCATACAAAACGAGGTGCTGAATTTTCATCATTTTGCCTGAACTATGTCTTTCCAGATTTGTGTTTCTCACAATCATCTAAAATGCAATATAGTTTAGTTAAAAGCAAATTCTTAGTAATAATCTTGAAAATACATTTAAAAAGTATCTCCACTTCTGTTCTTGTCTAGTCTCAAACATTCTTCGAAAGACAGCTCACCATCTTGAAGTAGAAGAAAAAAATACTGATAGTAATATGACAATAACAGCCAGTACTTTCCACATCCTGCCATGGAATAAGCCCTTTGCACATATTAAGTCATTTAATCCCCATATCAACCCTATAAGCTAGGTACTATTTTTATCTCCATTTTACACTGCAGAGAATTGAACTGCAGAGCAGTGGAGTAACTTGCTGAGGTCGCACAGGCAGCAAGTACAAGACTCAAGCAGGACTCAAGTACAGGACTCAAGCATCAGGTTATCTGACCAAAATTGTTACATAGCCAGAGCTTTTTCCTATTGATCAACATCAAATTTATGGCACTTCGGTGGGTGATGAAAACCTCTGTTTTGGGATACAGTACTGCCATGTAATTCCTAACAAGGAAAAACAAAAAACAAACAAACAGACAAAAAACCCACCTTCTCTCCTAATGCCTGGTTTCTCTCAAAATGAGCTATATTTCTTTCCATTTGCATGGTCTGGACTAATTTGCATGATTAGTTTGGATAAGTCAGGTAAGAGAATATAACTTTTTAAATTATAAGCTTCTGACTCAAAATTGAATGAATTCTTGGTTTTTGAAAGTGACATGGTGACTATTGGATTATTTTAAAAGATCTCTATAAGTCTTCTAGAGAAAGGTGGCTACAGGGATATTATGGTTGATGCCCTCACATGCAGCAGCCATGTGGTTTGGGAGGTAACCCTAATTCTAGAGGTAGCTTCTGATTTGACCCAGCCTATTACAATAATTCTACCTTCCTTGCTAGCATTGCTTGGGGAACCAGTGTTTAAGCCAGTCGGAATACAACATTCCCCTGGCTGTCATTTGCTCTGCAATCCATAACCTAAATTGGCCCAGTCAGACTCAGTGGAGAGACTTAACCATATGGTTGCAAGGAGCTACTTTCACTCTCACTGCAGAAGGAGACTTGAGATAGTTAAGGTTGTAGACAACAGAGGAGAAAGGAAAGAGCCTCGGTGTATGATGACCAGACCTGAAAGCCCAGCTACCTTTTTTTTTTTTTTTTTTTTTTAACGTTTATTTATTTTTGAGACCGAGAGAGAGCATGAACAGGGGAGGGGCAGAGAGAGAGGGAGACACAGAATCTGAAACAGGCTCCAGGCTCTGAGCTGTCAGCACAGAGCCTGATGCGGGGCTCGAACTCATGGACCGTGAGATCATGACCTGAGCCGAAGTCAGACGCTTAACCGACCAAGCCACCCAGGCGCCCCAGCCCAACTACCTTTAACTGCCACTTGAGGTAGGGGGGAATACATTTTTATCAGAGTTTAAGTTTGTTTGAGTCTGGCTTTCTGTTCATTTGCAGCTCAAACATGGCCAGGAAACACATTTTCACTCCTTAGCACCGGCTCTATGGTCCTGGTTTTAAAGGGGCAATTATTTTGTGCATTTTGAATTACTGGTAATTCGGTTCAAACATATGACTGACCCAAATTGGTATCCACATTTATTAAGCATGTAATGTAACTCATGCCAGTCCTCATGTAGGAGCTTACATATACATTATCTAGAAGTACCTTCACATCGGATTCAGGGAGAGGGATAACCACATTTTCTAGGTGAATGAGGTTCATTGTGGTTAAGTAACTTCCCTCGAATCTCAGTGTTACTTGGTGGAAAATTCTTACTTGAGATCAGGTGCTATTACCCTGGTACTTTGATTTGGGTGATTCAGGGCAGGAAGGATGGGAATGCATGAAGAACTTCAGAACATTTCATTTGGAGGCAATATCTATTCATGGAATAGACCATTACTGCTCACCTTAAACATTATGCTCTATCACTTTTCCCCCATATTATATCTTGTGGAAAATCACCAAAATCATAATAAGTATAACATTTTATAATTCCATGTACATTGAAGTAGAAATATCTATTCTGGCATAGTTAACACATTTCTCAAGTTTCTTTCCAGCCACATAATAAAATTATGTATAGCTATATATGAAAAATATATGTAATATAAATATATGTAGATATAAATCTGAAGCATATTTAATTTAGCTTTTAATTTCTTTATTGTCTCATAATTCCCCCTTTCTTGGATTTGCTGATGTAAAACACTCTAATGCAGTTCTAAATGGGAAACATTTGTTACTCATTCTAGGGCTGCATACTGAATTAGGTTTGGATAACATAGCAAATCCAGATGATTATCACACGTGAAAGTGAAGCAATCCAATGTAACATAATGTCAATCATAGACGACCAGGTCTCTCTAGGGCTTGATTTGTTGCTTTTTAAAGCCTGAAGCTCTTTAGAGAGTGCTACTGCAAATGCTCTTGATTCTTATGGAAAAATTGGCCTAGAAAGGTAAGAACTCAAATAACCAAAAACATTTCTTCTGCCTCTCTCATATAGTGTTTTCCCCCCAAGTGTTCCATTTTAAAGCCAGAGAACTTACATCTGTGGCAGTTACATACCTCAGCATGAAATTAATTTTTACCATTGCCGACAACTGGTGCTCAGGCCCAAAAGCGCCATGCATGTCCAGAGATGTTGTCAACCAAGAGCTGGCTCATAAAGCTGGGCAAATGCAGAACTTTGAGGAAGAGGATAAGTTGACTAGTTAAGCTAGCGATGACTTAACTTCAAGGAGCTCAGTACCAAGTAGAGGCAATGCAAGCCTGCCCAAAGTGTCTTGGGTTGAAGAGAAATTCCGATGGATATTGATAGATACTATGTTAAAAAGTACATAGAATTGCCTGAATTTATGCATATAAAGAACCGGGTGTGTGTGTGTGTGTGTGTGTGTGTGTGTGTGTGTACCATCCTAGAGGATGGGTAATCTACAAAGCACACCTTGGGAAGTGTTGGGCTGTGGCATGGCAGAGGTTCTGTTTGAAATAGGCTATCTACATTATAATAAATAGAATACAATGGAGAAAATTGGTTTCTCTCTAACTTTTTTGTTTGGAAGTATTGTTCTGTATCATTATTTATGGTGAAATAATAACATTTCACAGAGCATATAACATTACTTTTTTGTTAAAACAAATTTTTTTAATGTTTATTTTTTGAGAGAGAGATAGAGTGCGAGCAGGGGGAGGAGCAGAGTGAGAGAGAGAGAGGGAGACACAGAATCCGAAGCAGGCTCCAGGCTCTGAGCTGTCAGCACAGAGCCCGACGCGGGGCTCGAAGTCACTAGCTGTGAGATCATGACCTGAGCCGAAGTCGGCCGCTTAACAGACTGAGCCACCCAGGTGCCCCACATTACCTTTTTTCTAAATAATTTTGTCTACATTTCTTCTTTTACTCTCAGGGAAACACAGAGAGTATAATTAGGACACTTGTGTTCTATTTTGCAGCAAGAAAATGATGCAGAGAGAAGGTAAATGCCTTTTACAGTCAGCATAAATGAGATTAGGGCATTGGAAAACTAAGGCCCACAAGCCAAATCTGGTCTGCAGCTTGTTTTTATATGATCTGGAAATGAAGAATTTTTTTAAGGTTTGTTAAAAAAATAAAAAGAATATTTACTATCTGACCCGTTATGAAAAATTATGCGAACCCCTGGACTAGATTATGTTGTGGTAACAAACAAAGTCTGTATCTCAGTGGTTTTGCCAAAAAATATGTTTCTTGGTAATACTGTATGCCCAACAAAGGCTGCCAGGAGTCTCTGCTTATCCAGATGATTCAGGAGCCCAGACTGACAGAGACTCCATGTCATTATGGCACAGTGACGGACGGAAAGGAAACGTGATGAGATGAACACTGGCTCTTCAAATTTCCACTTTGGTGTGAAACATCCCATTTGTGCTCACATTTCACTGGCCAAGCAAGTCACGTGGCCTCATCTTACTTCAAAGGGGCAGAGAAGTGCTATCCTACCTTGTGCCTGCAAGAAGGAAATCAAAAACCTTTGGTGAACACCAGTGTTAATAAAGGCAGGGTGTACAAATGTGCTCACACACACACGTGTATAGAAAGCTAGTTCAAGAAGAAATTAATTAGAATCCATATCTGTGAAAATTTGTTTATTGATTCCCTCCTCTCTCTAGATATATATATATATATATATATATATATATATATATATATATATAGTTGTGTAGATATCTCTATAACATAGTTACATAGAGAGCTCTATTACATGTATATATATAGAGAGAATCTTATCCTATATGGAGTTCCATATATATAAACACATAATAGATATCTCTATATAGATCTATCTAATGAAAAATACTAGTATTAGAAGGAAAACTACACTTGATTCTAAGGAAACATATTTTATAAAGAAAGGTGTGGTTAGGAGCGAGCGCCTGAGTGGCTCAGTCAGTTAAGTGTCCGACTTTGGCTCAGGTCATGATCTCAGAGTCCGTGAGCTCAAGCCCCATTTTGGGCTCTGTGCTGACACCTCAGAGCCTGGAGCCTGCTTTGAATTCTGTGTCTCCCTCTCTCTCTGCCCCTGCCCCACTTACACTCTGTCTCTGTCTCTCAAAAATGAATAAATATTAAAAAATTAAAAGAAAAAGAAAAAGGTGCAGTTAATAGTGACAGATCCAAAGTGTGAGGTTTTTATAGTTTCTGGATAATCTTTCCATCATGTACTTCGTCCTCTATATTAAAACTTTTCTTTTTTAAGTAAAAGCCTTATGTAATTTTGAAATCATGCTAGATTATTTTTTATATAATCTCATGTTGGAAATAGTTGCTCCTGTGACAAAGAGAAGTCCACCGCATCACCACCCCCCACCACACACACACACACACACACACACACACACACGGTAAAGAACATTCTTGTTTTCTTTTGTTGTTATTGTATTTATTTATTTATTTATTTATTTATTTAGAGTACATGCATGAGAGCGGGGTGGGGACTAGGGAGAAGGAGAGGGAGAGAATCTAGCACGGAGACCAATGTGGGGAACTGTCTTATGACCTTCAGATCATGACCTGTCCTGAAATCAAGATTCTGATGCTAAATCTACTGAGTCCCACAGGCACCCCAAACTTCTTGATTTTCAAAAGGCATTATGAATTTTCATTGTCCTTACTCCATGCCTGCATGCACAAGGCCAAACCGTAGTCTGAAATAATCCTACACCTGAGAACAACACTGGCCATGCCTTTCTTGGCTTAGTGGCAAAGCAAGGAAATTGTGCGTGATAAAGAATTGAAGAAATTGTTGTATTCCTCTTCACATATGCTTCCTTCCTTCAGTCAGAGGTTATTGGTGAGTTTGCTTTTTGTTTCTTTACATCTTTGAACCTTTTCTCTTCACTTAAAGGATGCCACATGAGAGAAACATAAATTGTGAGGCTTTTTTTTTTTTTTAACTGTACACTTGGCCATTCCATCAATGTATACTTTATCACTGGAGACTATTACTGCCAAAATGGCAAGTTTCAAAAATAACCAGTCACTAGTGAGAGGAAAAGCCCCAGAAAGGGACAATTTCTCTTCAGAAGAATAAATCACAATATTTAAAGAGAAGAGATCTTGTGAGAAAGCACCAGTTGGAGATTCCAAGCCTGTCTGCCATCTATGTTTGGGGAATGGTTAACAGCGTGTGTGGGAGGCCAAGCAAAAATGGAGAGCAGAGAGATTTTCTTTGCTTAAGGAAAAAAAAAAGATGTTTGAAGAAAGTACATGTGGGGCAGGAAGGGGGGAGAGCAATGTCTCCTGCAAAACAGAGGACACAGGATGAAAGAAAACGTGCAGTTCAGTGGCTTCATGCATGCCAGATAGTACATAAAGAGGCAATTGTCATTTAAAAAAAAATGTTGCCCTATCCATAGAGGAAAGTGAAATTTAAGGTTGCTGCTGAATAATTTCCATCAGTTACGGTTCAGTCCATGAGCATCACTGATACCCATCTCAGCTGACTTCTCTGTGTTTCTCCATCTTTCTCTGAAAGCCTCCGTGTTTCCGTGGAATTTCTCCTGGAATTAACCTGTGCTACCAAGAAATGCGTTTAAACTGCTTTTTAAAACCCCTATTTTCCATCTTGAAAGAGAAAATATAAATACAAAGAGTGTCATAGTTACTAGCTCCATTTCCAGAGAATCTGGATGTCAGCAAGTTAGAGAATGAACTAGGGAAGGTTATTTGACCACACAATACGCAAAGTGATGAAGAAACCCCAGAGAAAAGGGAAACTTTCTTTTTTAAGGAATACAAACATCCAGTCATCAAGGCTATATTTTGGAAAATGATTATGTCTACTGAAATGATAAGATGAGAAGAATCATTTTGTGTGACTTTGTTGACTCATGAAAATAAATAAAAATACCGTAAATGCTTCCCTTAAAAGAAGGTAGTAATATTTTTCATATTTATCTTCAAAGAAAAAAATTAAGATTCTCAGCTTTTCACCAGTGAAATTACAGACTATTTGATTCTCTATGAAGTTATGATAATAGTAAAGGAACTTACATAAAATCATATCCCTGCATATTTCAACCTTCCTTATTTGTGTAAATTTAAGTTTATATATAAATGTAAAAACATAGATCATATTTGGAATGAAATTAAACTTATTTCAAAAAATATTCATATATATAGTATATCATTCAGTGTCAGAAAATAAAAAATCTTAAGCTTTATATCTTGCAAGCTTTATATATTGATGGGTCATATTTAATCACCAAAGGGTTAATATTCTATGCATACTGTAATTAAAAATAAATAGATCTCTAGGCCACTTAGTCCCCAACTGTGCCAGATGAGGCAAACATTTCACTTCTGTAGAAATAAATTTCTAATTTTGAAGCATTAGTTGAACCTCCCATCAAGGAATTCTGTGATGTCTGTTCATTTATCTAAGATATTTTTTCAGGCTTATGAATATTTATGAGCCATAGGGTTCAATTGAGCATTATACGAAGTGAGAGGTAGTGTCTTCCAGATGTAAAGGGTGCTTTTAATTCTGTTGCTTCTCCAGATCCTCACTGGCATCTTGTCACGCTTGAACGGGTCATTCAAAATAGAGCTGCCATCTAATTGAAGTACCTGAAGTGCAGAAATGAGAGGAGAATTTAATGAAGCGTAAATTGTCTGTTCAATTGGAGATACAGACCCCTTTACTGTGGCACAATTAAATAAAACATAGTGAAGGTTTCTACTAATCAACCCAACCACCTTCTATTTTGCAGAAAGGAAACCTACGAGATCATTTGATGTCTTTATTGTCATGTGCGGTGCATGGACAGTAAATGTATTCTCTGGTGCGTGCGTGTGTGCATGTGTGTGTGTGTGTGTTTATAATACAGATTCTACCGTGTGTAAGATACTGTGTTCAATGCTGGTAGGGGATACTCAGATCAATCAAAATGGTCCCACTACCTATAGAAAATGACAGCCCTTATCAAGTACAAACAAGCTAGCTTATTTTTAACAAAAGTTATTATGCAGCTCTCCAGGTCAAGGTTATGAAAGCCTATTGGAATTTGGAGCAATGATACCTATAGTGACTCAATGGGAAACAAACAAACAAACAACAACAACAAAAACCCAGCTCTTGCTGGATTACACACTTTCTCCTGGTTGTGAACTTTATTGAATTTCTCAATCTTATGAGTGTGCCCATGGGGTGACTATGGGTTTGAAAGTCATTGGCTTAGTCATCAGGGGAGAGGAAGTAGGGGACAGTGGGAGGATTAGCAATAGTCAAGTACACCCTCTCCCCACTTAAAATTGTATAGGAACCAATTAGCTCAGGAAATGGAAATAGCAACTGGCTGAAAAACCAACCAAATTCAGAAAATGAGATAGCAACAAATAGATGTAAAAATTCACCAAAAATACACTTTTTATTCATGCATTCCTTATTTTAGAAAATATTTAAGTACCTATGTATGTAAAGCACTTTGGCTGATAGTCACTAAGTGTACAGTAATTAATAAGTTTGAGTGTTTTTGTCATTTACAATAAAGTGGTGAATGATTGGCTATTTATGCCATGAGATTTTATCACCACTTTCCCTTGTACCACTACAGAGGTCCAGGATACAATTTAGCATCATTTACTGCATTTAGTTTTTATGTCTCTTTAGACTTATTTAATCTGGAACAGTTCTTTCTGCTTCCTTTAATGTTTTTGACCTTGAGTCTTCAAATGGGGCGCCTGGGTGGCTCAGTTGGTTAAGTGTCCAACTTCAGCCCAGGTCATGATCTCACAGTTCGTGAGTTTGAGCCCCACATCGGGCTCTGTGCTGACAGCTCAAAACCTGGAGCCTGCTTCAGCTTCTGTGTCCCTCTCTCTCTGTGCATCCCCTGCTTGTGCTCTGTCTCTCTGTCTCTCTCAAAAATAAATAAACATTTAAAAAATTAATAAAAAGAATATTAAAAAAAAAAAAAGAAAGAAAAATATAAGCCCATGATTTTGTAGAATGTCCCTTACTTTTGGTCATCTCTTGTTTCCTTATTATTAGAGTCAGGTAATGCTTTGGGGGAGAAATCTCACAGAAGTGATGTGTCCTTCTCAGGGCATCATGTCAGGAGGAGACACTGCACTTTTGGAAAACTATGTATGGCCATAGTTTTGTCTTGTCTTGTCTTGTCGTGTTTTCTTTTCTTATCACCCTATACTCTGTAACTTCCTCCTTCTTCATACTTTAGATATCCATCTTACTACTCTGTATTTAGTCAGAACATTTCCTCTAAACTCCAGACCTATAAATATAATTGCTTATTTGACAACTTACTTAAAATACTTTACATACTTAAAATATCTGAGATCAAATTCGTGATCTTCTGCTAAGGACTGTTATGGTGTTTCCCATCTCAGCTAATGGCTTTACCATCCAATCAAATTCTAAAAGTGATCCTTAATGTTTCCTTCTTCTTTATCTCCCCAATTCAAGTCCATCATCAAGTTATATCAATTGTGCCTCTTAAATATCTCAAATCATAGCTTATTTGCTTCATTCTTTATTGTTAAGATTGTGGTAAAAGACTATTCCACCAAGTCTACCTGGCAAAATTTATTACCTGGTCTCCCTACATTCGTGCTGACACCTTGCAGACTTTCCCCATATTGAAAATAGGGTGATATTTTTGAAATGTTATTCTAGTCAAGCCACTCCAAATTCTTTCCCCCATACTGCCCCAACCCCCCTCTAATTGCTTCTTGTTTTTCTTAGGATAAAGACTAGAACATTTAAATCTCTTAAAGCTGTACATGGTCAGACCTCTGCATGCCTCACTGCCCCATCTCAAGCCATCATCTCCTTCAATTTATGCCTCTCAGGTATACTAGTCTTAAGTCCCTAAAGCAATACTGAACACGTGGCCTTTACCTATGCTTCATCTAAACCAGACATCTTCCACTCAGTTAGTTAATTCCCATTCATGCTTTAGATCTCAGATTCAAAGAAACCCTTTCTGAGAATCTCAGTCTAGGTCAGATTCTCCTATAACATGTCTTTATAAAACACATTCCTTTTTAGGAGAGTACTTATCTCCACTTGTAATTTTTCATTATTCATTGTGATTATTGGAACACTATCTATCTTTCCAAGTAATGTATAAACTGCATAAGAGCAAGAATTGCATTTGATTTTATTAACTTTCCTATCCCACCACCCACAGCACTTAGCACAACACCTAGTATAGTAAAGAGTGGTTATCTGCGTGTTTGTAAGTGATTAAGTAACATAAGCTGTTAAGGTTTGCTGTACAATTCAATGGAATAAGCAATGAAATAGACATACACTGAGACAATCTTTTAGGAGCTAAACTGCTTCCTTAAGAAAAGCAATGTGCTTTTGTGACTTATGGGTCACCAAACCTGAAATATATATTGGGGTGTGCCATCACACAACCACAAACTTTGTCTTTTAATCATGAGTATTGAGTGTTTCTTTCTTTTTTTTAAGTTTATTTATTTATTTTAAGGGAGATAGAGAAAGCATGTGGGTGGGGCAGAGGGAGAGAATCCCAACAGTGTGAGCAGGCCAGCAAGGCTTGATCTCAGAAGCCCATACCCATGTGATCATGACCTGAGTTGAAATCAAGAGTCAGACCTTAACCACTGAACCACCTAGAGTCCCAAGCATTGTTTATAATTTTTCTTAGAGTTCCTGAAATATGCTAAACTTATTATTCATTTGAATTCCTCAGGAAAAAAATGTTGTCTTCAAATAGGTTCATAAACTAATGTTTAAGTTGTCAACAAAAGTGAACAAAGCAAGGATGATATTTTTATATCTACAGTTTTTTCAGAGAAGTGAATGGCTCTTTCTTTTCTCAGCCTCAGTCATGCTCTGTGATGGTTAATTGTATGTGTCAATTTAACTGGGCTTCCTAGCAAATAGCTGATAAAACATTATTTTCAGGTGTGTCTGTGAGGGTGTTTTGGAAAGGATTAGCATTTGAATCACTAGGGTAAGTAAAGAAGGTCCAGCCAATGTGGTTAGGCATCATCCAATCTTTTTAGGACCTAAAACTAAAAAGCAGAGGAAGGGAAAATTCTCTCTTCTTGAGTTGGGACATCCCTTATCTCCTGTCCTCAGACATTGGGGCCCCTTGTTCTATAGCCTTTGGACTCTGGGACTTACAAAAGCAACTCCCCTCCCTGCTGTTCTCAGCCCTTTGGCTTCTAGAACCACTTAGACCATCAGCTCCCTGGGTTCTCAGGCCTTCAAAGTCAGACTGAATGACACCACCACCTTTCCTGGGTTTCCAGCTTACAGAGAGCAATTTTTGTGTCTTATTGACCTCCAGAACAGCATGAGTCAGTTCCTACATACATATGTCCTAGTGGTTTTATTTCTCTAGAGAACTCTAATACATGCCAATCTCTGCATTAACAAGACAGCCCAATGGTATTAACTTCCACAGATTCTCTCAACACAGCATCCATCAAACATACACATTAATTTGATTACAATTTTCTTTTGGCTAAACCTGTTTCTCTTTGATGTGTGCAGATCTTCAGTGAATGTGTACATTATTATTTTGCTGTCATGAAATGTTGTTATCATAAGATTAAGCTAGGGTCAAGACTTGCTGAGAAAAGAGAATAGAAAAGTTATTATGTGCTGTTCATAAATGTTTAGAGCAGTGCTTTTGTTTGGAGACACCATCTATCCTAATTGCATATAGGAATGAATAGTGTTAACTCACCTCAAGGAACTTACACAGTTGTGTTTAAAATCAGTCTTGGTGAATCACATAGTTTTTGCAATTAGAAATTGTGTTCACTATTTAGAGTAGTACTACAACAAACTCTTACATACAATTAGTCCAGAGGGTGGCTCTAAGAAATGTTCAATATTTATGTATCTGAGATTTTTGTAAATTTCATATAATTTGAGTTTTCATAATGATTGCGCAATACTTTTTAATTCAGTAACAAAACCATGCAGTTTTTTAAAGGGCCCGTGTGCAAATCCTTTTCAAAACTTAAACTTCATCTTTCGCTTCCACTTACAATTTAGTAAGTCCTAAGTTTGTCATTCCTACCTAATGATGAGGACAGCCCAGATAACTTACACAGTTTGGGTATTTAAAACTAATCAGAGTTCTGAAGATTTAAGAAAGCTCAGTGGACTACAATCCAGGAGGTAATTAGCCGTTTTCAGGAAACAAGAGATCTGTGGCTACTTTAATGCCTATTGCGCAATGGGAGGAGAAATCTGTCACAGAAGGGAGTAACAAAAAAACAGCTGCAGGTGATCTGGTTGAACAGTTTAAGATCTCAAGGAGTCCAAACCTGGAGCAAGTCTCCACCTACCCACCAACTCTTTCCCCTGGGCTTCCCTGAGTGCACTGGGTAAACTGCTGAAGGCTGGAGTCAGGCCAGGAGAATGAAGAGAAATGCCTCTGGGGATCTCCAGGCCCTCCTTGAGAGCAAGGTAGTATCTCTGAAGGTTGGGAGCCTGGCAGGAGGGTGAAAGCTCTTCAAGACTGCTAAGGCCTGCACTAAATGCATCATCTCAGCCTTCTCAAGGCTAGGGCCAGACACAGAAGGCGAATCACAGCCCTAGAGAGCAAAGGGAACTCTTTAGAATCCTGAAAATCTGACTTTCACAAGCTGTAAAGCAAAGAGATAAATCCCACATTCAAAGAACTGGAGACGGGGCTCTAGTGTACAAAGAGCTCTGGAATTATGTAACTGCTCAGATCTGAGGTCCTACCTAAGGGAAGGTCCTGATTCCTCCATCAAGTCACTTGAATCCAATGGTGAACTGAATAACTAAAACTGTAACAAAGACAAGACCCAGCTGATCTGTAGAGAAGATTGACTCAGTGTTTATATTGGTGCCATGATGGCAATAGGGCATGCCTTATTCTAGAGGCAAATATTCTTCTTGTGCAGTTTCTTGTGCACACAATACTGGGCACACAACTTGGGTTATGCCAAGTGGTAAAAATATTGGGGCCACAGTCAAGAGGAGAAAAGAATCAGATGGTCAACAGAATCAGATGCAGAGATAGCCAAATGTAAGGTATATCACATAGGGGTTTTAGTATTGCTGTGATAAATATACTGAAGAATCTAGTGGAAAGACAATAATATTTTATTTAGTTTGTCCTGGTTTTGGCATTGTATCATATAAATGATAAACAGTAGGTGACTTACTATTTCTGTTTAAAGTTATGGTTCTGTGATTTATTCACACTGTTGCATGTAACTATAAATTGTTCCCCCCCCCCCCAGTGGTGTACAGGGTATCATTGTAAGACTATACTGTAATTAATTTTTCCATTTGATTGTCAGCATACATTTCAGTTTCTAAGTTTTTAGTACTACAGAGATTGTCATGACGCATGTTCTTGTATAGATCTCCCAGTATACACACTCAAGAATTTCTTTACAGACGATACTTATGAGTAGAATTTTACTAGCCCATGCATTTTCCCCCACAGTACTTAAACCAGCAGTCTCTATTTCTATATATTGTCACCAACACCAAATGTTGTCAAACTTTCTAATTGTAGCCAATTGGTGGATTTTAGGTTCCCACTATGGGATTTTAAAATCCCATCATGATATTAAGCTGCATTTCTCTATTTTCTCTTGGGAATCTTTTCGAATGCTCATGGACCATTTGTGTTCTCTCTTTTGTGAGAAATTTAATTTTTTTATTAATTCATAGAAATGATTCCTATATTCTGCAAACAGATCATTCTGTCATTTATACGTGTTGTAGATATGCTCTATATATTCTAAACTCCACAATACATTGCTATTACTTTTGCTTTAAACATTTCATTGTCTTAACATGTGAGAAATGAGAAAAAACATATTTTATATTCACTATTCCTGACAGTCCTCATTCCTTTGTACAGATCCAGATTTTATTTTGATATCATTTTCCTTCTGTCTGAAGAACTTCCTGTAACATATTTGTTTTGTTTTGGGTCTACTGATAATGAATTCTCTCAACATTTATTTGTCTGAAAACAGTCTTTATTTAACCTTGCTTTTTGAAATATATTTTCACTGGATGTAGAATTAATTCTATGTTGATAGTTCTTTCTTCCAGGACTTTATAGGTTATAGCCACTTTGTTTACTGGCTTGCATAGTTTCTGACAAGAAGTCTGCTTATCTTTATACCTCTGTCTATAATGTGTTTTTTTGTTTGTTTGTTTTTGGTTTTTGTTTTTGTTTAGTTTTGTTTTTTTGCCTTTTAGCAGTTTAGAGAAGTGTGTCTGTCTTATGGAATTTGTGGTTTCTGCTGGGAAATCTGTGATCCTTTATATTGTTTTTCTGCCATATGTCATTCTCTCTAGATTCTTTGAATGTTTTCTCTTTCTCATTGATTATCAGCATTTGATTATGAGATCCCTTGATTGGATTTTCCTTGTTTTTCCTGCTTGGAGGTAATTAGATTCTTTGATCTGTGGGATTATAGTTTCAACACATTTGAAAAATGTTATATTTATTTCTTAAAATATTTTTTTTGTTCTCTTTTCTCCCCTTCGCCTGGAACTGTAATTCTCTGTACATTTGACCTATTGATAGTGTCCCACAGCTCAGTGAGATTGTTTTAGCTCTTCCTGTCTGCTTCACTTAGGATGCTTTCCATTACTGCCAGTTCAAGCTTGCTGAGATTTTCTTCTACAGTATCTAATCAACCATTAATCCCGCCCATGATTTTTTTTTTTTAATTTCTAATACTCCAGTTTTCATCTGTAGGCAGGCTAGTTGAGAATTTTTATAACTTCTTTTTCTCTCATCCTCATGTTCACGTTTCCTTCACCTTGTTGAATCTGAAAGGGTATTGATGATGCTGTTTTAATGGCCTGGTTTGTATGTTAATTCCATCATCTCCATTACATATGTGTTTGTGCCCATAATTAATTTTCTCCTAGCTTTTAATAATATTTCTCTGCTTCTTTTCATGACTGGTAAATTTTGATTGGGTAGCAGTTGTTATGAAATTTACATCACTGTTTGCTAGATTTTGTTGTTTCCATTTAAGGGAATTTTTCTGGCATGCATTTTTCTGGCATGCAGTCAAGATGCTGGAAATTGGCTGAATCCTTTCTTGTCTTGCTTTTAAGCTTTGTTAGGGCATGTCTAGAGCAACCTTTAGTGTAGGGCTAATGTAGCCCCAGGACTAAGGCAATACTCTTCAAGGACTGTACCCAAGTCTCTGTGTACTACAAGATCATTCTCCTCTAACTGGTAAAAACTAGAAATGTTCCCAGCCTTGTGTGAGCTCAGGCAGCTGTTTAGCTTACTGCTTCCTAGAGATTCTTTCCCTGTCTTGTTTTCCTGAATAGTTGTGTAGACTCAGACCAAGATTCCAAGGGACCCCTCTATCGATCTCTAGAGAGTTCACTCACTCTCTGCATCGCTCTCTCTCTCTCTCTCTCTCTCTCCCTCTCACTTTCTCTCTTCTTCTCCCTCTCTCTGTGTGCATTTCCTTCCTCTGGTACTCTGTCCCATGAATTTTAACTTTCTTGGCGTTACTAAACTCTGATCTCCCTACCTCAAGTCAGTAAAACCAGTGTTCTTTGTACATTTCACACTGTCCTGTTCTGTGGCCTGTAAACTACCTCCAGGCAATAAGTCCCCCACTTTGTGCCCTTCTATGAGATAATGATCCTGTGACTTTTGTTGTCCAAGGTCTTATAATTATTGTTTCACATATTTTGTTAGGTCTTCTAATTGTTTTAGAGAAAGGGATTTATCTGGTTCCTCTTTCTCCATTATCACCAGAAACACAAGTCCGTTATTGTCTTCTGACAGTTGAAACCAGCATAAAAATTTTAGTGAGTGGGTAGATGCTACATGCGGAGAATGACTGGAGTTTCCTTCTTCAGCTGTGCTTGGCCAGAACCCCAAAGCTTGCACCTGATCAGCCGCTCATAGCCATGCCCTCACTTGACTACCACGTCTTGTGCTCAAGTTCTCACAAAGTCCCCAGCAGTTCAATACCAGGCAGCTTCCACCTCTTCTCATGTACCTGGCATCATGACCACAACCTCCTTGCAGGTGCCCCAAAACCACTACCAGGACCACAGTACCGAAAATGTAGATGAAGTTGCTTCAGAATATAAATAAAGCTGACCCTAATTATTGGGAAAGCAGGCTGACTGCAATGGGATGTGTGCAACACCTAGTTAATGTGTGAATCTGTTACTGCTGCAGTCGTAAAACTATCTACTGATAGTTTGTTTGACTTCCTTGAGACGCGTTATCTAAATAAGCAGATAAAATCCATTTTAAAGATGGATGATTGTGTCATGAACTTATGCAAGACATGGGTTCAAAATCTGGCATCACGTATGTCTCTGACAAGCACACGCTAGGAGGCAGTGACAGTAGAGGTAAAGCCTCCACGAGGCTCCTTACAGGCCATGGGAAGAACTCCTCACGGTGAGTAATGCAGTGTACTCACACGTGCCACCTGCACGTGTCACCAAAATATGCACCTCTGCTTTCTTCCTACATTTGCACCATTCCATTCAATAAAGTATTTTGGTATTAAAAGTAAAAGGTACTCAGGGCACCTTGGGTGGCTCAGTCATTAAGCATCTGACTTTGGCTCAGGTCATGATCTCATAGTTTGTGAGTACGAGCCCTACATTGGGTGAGCATGAGCCCCACTTCAGGTGAACCTGAACCCTGCTTCAGGTGAGTCCCACTTCTCTTTTCTCCCTCTCTCTCTCTCTCTCTCTTTCTCTCTCTCTCCTCTCCCACTCTGCCCTCCTGGAATTTTCTCTCTCTGTCTCTGACCATCACTCACTTGCACCCCCCTCTCTCAAAATATATAAATAAACAAATGAACTAATTAACTTATCTATTAAAAAATGTTAAATTAGTAGCAAAGGTTAAAAACTTTTATATAGTAGTTGGTTATTAGCAGGGAAAATTTTCATTTGTATATCCTGATTTCTAACCTGACCTTTTTTTTTTTCTCAATAAACTAAATAAAATTATTTCAGACTTTCCCTGACAGTAAAACCCTTTGAGGTCAATTTTAAGGGCTAGGTTTTGAGCGCCTGGATGGCTCAGTTAGTTGAGCATCTGACTTGGGTTCAGGTCATGATGTCATGGTTTGTGGGTCTGAGCCCCATGTCAAGCTTTGCACTGACACCACAAAGCCTGCTTCAGATTCTCTGTCTCTCTCCCACTCCCTCTCTCTCTCTCTCAAAAATAAATAAAAACATTAAAAAAGTTATTTAAAAAAAAGACTAGGTTTTTTTCTCTTTAGTATTTTAAATATATAAAATTATAAGCTATTTCTGGATATTTTGGACTTTTGTTAAATACAAATGATTTTTCTCAAGTATATTTTCTTTGTGTTCCTTATTAGATTCTTCCACACTTTATTTCGTTATCCTGAATGTTTAACCTACTAAATTCACACACTCAATGATAATTTGCTTTCTAAGAACTTGCTAGATAGGCAAGAAGACTTTGAGCCTAATAATAGGTCATTCTTGGAAACAGGAAGAAAACTGTGCCAAAATTAAACAGTCCCAAACACCAAAGGTTCAAGTTGGTTTGAAACAAAAACCGCAAATTTTGATTGAATCTAAACTTGGCAGTGTAAGACTCACATGGATTGTTTCTGGTATTGTATAGAGGAGATACATACACAGTCTAACTGTGACGGGGAAACCAGTTTAAACTAGCAGAACATTCAGGAAAGGATTAAAAACTCAGATCTGGTGTAGCGAATACGGATCTGGAGCCCCTGAGTCTCATGGTCTGTCACTAACAGACCTGGAGTAGGTTAACAGAGGATAAATGCTTTTGGAGAAATCAACTAACTTTTCTGACATGAATGAATGGCAGATAGCACTATGCCAGGAACACATTCCTCAGAGAGAAAGTCCAAAACTAAGAAATGAGAGATCAAAAGGTAGTTTAAACATGAAAAAATTAATTTCAAAATTCCCATTGTCTTAATTTATATGATATGGTTAACTGGGCTCACCTGGGTGTCAGGAGTCTAGGGAAAGCAAAAATACATTTGTGAAGTGTTTTCAAGTCACTAAACAGAGACAGTGGAAATATACATTAAAATATTTTACCTTTAAAATGGAACTAAAAAAAGAAATTATTGCATAGTTGAAAACTAGTTTTTCATTGCCAGTGAATCTCATGGAACACCACTATTGAGTTTGCTAGTACTTCACTGAGTTTTTTGAAGGGGCTCACAGATTTAAAAACATAGACCATAACATTTTTTAAACCCTTTTTTTTTGGTATTGTGAAATGTAATGAAGAAAAGTATAAAACATAAAACTAATGAGCGATTATAAGACAAAATACCATATCTTATATCGGTAAAGAAATAGAAGTGTCATTGGGGTGCCTGGGTGGCTCAGTCGGTTGAGCGTCTGACTTCAGCTCAGGTCATGATCTCACAGCTCTGTGAGTTCGAGCCCCACATTGGGCTCTGTGCTGATGGCTTGGAGCCTGGAGCCTGCTTCAAATTCTGTGTCTCCCTCTCTCTCTCTGCCCCTAACCCACTCACATTCTGTCTCTGTCTCCCTCAAAAAAATAAATAAACATTAAAAAAAATTTAGAAGGGTCAGCAACACATGAGCCCTTCCCAAGACCCATGACATATTGAGTTATTCATTAAAATGATCCCAGGGGCACCTGGGTGTCTCAGTCAGTTAAACGTCCAATTCTTCATCTTGGCTCAGGTCATGATCTCACAGTTTGTGAGTTTGAGCCCCGCATCGGACTCTGTCCTGATGGCATAGAGCCTTCTTGGAATTCTGTCTCTCCTTCTCTCTGCCCCTCCCCCATTTGTGTTCTCACTCTCAAAATCAATAAATAAACTTAATAATAATAATAAAATAATCCCATAGTGTTTTTGGAGGATAAGGACATAGTAAATCATATCTTCAGAAATTAATATTCTAAGTAAATGGCATATTCCAGACAAATTTGAACAGTCCTGGTAAATTCAAACCAACAACCAGCCAAGATTTATATTTGGTTTGAGTGAAACATTTCAAGACAAAAGTTAGAGATAATGAATATAGTCAGCATCCAACAGAAAATTCTGTTTTGCCCTAGTGGTGCCTTGCTTCGCCATGTTTACACTGTTCAGATTTGAGACTGAACATCTCTTTGGGGCATCTCTTTGGAGTCTGAAAAGCTCATTCCCTGAAAGAGAAAACAGGCAAATATTGCAACATCTACAGGCACAATGTGTGCAGGAATGGGTTACTCTTGGCCTGAGTTGGCATTCATTTTCTGGGATAAAGGAAGAAATTGTCTTCCTTACACACAATTCACTCCGTGGTTTTGCTTCTGTCTTTCCCAGGACCCAGTGCTTCCTCTCGATTGGAAACTGTTTCTGGCCGCATGTATGTGGTAAGTTTTGCACAGCTAGAGAGTCTCCATAAATGGACTCCAAGACAGTTTCTTTTCAAAAGGGGCCAGGTACCTACTCTATCTAATACCTTCTCTCCTCTCCCTTTCATCAGCCTTCCTAAATATGTTTTAAGATGAGCATGAGTTTTTGAGATTTTGCATACTGGTTTTGTTAAGCTTTTGATGAGAATAATGCCATGGCTGTGTGCACTTGCCAGGTGAGTAAATGGAATCTCTCTCTGTATAGCTTTATCAAGAGAAACAAAGAATGAGTGGAGTTCTACTTGTGTAGAACTTGCCAACAGATTCTGAGCTGCTCATGTCTTGGAACTATTTCTTGTCCCAGCAAAATGTGTATCAGAAGCTTCTTGACTAATACAAAATCGACTTGCACACCAGATTCTTGTATCCTTACTCTGTTACCTGATCAACTGCTGTTCAGCTTCCTTATCAAGGTGTTTTCCTCACTACTTTGCCTGGCCCTCTGGCTTACTGCATCCTGCCCATCTTCTGGTCTCTACCCACTTGCCTGGGCTTGTGATTTGTGAGGCAACCTGACTCCAACGTGGGTCCTGGAGCTTGGGGTTATGGCACCGCCTGCGGTTAACCGCTGGCACTAAGTGTCTTACTTCTCATCAAACCGCTGGCTTGTGATACCTAACCTTTGCCTTTGTTAGAGTCCCTAGCCAGCTTCTGAAGTCACTTCCTCTCCCAAACATTCAGTGTTGCCTCGCTTTTTTAAGGGCCTGTGCTTATTTGTCCTATGACACATTCTGCTCTGGAACCAGGCAGACACCATCACCAGCCCTTATTTAATGCACTCTGCATTGCTATTGCCTATTCAATTATGTGTTTCTCCAACCATACTATAAGGGGTGATTGAAGACGAGTGCTATTTTTGCATCCCTAGAATCTAGGACTGTGCCTAGAATTTAACAGACATATAGGTACCTTTATTGACAAAGGCTTTTAACCTGGACCAGGATGACTCAAGTGATATAGAGTCTAATTCTGGTTCTCTTACTGTGTAATACTGTAATCTTAGGCAAATGATTTGATATTTTTGGTCCTCGGTGTTTTCATTTGCAAAGCAAGGATAATTGTTGGGATGACTTCTAAGATTGCTTTCGGCTTCAAAGTTCTTCAACTCTAATACTCAGAACCTTGATTATGAAATTTTCCAAAATGGTAGGACTCAATTTTCACCCTAAAAGAGGTATCTGGATAGTTCTCACCATTATTCAAAACTGATTTTCAGAGAAAAGTGATTTTTAAAGTAAATGATCCATATTTTCCTTTCTCACGCCCATTATAATGTTTAGCAGATCAGGCCTTCAATTTTAGGATGAATATAAGAGATGAATCGCCACCTAGTGGACATGTCCCTAGGCAGTGCCCTCCCCTCTGGAACAAGAGGGAGCTTTGTTCTCTCTCTGTAGCCCATGGGTCTTACCCATAGTTTCTCCTTTGTCCACCTGATGCACATCTCAACTTTGTCATTGCTTCTGCTACTAAAAAATCACAGTAATATTCATCTTGGTAAGGGAAAACATGTTTATTTTGACCACGTTTGATTTCATTTTTACCTAGTTGTGTTTCACATTCACAGTGCAGTAGGCATTTTAAGGAGAAAAAGATAAGGTCCAGCAAACTTAGACTGGGTCTTTTTAGCCTCTTATCAATCTGGTTTGAAAACAATCCTTGAGCATTCAGAGACGCCTTGGCTAGACAGACAGAAAAGGGATAGTAGAGTTCACATGTCTCCCAAGCACAACTGTCTAGAGAGCCCAGCCTTTCATCCAGTTCCTCACCAAATGTTCAGAGTTTTACAATTTTCCTAGTTTAAAGGAAAACCATTTAGACACTAATCTAAGGCTTTGGATTAGTAGTTATTTCCGTGTAAAGTGGAATCTTCGCCTGGATAATGTTTTTACTGAGCTTAAGGAAATCTAAGAGACCTCTACTTAAAATGAACAAAAGGATATGATTGTAGTAGGTTTTCTTTCTCCAATGTGGAAAAAAATGTCCCTATGTTCTGTCAATGGAAGTTCAAAGAAGCTTAAGAGAAGATATTCTTGGTTAATGAATGAAATATCAAGAGGATCGCTGCAAATCTTCAGCCCAACTTCTGATGCCTCTAAGGTACTTTATTATTCTAGTGCAAGAATTTATTCATTTAACCAGCACTGATGATTCCTTCCAGCAACCCCAGACTGGCCAGCTATTCCTTTAGTAATTGCAACACTGAGGCACTATATTTCTCCAGCCTTCTCCACAATCATTTATTTTTTTCCTTTTTCATCAGTTTTTCTCTGCTACTAAGTACCTCTAGCCAGCTCATGACATTCTACTATTTTAATTTCTGTTTGCTACTCTTCCAACCCAGTGCAAAATTTCTTCACTTCTCTACAGACTTTTAATTAGTCTTTCTCTGAAATCTCTTACTATGTCTAAAAAAACTTTTGAAATTCTCTGAACCTAAAAATAACTCTTCTATTGATCCTAATATCTATTCACACAAGTTCTCTTCAACCCTCCCTCCTTCCTCCCTTCCTTTTTTCCTTCCTTCCAAGAAAGTTGTTCAGAGCAGTTCCAACTAAAATACTAATACACTCTCCCTGAGTTCTATAGACATAGTTCCCAGTGCCAATTCTGTAGAGCCTCAGTCCTAACTAAATCATTCAAAGGATTCTGTCAAGATTTCTAGGCCATACTCTTGTATCTCTGCTCTTGAACAGACTTTATAGGCTTGCTCTTCTTACCTGTACCTTCTGGAAGCTGGTATGTAGGTCGATGCAAACAGCCAAATAAGAAGGACCCACTGGGGAAAAAATGAATTTATACATCTAGAGCTAGCCTTGATCATGCTTCCCCCTGACCCCAAGGAAAATATTCTGTCATACAGAAGCTGTCCTTGTTCCTCCAGTACATTCATACCCTTAGCAAAATCTCTACAGAGACCACAAAGACTAATTTCAAATTAACTTACTAATCAATAAGGATATAATAAATATCTATCTATATACATTAGACTATCTTCAGTGTTGAGTAGAAAATAGAAATAAATATAAGGCACAATTCTTGTATTCTCAGAGCTCACATTGTTTGGCAAAACTTACATTTAAATATTTACAAGAAACAGATAAGCAGGCATGTCATAAATCACATCTAATTTTTTCTGTAGAAATAATGGTGGAATTAAAGCTTGTGTTGTTGACCAAGGACTTGATGCTAAACCCTTTATAGAATTAACCACGAGCATTACATTGAATTGAGTTTAATAGTATTTCTGTATGGTATAAATGTTTCTAAAAGGTTCATCAAGGGCTCAAACATAGTATAGTCAGTCCAAACAGTGAACAGACAAAAACAAATATGTCCATATCTTAACCCCTGGAACCTATGAATGTGACCTTATTTAGAAAAAAGGGTCTTTGAACATGTAATTAAGTTAATGGTTTTAAAATGAGATTATCCTGGTTTACCCTGATAATCTCATGACAAGTGTCTTTTTAAGAGACAGAGGAAGAGACACAGACACAAAGGAAAAGGTCATGTGAAGACAGAAGCAGATATTTGAATTTTGTAGCCATAAACCAAGGAACCCCTAGAACCATAAGAATTTGGGAGGGGCAAGGGATGTTCTCCACTAGAGCTTTCAGAGGGAGAGTGGCATTGCCAGCACCTTGACTTCTGGGTGTACACTTCTAATCCATAACTAGGAAGATAAGTTTCTGTTGTTCTAAACTATTATGTTTCTATTAACTGGTTATGGCAGCCACAAGATACAAATACACATGGTGATTAGTTACATGAGGTCTTTTTTTTTTTTTTTTTAATTTTTTTTTGGATGTCTATTTATTTTTGAGAGAGACAGAGACAGAATGTGAGTGGGTTAGGGGCAGAGAGAAAGGGAGACACAGAATCCGAAGCAGGCTCCAGGCTCCGAGCTGTCAGCACAGAGCCCAACGCGGGGCTTGAAATCATGAGCTGTGAGATCATGACCTGAGCCGAAGTCGGACACTCAACCGACTGAGCCACCCAGGCGCTCCTACATGAGATCTTTTTGATGGTCTCATCTTACTTACCATAGTGTCTTGCCTTACCTTTCCTGTAATAAATCAGAAATTAAAGGTAGAGCCATATAGGATTAATTAAATTCAGCAGAATTTCTACATAGAGTGTGATAGCAGCTCTGAAGAGATGTCTGGGGATGAAAATAAGATTTAGAGACATTTATCCCTGTGTACCTGCTTTGCTCTCACCTTTCCATTTATTCAAAGTTTTAGGTAACACATTAAGGAATTAGGGAATAAGCTTTGGTTCATCTGTTATCTTCAAACCAAAGTCTGTCTGACTTCTTGAGGCAAACCCAATTAAAAACTTGTATCGTTTTGCTTACATGTAGCACAGTTCAGAAACAAAATCACAAATCTTTAGAATATCCAAACCAATCCTTTGGGGCACCTTGATCTACTCCAGTGTTACTTGATCGTTTTAGAATCCTTAAAGCGATGCTTGGATTTTATGGCCAAATCATTGTCAAAACTTGATCCTGAATGTGCATAATTAAAAGTGTTTGTATTTTAGCCATAAGACTGACTCATTACCAGGTAGTAATTGTTTGTAATCATTAGTCATTTCAGAGGAAACCTAAGGTATGACTTTGAATTAATGAAATTGATTCCTAAACAATTCTGGGTACATAGTAGGCACTCAGTAAATATTTGTTCAACGCATGAATTTATTTGGCTAAGAAAGCGTGTGACTTCAGGTAGCCCTCTGATCAGGATGTGGGTGATTAAAATAAATAAAGCTGAAGATATCTATAGAAAGTCAGAGATGGGCATAAAATAAAGCCCATTGTATTTCTTTATGCAGAAGAAACAGCTGCAAGTCCCTGGAGAGGCTGGAAGAGTGTTGCTACCTGGAGTTAAACCAGAGACAGGGTTGGGACTGGAAGGTGCACTCTCTGTCTTGACGGAGCAGTCACTACTCAGCTCGAGCAAATTATCACCATGCAGAAATTTGAGACTAATCTGCCTTTCATTTCATATTTTCAAGAGAAGCCAGAAATATAGATGAGAACACTTGCCATTTTAAAAGTTGGCAATGAACTCACTCTTTTAAAAAACGCTCTGTGGTGGCCAAACAAAACACATCTGCTGGCCAGATAGGCCTAGAGTCTTCCAGTCTGGGTCTGTACTTCTTAGTATCTTTTCCTTTCTTTACTTCCCTTGGACTTCTCTCTACTTCCTCTTTCTTTCTCTCTCTCCTTTCAGCCTCTTGAATCACTGATTGTCTAGAAACTAGTTTCTGGGATAAAAGTTGTGAAGGGCAGAAAGACTGGAGAATTGTATGTATTCTGAATGTCAGAGCAAGGCTTACTTCTGTTTTCAGTCAGAAAACAGACAGGGAGGCAAATAAATGGGTTTTGGATGTCATAGATGCTGGGTTTAGTCCATAATCTAACAAATATCTAATCACTGAAACATTATTTAACTTCTTTGGTTCTTAGTTGCACCATCTACAAAAAGGGAATAATTGCACTAATATCCACTGCACCACCATTGTGAAATCAAATGAGACAATAGTTTTAAGTGAACCTTATTGATATAAAGGGCTGTAAAGTTATTAATTGTACAATAGTTATTAATAATAAGAGGTTTATTGGTGTGCTGCATGCTTGTTATCGTATGAAAGTTATAATTCACAGAGCACCAGAAATGTGCATAGCCAGAAGTCAAATAGCCATAAATCAAACATGCCATAGTGAATTCTACAAGATAGGGTATAAATTATGTGGTAAAGACTAAAAGTGCTATAAAATTTCAGAGAAGAAGATTGATGACGACTGCAGTAATAAGAGAAAGAGTCTTAGAAGTAGTGAGACTTAACCAGACCTTAAAGGCTACAAAGGATAGTGATAGTGTTACTGGATTGTTTCAGGTGTCAAAACAGATTTAACTTTGGAATTACATTTTTTATGATCTCTGGCCTATGGAAGCACCAAACTGGTTTAGTTATTGGTTTCCCAAACTTTATTCATTCATTCATTCATTCATTCATTCATTCACCAGATCTGGGTTGACATCTCTGTGTGTCAGGTACTTTAATAGGTGCTAGAGATACACTGTCTATGACCTCAGGGAGCTTACCATGAAGATGTTAAGTTTGGGAAATGCTAGGTTAATTGAGATAAAACCTTCTTGGGTAGGGCTATTGTATGTAGGTGTGTGTGTATATATATGTGCATTTAGCTGAAGGATTTCCAGATCTTTCAATATCCTTGAGTCTGGAGATCTAGAGAGAATAGTGTATGGAGACTTCTTTTACAGATTAGCAATAGGAACTATTGTTTAAATTTAGAGATACTGCACCTGAGGGGCGCCTGGGTGGCTCAGTCAGTTAAGCAACCGACTTCGGCTCAGGTCATGATCTCCCAGTTGGTGAGTTTGAGCCCTGCGTTGGGCTCTGTGCTGACAGCTCAGAGCCTAGAACCTGCTTCAGATTCTGTGTCTCCCTCCCTCTCTGCCCCTCCCCTGCTTGCACTCTGTCTCTTGCAAAAATAAATAAACATTTAGAGATATTGCACCTGACAAATTGTCTAGAGGTTGAAGACAAAATATTATGCATTTCATTTGAAAATGTAAATATTGACTGTTCAAACAAAAATTTCTCTTATGTTTCCTGACTTTGTCAGACACCATATATAATAATGGTAGCCAATTTGTGGATTACAGAGATATTGGAGGGTATCTATGGCTCATCTAGTCTCAGTAGTTAGTAGGGCTTGTACATATATATGACCACTGTGATTAAGAAAATATAAAACCATTTAAAGCTGTTCAGTCATGTTGTTATTACATACTTTATCAATGTCTGTCATTTATAGAATGTCTATCATGTAGTTGTGTTCATATTTCTTTTTAAGACAGGATTCTCAGATATACATTATAATACCGATTTACCTTTAAATTTTGACCGTAACTATTTTGCTCTAATGTTTTCTCCTTAAACTGGAACTTCTTCAAAGTTAAGAAAACAATTATATTTACCATAGCATTAGAAAGAGTAAAATACTTAGGAATTAATATAGCCAAGAAGGTGAAGGACTCATGCAATAAAAATGACAAAACATTGCTGAAATAATTAAAGAAGACACAGAAAATTTAATATTGTTACAGTGGTCGTGCTAGCCAAAGTGATCTGTAGATTTAATGCAACTTCTCTCAAAATCCCAATGACGTTTTTTACAGAAAGAGAAAAATCTCAAGGAACCTAGAATAGCCAAAAAATACTGAAAAAGAACAAAGCTGGAGAACTCATACTTTCTGATTTCAAAGCTTACCACAAGGCTATAGTAATCAAAACAGTGTGGTACTGACAGAAAGACAGACATTTCACTCTGTAAAGTGCATGGAATAGTCGAAACTATTGAGACAGAAAGTGAAATGATGGTTGCCAGGGGCTGAGGGGACAGGGGAATGAGGAGTTAGTGTTTCATGGCTATTGAATTTCATTTTTTCAATATGAAAAGAGCTCTGGAGATGGGTGGTGGTGATGTTTGCACAACAGTACGAATGTACTGAATATCACTGAGCTGTACACTTAAAAATGGTTATTTAAAATAGTGTACTTTATGTTATCTGCATTTTGCCACGATCCAAAAACTGGGGAAAAAAGGTAAAAATGATTTTTCAAAAATTATGGTAGAACATTGACTTTGTAGTTGTTAAAGACTTCAGCCTATACCACTTAAGCTTTCTGTTCTTTCTCACCCTTTACTCTTTACCACTGTTTTTGTTTTGCCTCACTTCAGGGCTTCTGGCACCAAAAAAAGTTAATGTTTGAAGCTCTTGAAAAGCGGGTGCATTTATTTGCAGCCCTTTTATACATAGTGACAGTATTTTACTTCCCCATTGCCATCCCCAGTCTGAACCTGCATTGAAGGGATTTATTACCAATGAACACCTAGTAGTCAGGGCCTCCTCTTTGCCTCGGGACACTCACCACCTGTGAGAGGCTCCCCCAAAGATTACTCAACCTTCTGGGAACCATTTCACTTCTCCTGAAGGTTTGTCACTTTCCACCCCCACCACCTCAATGTATACATGTCAGCTATTCCACCTGGAGTCTACAATAGTTTTCTCATCTAAATTGGACTTCATTCTAAACAAATCAAAGATGGAAGGGTTACATGAGGGAACCAGATCCTAAAATGTGCACTAATTAGAACGCTTCATATCCAGAAGCTCACGACCTCTCCTGTCTCTGACTTACCCTGAAATAATAACCAGTGACTCAGATCAGAGTGTCTCAGGGACTGACGTTCCTTTTGGTTCATTGGAGGGCTGCATTTAGCTTAAACTAACTCCCCAAAGCCAGGAAATAGTCTCTTAACAGATGAAATGTTCTGTTGACACCAGAAAAAATGCAAAGCATAATGTGGTATCTATTCATCAGCCACCAGAGCACCTAAGGCAAGTGGGTTCTTTACAAAACCTATTTGATGAGAATTGCCTGATCAACCATAGGGGAGATAAAGTAGGATAAGTGAACATTCCTTAGAAGTATCTCTTGCAGTTCAGCTGATGTATAATTGTGTTTCTGAGCTACCCAAACCGAAGCAGTAACGGTCTTCATTTACTACGTTCTTACAGTTATCAGGTTCAGAACTGAGCAACTCCATAGTCCTTTTTCTTTTCTGATGCTAGTATGAAATAGCATAAAAGCAACTAACTGGCCAAGATAGAGTGATATATCCCTTTTGCTCCTCTTCTCCCTAGATAAATCGGTGAGAAATTGCATTTTCTTATGTTCAACCTACTTGATAATAAAGATCCAAATCCAAATGTCACACAATATAAATAATAGACTAATTATTTGGCATCCACTATAAACTGAAATATTAGAAAGCATGAGATATGACTGTCATTTCATTTAATGGTCGCTTCTTTCTTAGTTTCCTTGGTAATTTAAAGTGTTCACATCATAAGAATGAAGGCATGTAAGAGTTACACTTGTGACCAAGGTAGAATGAAAGAGTCTAGATCTCTCCCCTTACCAGAAATTACTGGAAAATTGGACAAAGTGTATTAAACAATGGCTTTAAAGTACCTGGAAGTCAGGTGAGAGAAAACATAAGAGATACCTGACAGGAAATAAACAAGGTGAGCCCCACCATTGTCCCAATTTACTGCCAAGAAAGTTTCCAGGACATAGTGCCATATGTCCAAGCCATGGATGAACTGAAGCTCTCAGTCACTGCTGGTGGTCATATAAAGGGCTCAGTGACTTTGGACAATTTAACAGTTTCTTTAAGAAGTTAAACATACACATACCATGAGATCCAGTCCTTTTACTCTTATTTGCCCAATAGAATGAAAGCATATGTCCTTAGATTTGTATGTGACTACTCATAGCATCTTTATTTGCAATGGCTAAAAAACTGGACACCAACCAAATGTCCATCAAGAGATGAATGGATAACACACTGATAAAATACATACAACAGAATTCTACTCAACAATTAAAAGGAATAATCTGTTGATACTTACAACAGCATGGATAAATCTCAGAAAAAGAAGCCAGACTAAATACAGTACATACTCCCCTTATATAAAATTCTGGAAAACCCATATTTTTTTATTTAATTTTTTAAATGTGTATTTATTTATTTTTGAGAGAGGGACAGAAGAGAGAGACACAGAATCTGATGCAGGCTCCAGGCTGTGAGCTGTCAGCACAGAGCCCAACACAGTGCTGGGCCCCACAAACCACGAGATCATGACCTGAGCCAGTCAGATGCTTAAGCCACTGAGCAACCCAGGCGCCCTGAAAATATATAGTAATCTATAGATTACTGATAGAAAGAATATGAGTGGTTGGCTGTGAGTGGGGGCAGAGGTGGAGGAGGGGCAGATGACACAGTGACACAAGGAATATTTTGGAGATGATGAATATGTTCATTGTTTTTCCTGGGGCAGTGGTGTCACAGGTGTATGCATATGTCAAAAGTAGCCAAAAATATTGTACACTTTTAATATGTGAAGTTTATTGTGTGTCATTTTAAAGTATGTTTTAAATGTTTGATATTGTGGTAAAAGATACATGATAGAAAATTTACCATTTTGATCATTTTTAACTGTACAGTTCAGTGACATTAAGTACGTTCATGTTGTTTGTCGCAACCATCGCCAGAATTTTTTTCATCTTCCAACTCTGGACACATTATTATGTGTCACTCGTATCTCAATAAAGACGCTGGGGGGAGAAGAGGAGCAGGAGAAGGAAAAGCCACCACAAAGTGACAATTTTTTTTTAGCTAGAGGGGCTCCTGGATGGCTCAGTTATTTGAGCCTCCAACTTCAGCTCAGGTCATGATCTCACAGTTGGTGAGCTCCAACCCCACATAAGGCTCACTGCTGTCAGCCTGTTAGCCTGCAGCCTGCTTCGGATCCTCTGTCCCCCTCTCTGTGCTCCTCCCCAGCTTGTGCTCACCCAAAAATAAATAAATAGCAAATAGTTTATGAGACACTAGCCTAATTATTTGTCATGTATAAGAGCTGATTGCACCTCAGGGCCTTGGGCAAAGCCTCCTGTGCATCTGACATCCTCTAGTCCTCATGAGAATCCTGTGAGGTGTAAACAGTGTTACAATACCTATTTTACACATGAATGGACCCAGGAATTCTTTTTGGGGAGAAGAATGAATGAAGTTACTTTTCTAAGTTTATTTAGCCAGGAAACCGGTGAAGTCATGTTTCAAACCCAGGCAGTCCCTTGCTATTTCAGCTCCCTGTGTCGAGGCTCATTTCTCAATGATGACAAAATAGGTGCACTAATGATTTTACTTCATTGTGAGGACTGAGAAGGAAACAAAAGTATCTAAAAATCTAAACCAGCCTTGTTCTTTCTCATCATTCCTTTTCACCTAATAAGTTTCAGGATATATAGGTTTCAAGCACTGCTCCAGAAACTGGGATACAAGTACAAACATGGCCCCTGCGAAGTCTCATGGAGTCCATGAATTGTAGCAATTCTGGGATACATGTCATAGTGCAAGGGCACACAATTTACAGTAGCTATTTTGACAGGCAGCTGGAGCAGGGGTTGGGGTCTAAGCAGGGGAGTCACTTCAGAAAATCTTCATGGACTACTGTACATTTAATCCACGTCTTGAAGTGTTGGTCCTTTTTTTCTAGATAAACAAAGGTGGGAGACAGGGAAAGAAGTTTGCAAGTTACAGAAGTGAAAAATAGGAAGGCAAGAAGATGTTCTAAAAGAGCAGATGTTTTCAAAGGTAGAAGCCACAGGGGAATTCACTTTTAAGATGATTCGTTTTAAGGAAAATCATCAATATTTGAGTTGGGAATTTCTGGAATGTGCAAAGTGTTCATTACGAGCTCATCAGGCTATCGTAATTTCCAGAAATAATTAAAACTGAAACACGTTGTGCTTTGTGGCCAAGAGGTAACAAAAATAGATGAACTTGAGGAGGCTCTCTGTGATATACACTTCAGGTCACTATGTGTGACCTAGGATTGCTAAGTGCATGGTATCTCTAAGTGCTATATCAGTAAGATGAAAACACTTGGAGTCAGGACTAGATTTTACATGGCAACAAGACTGCCTCAAAGCTATTTTAACAAATGAACTGATGTTCATTAAACATGCTTTACAAACTTTAGACTTTCATAAAAATGCCACAAAACCGGTTTTCAAAATCCCAATTTCTCTTTATTTAAGGAAATGGAGCACTTGAAATGCCAAAACTTTTACTGATCAGTTTCCCCTTCCGGAGTCCTATTCTTATGAAATCACTGCCTTGCTTTTGTTGGAAAATTTTAGGTTTGTATTTTTTAGTACCGTATAAACAGGGGTTTCTCAGTTATCTTCTCAAACGATTGCTGTTTTTGTTTTTATAGATCATTGACCCAATTTGTAAACATTATGTTAACTTTAGAGAGACCTCCAAAGACAGTTTTTTTTTTTAAGGCCAGAATTTCCTCAAGATTTTGAGGTTTCAGTTTGTGTTTATTATGACTACCTCTGAGACTGATAGGAGTCTGAGAACATGGGTAACGTTATTACAAAATGTCCCACTGAACTTATTTCAAGAACATTACTATCTGTGAGGGCTAATACCCAAGGCTGATGCTATCATGTTGTTAAGTTTGAAGCACGGTAGGGGGGGGGGGGGAGGTAAAAGGAAGCATTTAATGGAATAAAAGCAATGAAACAAAACACCAATTGATTTCTCTGTGTTCTTGCGTAAAATGGAATGAGGTTGAAGACAAATTATCAAAATAAAAATAATATGTCCCCAGAACTGAATTTATCAGAATGTCCGGGATGGGAAGGATTTACAGAGCACTTTTCTAAGTCTGAGGCCACACAAATGTGGTAAGTAGTTTTGCCACACACTTCCTCCCCCTCCCTTTTTTTTTTTTTTTTTTTTTTTTTTTTTTTTAAGGAGGGTGGGAGCAGGGCAGTTCTTGTTCTGTTCAGCTTCAGTTTAATAAAGAAGAAAGAAAATAGTAGTAATAAATGGGCCCCTATCTAAATAGTAACAACTTCCTGGGAAAGTTACAATATTCTTTGGAAATTCAGTTGCAGCCTATCATGGGAATATATGATTATATAGAGACATAGAAGGTATGTGGTACATGGAAAAGTAGCAGTGGAGGAATCAGTTATATTTTGGCTGCTTGAGGGACTGTCCTTCCTCTCTGAATTTTACTTTTCTCTTCTGTGAAACTAGAATAATAATACCTCCTTTTCAAAGTTATCATGAAGATATGCTTGGCCTACATTAGGTGCTCAATGATTGGTGGCTATTATGACTATTATTTTTGTTGTTGTCATTATTATTTTTATTACTAGTATAATCATATTTGGAAAATGAAATAGAGAAATTTAGAGTTCATCTGAGATTATGGTATCTTTTGGACCAATACTACCCTGGAAGCAAAATATTTTGGTTTCCATACCAGGGGGATAGTATAATGATTAGATTTGTCACCAAAATAGAAGTTAAAAATTAATGCCAGCACTGTGCATTTACTTTAACCAACGACAACATCCTTTTTAAAATTTAACGGTGGTTGTCCTATTCAATTTAGAAACTACTGTTGGCTGCAAATTTTTTGAGTGTAACTTTACCCAGCATTTTAGGTTAAAATTGTTCTAAAACTATTATTTCAAGATGGCTACCAGCACTGCCCCATGTCAGCCACCAGCAGCCAAGGGAGTCCAGCACCCCCAGGGGTCTTCGCCTGAGGCCACAAGTCCTCCTGCACTTTTACTAATTACAACTTGGGATATAGTAGATAGTGTAATGTTTTGTTTATATTAAATAATACAGCAGTAGGTATGGGTAGAGAAACTTCTAAATCAGTAAAGAATGTTTGCTATAAGACTATTCCGTTTCCGGGGCACCTGGGTGGCTCAATCCGTTAAAGGTACAACTTCAGCTCAGATTCAAGCCCGCATGGGGCTCTGTGCTGACAACTCAGAGCTTGGAGCCTGCTTCCTACTCTGTGTCTACCGCTCTCTCTGCCCTCCCCCGCTCACACTCTTTCTCTCTCTCTCTCAAAAATAAATAAAACATTAAAAATTTTTTTAAAAGACTATTCCATTTCCTATGGAACATACTTGCACAAAAGGAAAAAAATTGGCTTTTCAAGGAAGTGGAAAACTTTTGAGAATATTAAACTATAAATCCCAGGGTGTTTTTAGAAAAGTATCTCTTAGATGTGTGGAGACAAAATTCAGTTTTGCAATTGCTAGTATTATGACGTGTGTTTTAGAACAACTGGCAGATAATTGCAGGATGTTTTTGCGAATCATTTATTTTTTTTTCCAATATATGAAATTTATTGTCAAATTGGTTTCCATACAACACCCAGTGCTCATCCCAAAAGGTGCCCTCCTCAATACCCATCCCCCACCCTCCCCTCCATCCCACTCCCCATCAACCCTCAGTTTGTTCTCAGGTTTTGTTTGTTTTTTTTTCTTTTTACGTTTATTTTTGAGACAGAGAGAGACAGAGCATGAACGGAGGAGGGGCAGACAGAGAGGGAGACACAGAACCGGAAGCAGGCTCCAGACTCTGAGCCATCAGCCCAGAGCCCGACACGGGGCTGGAACCCACGGTCTGTGAGATCGTGACCTGAGCTGAAGTCGGACGCTTAACCGACTGAGCCACCCAGGCGCCCCTGTTTTCAGTTTTTAACAGTCTCTTATGCTTTGGCTCTCTCCCACTCTAACCTCTTTTTTTTTTTTTTTTTTTTTTCTTTTTCTTCTTTTCTTCCTTCCCCTCCCCCATGACGAATCATTTAAATATAAAATGTTGACACTATTTTTCTTAAAGCTGCAGAGCTGATATATATATAGCCTACTGATAAAATAATACTTTCTGATTGTTTTCTTCTTACAGATTAATTATCTCAATCATCACTTAACTATATCTCCCAATTTAAGTGCAATTTTAATTTGAAGTGAACCCTTCAAAAAAAATGAATCCCTAAATATCAAGTGTTTTAAATAAACTAAATTTAAATCCTATATCTAATCTTTCTTTCATTAAAAAAAAAGTTTCTAGTCATTTAAGTCAAAATTGGACCTTCCAAATGGAGTTGCTGTGTACCTATTTCCATCCTTAAACCACACATTTGGCTCACAAATCAAGTAATTATGTGTACAAAGGGATCTGGGAAGTGCAATCACTTCACTGGCACATGTAAGTAAAATATGGATGCTCAATTTCCATCGTAATGCATGCAAATGATAGACCCACACACACAGGCATTATAACTGCCCCTACGCACAGCCTGTCACTTTGGCTTTTGAATTTAAAGAGATATCCTATTCCTCTGAGCATGTTGAACAACATTCAGCAGAATTCTCTCCAATTCTATTTTTGTTTAAATCTCTTATGTTCATTTCTAAGTAAGCAAATATTGAATGTGGGTACTTAACATTTTTTTTATCTTTTGCCTGAGAATGTTGATATATTATTGTATTTCATTTTATAGTAAAACTGGTGTATTATCTCCCTTGGGTTCTATAATCCTTGTAGGGCTTCAGATTTACTATGATTTACTAAAAGGATGTCCTAACCTTCTTGACACTCCCTGTCCTCATCTGAGAAATGGTACACATTCATGGCTGCCATGGACAGAACAGAGGCTCTCCACCGTGCAGTGCGAAAGATGTTTGCACAACTCTACACAATAGCTCAGCTCTATCAGTTAAGATATAGGTCTTATCTTTGTAACAGAGGCTCAAAATTAGAGTGACTTAACAAGCTGTAAGTTTATTTCTCTCTCATAAAACAATCTGATTAAATGTAAGCAGATCAACAGGTCAACATTGGCATGGCAAACATTCAGTGCCCGTGAGTGTGAGTACTCCCTTTCTCTTGCTTTTCTGCCATCCCTCTGCTGTTGCCCTTATACACATGATCCAAGAAAGCCACCTGCCACATCGGCATTTTAGGCAGCAGGATGAGGGAAGAAGGGAAGAGGGACCATGTTGCCATCCTTGAAGGACATGTCCTAGAAGTTGTTCACATCATTTCCTCCCCTGTCTTATTGGCAAGAAATGAATCATGTGGTCTTTCCTGCCTGCAGGAGAATCTGGGAAATGTTGTCATTTTTCCAGTAGTGATGATTCAAGCATTCTAGGACAGATATGTGACATAGTGAGCAAACATGTAGTTGGGGGAAGTATATTGATTATATTTCCTTATTTTCTATATTCCTGATGCACTGACATTCAGAGCCTTAATCAAGAGACTACCCTTCCTGGAGCTAGCTAATTCTTAGAAATGGCGAACAACTCTCCTGGGAGTGTGCTGTCGATATACAAACCCACCAATCCAGAGCCCACACCCCCAACCAACTCCTTTATCAAGCTCATACACCAAGCCAGTACCCGCCCCAGAACTCCCCAGGGCCAGGTACCTGACAACTAGAGACCATCTCTGTAGCCCAGAGACTGCCAAAACTATTCAAACTATCCAATCCTAAAGTTTTCAGTGTAGCTACCCTGTCTCACCCATAACTTGCCACACATAAAATAAAATAAAATAAAATAAAATAAAATAAAATAAAATCTAATAATAGACTTTGGGCCATGCTCTGCTTTCACTCCTGGCTCCTGACCGTTCCTGTCCTTCTCTGTGTGGCCCTTTGTGACATGCAATACATCTATTTCTAGAGATCTGTGAATGCAGACTACTTCCTTCATGATGATCATTTCCATATCTGATGTCTTACAATATCTAATGAAAACAAATGCTGGGTACATTTCCAACTTGGGGAACAACTAGAAGTCTCTGTCAGAAGGCCTATTATAATCTTCCACATATACTGCACAGTGATTATTCCAGGATTAAGTGTCCAGTGAATACTAACTTTGTAACTTTGTAAATACCAACGTTCTGTACAAATATAAAGACAGTTATTCAATCCAAGAGTAAAAATATCTTGAATAGGAATATTTAGCTTTTTAACATTAATTGTGTCATGCAGTTGAAATAATAACCTTCATCTCAAACTTTTATTCAGATTTAGTAAACACTGTCAAAGGAATGGCCAGGGTTGGAGATATGAATGATGAAATCTCATCCTAGTAGTTGGTGGCAAAGGGGCAAATAGAAACTAGATCCCCCAAGTTTTAGAAACTGGAAAGTTTCTTGTCTTTATTTGGTTGATGGTATTGATGGTGGAAATTTCTACCATGAATTACAAAATTTTACTTGGTTTTCATTTTTACTACCTTTAATTTTTATCATTGAGCACCCAAGTGGGAAAACTGAAAAGATAGATTCTTCTACTTTGTTGCCTGTAAGTATTAACACTGAAAAGAGAGTTTTGTCTTATCCAAACTATTTCTCAGCTGTTGAACTTGAAATGCCACACTTATTACAAGGAAAAATCTCCCAGTAAAGACTGTAACAAAAAATATAATACAATTAATTCATATGACATAACTGGTCATGTGGCCAACAAACTTACTGCCTATGAGAATGACTAGTGGACTTTTTTATATTATACATTCCTGGGTTTCAGTCACAGAAAATTCTAATTTAGTAAGTGTGAGGAAGGGCTCAGTCATCTGCATTTTTACAAGCATCACCAGTAAGTTTTTTTAAATATACATTTACATTTCTTTGGTAACACCTTTGAGATAATAATTCGCATACCATACAATTCACCCATTTATATTACATGCTTTTTATTATATTCACAGAGTTATGCATCCACCAACACTAACATAATCCAGACCATTTTTATTACCACAAAAAGAAATACCACACCCATTAGCAGTCAACCCCATATCCCCTTACTCCTAGGCCATACCCCATAGCCCTAGGCAGCCCTATTAATCTACCTTCTGTTTCTATAGATTTGGCTTTTCTGGACATTTCATATAAGTGGAATCATACAATATGTGGTCTTTTGTGTCAGGCTTTTTTCTCTTATGTGGTCTTTTGTGTCAGGTTCATCAATGTTGTAGCATGTCTTGGTACTTCACTCCTTTTTATTGCTGAATAATATTCCCTTGCATGGATATACCATTATTTGTTTATTCTTTCATCAGCTGATAGACATAAAAGTTGTTCCCATTTTTGGAACATTGCTACTAGGAACATCTCTGTGCACGTTTTTATGTTGACATATGTTTTCATTTCTCTCAGATATATATCTAAGAGTGGAATTGCTAGGGCACATGGGTAACTTTGAGAAACTACCAGACCATTTTCCAAAGTGGCTGCACCATCTTACATTCCCACCAACAGTGTATAGTTTTCTAAACTCTGCATATTCTCACCAACGTTTGTTGTTATCTGACATTTTGATTCTAGCCATCTTGGGGCGCCTGGGTGGCTCAGTCAGTTAAGCATCCGACTTCGGCTCAGGTCATGATCTTGCAGTCTGTGAGTTTGAGTCCCACGTCGGGCTCTGTGCTGACAGCTCAGAGCCTGGAGCCTGTTTCAGATTCTGTGTCTCCCTCTCTCTCTGACCCTCCCCCGTTCATACTCTGTCAATCCCTGTCTCAAAAATAAATAAACATTAAAAAAAAATTTGATTCTAGCCATCTTAGTGGGTGTGAAGTGGTATCTATCTCATCGTGGTTTTGAATTGTATTTTCCAGATGGCTAATGACATTGAGCACCTTTCATGTGTTTACTGCTTATTTGTATGTCTTCTTCGGAGAAATGCACATTTATACACTTTGTTCATTTTTAAAAATTAGGTTGTCTTTTTGTTATTGAGTTGGAATAGTTCTTTATCTCTTCTAGATCAAAGTTTCTTCTCAGATATATGATTTGAAAAAATTGTGTCCTATATTTTCTGGGTTGTCTTTTCACCTTCTTGATGGTGTCCTTTGGCACCATGAATGTTTTTAGTTGTGATGAAGTCCCATTTTTAAATTCTTCCCTCTATTGCTTGTGACTTTGGTGTCACAGCTATAAAATACAAACTCTTTTCTACAGTAGCGCAAGGTATACATTGAAAAATGCTGATCTAGTTGCAGATGGTCCTTGACTTGGACCAGTTCATTCATTTGAGCCTGCTCTTGTGGATTTATTGAGAGCTATCCTCTGTAGAAAGATTAGCCTAAGCCATGCCCCAGTAACAAGACACTGCCTTCCATTTATTTATTCATCTAGTGGCTATCCAAGCGTTGCAGTCATTGTGAAAATTAGAAAGAGGTGCCAGCTGTGGGAAGATAGAGTCCCTTGATACAAGTCTTGGTAGGTTGTGTCAGAGGTGGAGGACAATTTGCTCCTTGCTCCTGTCTATTATAGACCTGTGCTGGGTCAATGGCTTAACTAGCAGAGCTTGGATGCTCTTTCAACCCCTGCTCATTTGCTTGGCTGGACACTTGTATAGTGCAAAGACTCCAGAGCCGTACATGGTGGCCCTGGCCACTTTCCTAGGTGCTTTATTTTGTTACCTCGTCAAATCTTGCTGTTAACTCTGTTGTATAGGTATTGTTACCACTCTTTTGCCAGTGGGGAAACTCCGGCAGGTCAGTTGGCTTGCTCCAATTCACAAAACTAGTAAGTAGCAGACCTGAGATTTATGCCCCCATCCTATGACTTCAGTTCTAAAAGGCTTTCCACTGTGCCACCTTTGGTATTCTGTTTGTCACTCAGGTTTTAAGACCTTCAAGCTTATTAAATTCCTCCATCTGAAACCAGATCAGGAACTGCCAGACATGTTGGGAACCTATTTACCTTGCTGGAGTCTGTACTCACATTACTACTTCCTTCCCATTGCTTCCCTATATCAAACACCTGGCCTTTTGAATTTAGGACTTCCAGAGGCTGGGCAGTGTTTCTTTCCCCTTATTGCTGAATGATAGCCAGATCTCCTCTTCCATAATGCAGTTGCCGAAATGCTATGAATCAGAAGAAATCCTGGAATTTGGTATGGAATTGCCTTATCACAGGAATGCCTAGAAGCTTTTTATTCAAATGAGACATAAAAGTCTAGGGTATGAAGACATGCACACATATAGTTACATAAGGGTGCAGATAGAAAGCCAAGGGGCAATGGCAGAGGAGACTGGAGGGAAAGCCTTTGTAATTTCTTTCTTGCTGGACAAACCCATTTTCAGACAACCTGATAGCCCATTTTTCTCCTCACTAGCATCTCTCACACTGCCTTCCATCAAACTATATGCCACTATTTTTTTGTAGATAGCACTGTTTCTTCTCTTCTCCTCAAGGGAGAGGTGAAGGGGAGACTCTAAGACAAGAAGTCACAGAAATTGAGGATGTTTCTAAGAAGTGGAGCTTAATATATCCATTCAGAAAAGGAATTTGTTGATCAGCCTTGTGGCTCTACAGGAGCAAAAGTATTTGGTGAGAAGTAATTGGAAGGAGATAGGGCATGGGTAGCCTGCCTTCCCACTGTTTGGTCTGGCAAAGACTAGGATTTTGGGATTTTTTTGTTTGTTTTTGTTTTTTATGAACTAAATGATAGAGCAGGAAGTAGTTGCAGTCAAGCTGCTTTGCTGGTGTCCCCAAGAGTGTCCTGTCAGACTAGGGGACGACAGCAGCAGGTGATATGGGGCTTATCAACGGAGATTGAGTTGAGGTGAGTGAAAGAAGAAGCACAGTTGCATGCACCCCCCTAGGGCAGGGAATTGCCCAGGGAGGGTGTCCTTTAAAGACTCCGGGAAAGTGCACTCGTGTCCCCTAGGTGGCCAGCACTGGGGCACCTGACACACCAAGAGCATCAGCTGTCAGTCACTGTTATCCAGGGAAGCTTTAATGATCCCAAAGAGGATTATTATAGCAGCCGGTAACTAAGAGGGACTTGTCCCTTTCCTTCACCCTCACTTCTGTCTCTTCATGGCAGAAATGCTATAGCCTAGGAGAGAGCAAGTACGGAGATCCCAGAGCAGCCTGCCCAGCCCTGCCCCATGCCCCTGTCAGGCAGGAGCAGGAAGAGTAAAAACACGGACATCCGCCCTCCCCAATTCATGTCTCTTGAGCCACAGGCATAGAAGCTTTGGTGGAAGGAAAGCCTTAATTAGTATATGGGATTAGCATTTTGAACTACGTAAAAATAGGCGTACATTAATGAAAAGTGTACAGATAGTTATGGAACCTTACTCCCAATGGGAAGGAGACATTTGACATAGCAGTCTGGGAAGTGAATGGAAACAAAAACAGTAGCATTCAGGTTTTTCTTTTTTGACCTGGAATCTGCCAAACAACCTGGTTTCAAGCAACCTAATTTTTCATTCACCTTTGCTTTTTACTGTTCCCGCTCCCACTGTTTTCTAAACATCAGCCATTCATCCGTTTCCAGATTAACACCCTCCCCTCTCAGGTTCTTCTGTTTGCCATCTGTATCTACCATCTCTATTAGGCATATCTGGGCCATTTTAGGACACAATTCCCAATTATAGTCCAGTTTCCAGCTTAGTCCTCACGTGTGAGCACTCTCTTGAAATCTTCTTCCCCATGTCTTCCCCCTCCAAAATACAATTGTCTTTATCAGAGTAGGTATTCTTTCCTATTTTATTGACAGCCTCATGTGCTACATGCCTCTCTTTATGAATCGTGTAAAATTGTGCCTTTAGACCTCAGAATACATTGCCTCAAAGATACAAAGTCAAGAATTTACACTGAAGAATACAGAATTAACGGTATTCTCATTTAAGACCCCCTTGGGAAAATGCTTTATTACCATTTGGGTTGCTGGATAATTGTATCCCTCAACTACAAGGGGAAAAGGAACTTTCTTGGCCCCTAGAATGGGAGCTCACGAAGTCGTGGGTGTTGGTCACACATAGTGAGGCCAGATGGCCGAAAGAGAGGGAGCTGGGTGCAGAGGGGGCATATTTTCTACCTGCCACGTTTTGCTTTCGGCCTTCCTTGTTTCTTCAGAAATCATTGTATATTGATCCCCTTCCTTCCTTGGAATCTCTCTGCCATCGCTTCTTCCCTTTCTTAGCCTCTGTAGAACACACTGGCCTCTTGGGGATTCATAAGGGTGTTTACTCTAGGGGAGGGGGTGAGAAAAGAAAGAAAAGGAGAGAGTAGATAAAGGGAATAAAATAAGTACTACCGTCTGCCAGCCTCCCATCAACCTTCCCTTTGATCATTTAAACTTATTGGGGCGCTTGGGTGGCTCAGTTGGTTAAGGGTCTGAGTTCAGCTCAGGTCATGATCTTGTGGTTTGCGAGTTCGAGCCCCGCATCGGGCTCTGTGCTGACAGCTCAGAGCCTGGAGCCTGCTTCAGATTCTGTGCCTCCCGTTCTTTCTACCCCTCCCCAACCCCCTACCCTCTCTCTAAAAAATAAACATTAAAAAAATAAAATAAAATAAACTTGTGGTCACAATGTTAGGATCCTTCAGGTGGGATCGGTCCAAAGACCAATTTCTTTGGGCCTTTCTAGTGTGTAAAGATCTGGAAGCACTGAATCAACAGTCCTACATTCCGTTTGACTTCAACTAAGTAGAAATAGGCTCTCTTCCTTCTACATTTCTCACCATTCACTATTGTTCACTTCTGTGTTCAACTTCATTCGTTTGTGGTGCCCTCATGGCCTTGGTAAAGCATTTGAGTTTTCAGCGTTATTTGAGGCAGAGAATATGTTTTATTCCTATTTTCATTTCTATTCTCTAATGATAGTTCTTAGGACATAGAACATTCTCAACAGATGTATTCATTCCACATCTATTTTACACATATATATGGAGCACCTACTATGGGCCGGGCGTGGTGGTAAGGAACTGTATATAATGTGAACCTGACATATAAAGACCCTACTCTCAACAGGGGTTCCACCAGTGACTACATGTCTAAAGAAGAAGACTTTGCATTAGGTGAATTTACACACTAGATCTGTGAGAGGGAGAAGAGGCACTAAGATTCAGACTAGGGATCCTGCAAATGAGGCAGCACTGGATATAAGAAAGTAGCCATGATGTGATCTTGGCATGGGAGGAAGACGGCTAAAAGGAAGGAGCCATGGATGTATTCACACGCCTCCCTGGTCTCTGAAAACTTACAGCCTCATCTTGCCCCCACCAAGGCAGGAAACCAGTGTGGCCAGTTCTGGGATTCTAGCCAGCCAAATGGTGATTAGAATATTGAGAATTAGAGCAAATGCGATCGGTACCCCTACTGTATCCCTCACCTTTATCATTTCCATGCCAACTGGCCCAATTTCTCATCACAGTCCCTAGATCTTTTAGCTTTAAGAGACTTCTCTGAGGGTGCCTGAGTGGTTCAGTCAGTTAAGCATCTGATTCTTTTAGTTTTGACTCAGGTCATGATCTCATGGTTCATGGCAGCACAGAGCCTGCTTGGGATTCTCTCTCTCTCCCTCTCTGCCCCTCCCCCACCCACATTCATGCGCTTTCTCTCTCTCAGTATAAATAATCTTTAAAGCAAAGCAAAACAAAACAAAACAAAACAAAACAAAACAAAACAAAACAAAACAAAAAGAGCCTTCTCTGGCCACCAGAGCCCAGTCTGCCTGCACTCACACAGAAGTGGCAGGGGATTAACACTTTTTGGAAAAGCCTTCAGCCAATAGCAAGTTGGTGATAAATCTCCCAGAAGGGGGGCCGTGCATGTTCTCTACTGTTTCTCAGCATTCTTCAGTGAGAATCAGCTCCAATTCCCTGTAGTGACAACCTGCTTGAAATGCCTCCACTAGCCTCTTTTCCTTCCGTTTCATTGCATCTTCTTCTCTGTAGGTGTTTCTTGGTCTTGACTCCTAAATGAGGAGTCTTGCCTCTGTGGCAACCCAAACTAAGACAGATACTGTGGTTTTTTTTGTTTTTCCTTTTAAATTTCTGTGTCAAATTACATTGGAATTTTTATAGGGATTGCATAGAATCTATAGATAGCTTTGGATAGTATGGACATTTTCACAATTTTAACTTTTCCAAGATATCTTTCCATTTATTTGGGTCTTCAGTTATTTCCTCAAGGTCTTATAGTCTTCAGTGCATAGATCTTTCACGTCTTTGGTTAAATTTATACTTAAGTATGGTATTGTTTTTGATGCCACTGCACATGGGACTGTTTTCTTTATTTTTTTTTTCAGGTAGTTGTTACTATATAGAAAAGCAACTGATTTTTTATGTTGACTTTTACTGAAACTTGACTGAATTGGTTTATTACATCTGAGAGTTTCTTGGTGATGTTTTTAGGATTTTCTGTATGCAAGATTGTTTCATCAACAGGGACAATTTTACTTCTTCCTTTCTGATTTAGATGCCTTTTATTTCTTTTTCTTGACTAATTGCTCTAGCTAAGACATCCAGTACTGGGCTAAACAAGAGTGGTGAGAATGGACACCTTTGTCTTTTTCATGACCTTAGAGAAAAAGCTTTCAACCTTTCACCATTAAGTATGATGTTAGCTGTGGGCTTGTCATACATGGCGGGCCTTTTTAGCATATTGAGAGTAGAATGGTGGTCACCCGGGGCCTAAGGGTTGGAGGAAATGGGGAGATGTTGGTCAAAGCATAAAAACTTTCAGTTATAAGATGAATAAGTTCTGGGGATCTGATGTACAACATAGTGACTGTAGTTAACAGTACTGTATTACATATTTAAAAGTCACTGTGAGAGTAGAACTTTAACGTTTTCAGCATAACAACAACAAAATGGTAATTATGGAGATAAAAGATGTGTTAAACAACTTAATTGGGGTAAATATTTCACAGTATATACATGTATCAAGTCCTCACATTATACACCTTGAACATACATGATGCTATATGTTAACAGGAGAGAAGAGAGATAGATATTGTGTGAGATGATATGGGGAAAGGAGGCAGTCACAAGTAGCTACTTCCAGAGAGAAAAAGAGAAAAACATTCCCAAAAGAGTTGCAGAAATGGGGGATGCGAAGGGCTATTACACATACTCAAGTCCATTTTTTTTTTAATGTTTATTTATTTTTGAGAGAGAGAGAGAGACAGAGTGCAAGCAGGGAAGAGCCAGAGAGAGGGAGACATAGAATCCAAAGCAGGCTCTAGGGTCTGATCTGTCAGCATGGAGCATGGGGCTCAAACCCACAAACTGTGAGATCACGACCTGAGCTGAAGTCGGACTCTCAACTGACTGAGCCACCTAGGCACCCCTGAACTGGATTTCTGAGGATGCCTGTAAATTCGATGCAATATTTAAAATCAAATTATTTCAGGTTTGTGATGACTAAGAAGAATTTTTATTGCCTTGTTCTTTTCTCTTGTTTTCTAATGCCTACATTAGATACTCATATCCAACAGCCAGAGACCCTTGTATTCTTGGAGTGATCAATTTCTCTGAACTTCCTTTTCTTGTTAGGATGATATTTAATGCTTTCCTTCCACCATTCAACTTTGGCCTGAATTATTCACTCTAGAAGACCTTTAGAAACTTTGGGGAGCCTAGGTGGCTCGGTCAGTTATGCGTCTGACTTCAGCTCAGGTCATGATCTCACAGTTCATGGGTTCAAGCCCCATGTTGAGCTCTGTGCTGACAGTTCAGAGCCTGAAGCCTGCTTTGAATTTTGTGTCTCCCTCTCTCTCTCTCTCTCTCTGCCTCTCCCCTGCTGTCACTCTGTCTCTCTCTCTCTCTCAAAAATAAACATTAAAAAAAAAAAACCCTTAAAATGCACCCTAAGTACATGACATCTAATGAACTATTTTTATTATGGAAAAATAAGAAACACAAATTTCTCTGCATACAACAAGATTAATGCCTGGGATTCAATGTCAATAGAATTGTGCGTGCAAGTGATTTTCCAGTAAAGGAGATTTGTTGAGCTATCATTCTCCCCTGATTCATTTGTAGTCAGTGACATGTTTTTAAAAGATGGCTGATTAGACCAGCCAATGGGCACACACACACAAAAATGGTTGTTTTTTTTCCCCTTTAACTTCATTAGTCATTACATAGATAAATAACCTAGGCTACTCTAAGAAATTATTTTTTTCTGTAGAGATTACAAACTTTTTTAGGCTGAGAAGCAATTCTTACCTTTTGAGTAATGCCTGAATGCCTAAGGTCTAAAACAGTACACATTAACAGTGTTTGGTAAATGCTTGTTGAATTGAACAAAGAAAATAGAAATGAAATTGAGAGCAGTCTGTTTGTGATAAGTATTTGCTGAGTCTTATAGGTATTCTTCTCAAATTTTTTCTTGATGCGTTATAGCAAATATTTGATGTCCTTTGAATTTCAGGGTTAAAATGGGATCATTCATATTTTTTGACAAAAGCATAAAGCCTCTGGAATTCAACTAGTCCTGCAATACTTTTTACTGGAAAAACTAAAATGGAATGTCTGCTTGTTACTTCTGTGTCTTGTTCTGATACCTATACTGGAGTTCTCCAAACATTCTTCTCACTACTTAGAACTTCCTTTGTCTCTGGTCACACTTTCCACCTTTGCTCACCAGAGACAGTAATGCCGCTGTGGTGGCTTTTGGCTCCATCCATCGTGCTTTCATTAAACTTCTTGTCTCTGGGTCCCATTGTACTCTAATTAAATAAATGGAATCCGATATTCACTGAAAATCAATAGCACCTGCAAAAGTTTTGCCTCTTAAGAAAACCTCCGCGTTGTTCTCTGCCCTGCCACATAGACTGTAAAATTTCTACCACTTCCTTGTGTTCAGAAATCAAATTCTTCAACTCATCTTGGTTCAGTGAGACAAAATGCTTTATAAAAAATGACCTATATTTCTCAGGTTGTGGAAAGGAAAGAAAAGACTTTGAGAAAGTGACTAAGGAGGAGAGTAAGGGTGATACTATCTCTGATTCAGTTTAGCTGGACTGCTTCATCTATGCCTTAATCTTTTTTTTTTATAAAAATGATGACATTTTTGGTACTCTGCTCCAGAGCCTCCCGGGGGTGAGTGCAGATGTGCTGAGCCATTTGGCTGCCTTGTGGACCGACTCAGAGAGCCTCTCTTCTCCCTAATGAAGTCATCTCCTCTCGAAAGCCCAGCCTTTCCCATCACTCCATGTTGGGACTTGGCTTTGGCTTGCATAGTTGCGTCGTGATGTAGATGGTCTTCCAGTTAAGTTCTGGAATAATCTGCCCAACCATGAACAGGACATTTACAGCAAAGAAAAAAAAACAAAACCTTTTATTGGAAGCAACGTTTTACTGTAACATTTTGATTTGGGGACTGGGGAGCCAAGTCTCACCCTGGGAAAAATCAAATTTTTCATGGCTTTCTAAAGATATTTGTCTATGTTTAATTTCTCTGAGTAATTTATATACTTCAGGCTAAAGAGTAATGAGATCGTCACCATCACTTTGCCTTTTGTAGAGTTTCTTTTATTTTTTAAAGAAGGCAGCAAAGACCTCATATTACTTCTGCATTTCCTAAAAAAGCAAAAAGCATTTAAAGTGTTGGGTAAAATATCTGTTCCTAAATTATAAAAAAAAAATGAAATAAAACAAAATAATGAAGCAATTTTAGGGGTTGGCTTCCTTTTTCTAGGCACTGTGAAATTCACTAAAGGTGAATTTTTTTAATGTCACAGTTTTTCACCCTCCAGAGAGGATATTTGCTCCATTGTGTCCAGGATCAGCCAGACCAGGGACTTGAAATGTGAACCTGTCTTCTGAACGTAAGTGGGACTGGAACCTTGTCATCCCCAATGAAGCAAAAGATGATACCATGTCTAAGAACACTTCACCTGATCAATAAAAAAGGAGAAGTCTGAAATGTGATCCTAAAGCTCAGAGGGAGGTTTAGATGGAGATAATGAAATTCCCTGGAGACCTACCTGCCAGCTACACCTTTCTTGTTCAAGTCATTGGCTGGATGCCTCTGACCTCTGCCAAGTTCCTGAAGACAAGATCAAGGCAACGAAGCAAGGCACACAGACTCTGGCTTCTGGTTTCTTGTAGACACCAGCGCTAGCAATGATGATCTTGCTTTATCTATACTACCTGAGAGTATGGAATTTACATACAGAGCATCCCCAGTATAAGGCCATGATTTAAAGGGGGATACACAGAATGAGATTTTAACTGCTGTTTGATTCAGACTTGAGTGTAATGAACAAATTAGTTTTACATTACAAATTAGTGTAGTGGACAAATAAAAGTTACAAAGACACACTTTCCCATTCAAAACCTTGTGATATTTTTTCAGACATGGGAGAATCAGAAATAACTGGTCTGTCATTCTCTTTGTCTTCATGAAGAGAGAGAGAGAGAGAGACAGGGAGAGAGGGGGGAAAGAAGGAGGGAGAGGGGGAAAAGAGAGAGAGAGAGAGAGAGAGAGACCTCAGGGACAGTTAAATATAAATAATACAGCTGTAGACTCTATTCTGAACCTACCTTGTATGTTTTCCTTTTTACTCCCTCTCCATTATAGGTACCTGAAGGGGAAAATCTGCCTTGGAGAAATCAAGCTGATATTCAGGGGTGTCACTTCATTTTAGCTATTTGACAGCGTGAAGAAGTGTTTAATTTTCTAAATAACGTTACAAGCCAAACTAAAGGGAAAACATGCGGTATAAAGCTTTTCAACATTGTCCGTCTTCTGACGGGTAAAGTCTTCTTGAGAAAGTACCTTTGCCCAGTAATACTGCTCCTCGGCCAAGAGTTGTAATGTCCATGGACATTATAAGGAACTATAAATGTTAGAAGGCTAGAGGAATACATTTGGCAAGATAAAGGAAAATATCTCAGGATGTAAAGTAGTCTCTGACCCTTAATTTTTCTTCATGTTTTATCATGTAAAGATGGCACTACTTATAGTGACTGTTAATGTATTAACATTTCCTTGAAAATGGATATTAATCTGCCATGAGGTTTCCTTTGTAGGAATGTTTTACTTAGCTGTATGATGAAGGGAGAGCAGGGTAATAGAGAGATAATAAGCTTTTCAGATGGGCCGATCTACCACTTAGAAAGTACCCTTGGGCAAGACATATAAACTCTTCGGAACTCAACTAGATTTACTCAAATTTAAGAATGAGAACAATAGTATATACTTCGAAATGTTTCAGAGAAAGGTCTATCCTAATGCCTGCAGTATAAATTCCAATAAAGATTCTTTAATTTCATTTTTCACCCTTTTTGAATGAAGTGATCTTGATTATAAAGTTGTTCTGAGGAGCTCTGAAAAGACCACTGTACCCAGTGTGAGGAATTGTGTTCTGGTAACAGCTCTGCTTTTAATTGGGTGATTTTAGGAAAAGTCACTTTCTGAGGTTTAGTTTGCTTATCTGTTGAATCTAAAGGTTGAAATCTGATTCTGTTCTGTGACTCTGTTATTCTAAATATTTAATGAAATAGAACTTCAATGTTAAGAATAGTAGTATGATAACTATACTAAGAAAAATAAATCATTGTCATTATCAAACAAACAAAAAATTGATTCCTAAATCCTATAATTAATAGTTAACATTATTTACTGTCGTGAGCTGATAAATATATAACTGAGAAGAAATGGATAACACACATTTTGAGAACTGAAATTCTAACAAAACTTCAACTTGTTTATCACTTAAAATGTAGCATCATGCAGAATGCATACAGTTTGCAAAAGAAACTTTGGAAAGAAATATGGTAGATGTGCATGTACAGAAGTCTAGGCTTCTACAAGTTTTAAAGTGTGAGTGTAAGGCCCACCTACTCAAAGAAATTCAGAGGGAAACTCAACTTTTTTCTTTAATCCTCACTGTTGTGTTTGATATAATTTTCTAAGTAGAGACATCAGTGAGAAAAATGAGGATGCTTCCATGTTTGTGTAGAAAGAAACGTTTGCTATCCATTCCAGTGTCCCCAGTGTTAAACTGATAGGCACCTTGGACTTATTTTCTTCCCATTGTATAAACTCATACTTGACTTCAAAGAAAAGGAAAAATACAAAGTCCCTCTTTTCTAAGGGGCAGAAATCCTTTGTGCAACTGGTTGACCCTTGGCTCTCTAAGGTCCTATAGGAAATCTTTTGTAACACAATGCAGAGGACTCTTCCTTGTGTTGATGTTGTTTACATAGTTGGTGGGCCTGGCTGAAAACAAAAATCACATAAACTCATGAAAGGTTAGGGTCCCATTTCCTGACCACAAGGAAGGGGATTGGTACATCCAAGCAGTCTGTTACTCAGAAAAATCATTAAATATTCTACCATGAGGGACACTTTGAAAAATTGAGAGAAAGGAAGAAGGAAGAAAGCAGAATCGAGACTTATGTACATTTGTGGCAGAGTAAGAGTTTAAATCCAACAAGGGATTTGCTTTGGGGAATTTCCTGTCCAGCCCTTTATTACCAGGGTCTTTGTAAATTGTGCAGTGACGTTGGGCTCCCCTTTGGGCAGTTCCCGGGAAAGGCAGTTCTTACACTTTTCCTCTAGGTCTTAGAAGGATCTCATTTTCTCAATGTCTCTTTCAGGTTGGCAGAAGGCGCAAGAATGACACTTCCCTCAGATGGGACAGGCAGGCTCTGTGGCCGCGTAAACACGCTGTAACCGAGTTCTTTGCTGATTTTTACAGTTTCATTAGCTCCCAAGAAGAACTGAGGGTGCTGAATTGTCTAGTGCTGGCCTGCCCCACAAGAGCCTGGGGGCTCCTTTCCCCTAACCCAGAACTGGCAGCGCAGGGGGCGGAGAAGTGGGGGTGGGGAGGGGTGGGAGGGCAGTGGTTTCTGTGCACACAGCGCGATGTTACTTAGTGAGTCGCTGAATGGGGAGCGTTGCTGTCCCCAAGCCGATTGGTACTTCTTGTCAGGAAGAAACGCCGAGAGGTGGGAGTGCCTGGGGAGGGAGGCAGGCGGTCCCTACCGCAGGCGCGGGGAGCTGCCTTTCCGCCCCTCTGCCTGCTTTCCAAGCCTGGGCTCTTAGGAGTGGCTGAAGCTGCGGAGCGCTTCAGGAGCCCGTGAATGAACCCTCCTCCTCTTCCTCCTCCTCCTCCTCGCTGAGTCTCCTCCTCGGTGCTGACGGTACAGTGATATAATGATGATGGGTGTCACAACCCGCATTTGAACTTGCAGGCGAGCTGCCCCGAGCCTTTCTGGGGAAGAACTCCAGGCGGGCGGGAGCAACAGCCGCGAACATTAGGTGCTGTGGACAGGCGCTGGGACCGGGATCTGCGGCCAGCCCCGCATCCTCCTGCATCCTTCAGCACCGTCCCGCACCCTCCTCACGCTTCCCCAGGCCACCGCGCTTCCTATGTGACCCGCCCCGGCAACACCGAGCCCACTCGCTCAGCGCTGCGGTGATTTTTTTCCCCCAAACTGCAATAAGCCGCCTTTCAAGGTAATCACGTTTCTTTTGTTCCCCTTAAAAAAAAAAAAAAAAAAAAAAAAAGGAAAAAAAGACGAGCGAGCTTAGAAAAACGAAGTACATTGTAATTGGTAGAACACTTTAATTAAAGCAAAGAGAACTGGCTGTAAGGCGAAGTTAAGAAAATATATGCACTTTAAAAATGCAGGTAACTTTCCGAAGGACGTTTGGAGAGAGGAATACCGAGGGACCGTGGTGCTGAAAAGATGCAGACAAAAGAAGTCCGGAATCGGGTGGGGGTAGAAGGACTAACGGAATTGGGGGAAGGGAGGGAAGAGAATTGTAGCGAACCCTTAGAAAAGTCGTGGGGTCTTGAGCTGGAGAGCAGGAGGGACCAATGGCACCTTGAGCTTTTTTTTTCTTTTCTTTTTCTTTTTTCTTTCTTTCTTTTTCTTTTCTTTCTTCTTCTTTTTCTTCTTCGTCTTTTTTTGTTTGTTTTTTTGTTGTTTTTTGTTAACCTGCTCGAGGCAAAAGTTTGAATGGGGACTCCCGAGACTTGCCCACTTGCAAGTCCCCGAAGCCGCCTTGGTGCGGGCCACCTGGTTCCCGGGCCCCTGGTGTGTGGTCAGTACCTGGTGTTCCTGGAATGCTGTTCCAGGGCAGCTCCTGACAGGACGGTCCTGCGCCCCAGCAGCCCGGGACCTGGGCGGACGTGACCCCCTCTGCCCGCAGGCAGTCTGGGAAGAGGTCCGGCCGGGAGATGGGCAGGGTCCCCCGGCTGCGTCTCTTTGGGGACTTGGGGGCTGTCAAGGCCCTCCTCGGTGCCCCAGGGTTCTTTTGTCCTGCGCGCGGAGCGCGGAGGACGGCCGGGAGGGAGCAGGGTATGGGGGTGGGGTTGTTGGAGTGCCGCGGAGGTCTGGGAAGCTCCTGGGCGGGAAAAGCTTGACTTGAATCATCAGAGGTGTGCAAGAATTTTATCTCACCCAGAAGAGCGAAGTGGAGCCTTCCACTGTGGTCTCAACGAACAAACCCCGTGCTCAGAGCGCTCTCCAGACAAAGGTGGCGCGGGGACCCGAATCTCGGGCCTCTAGGACCAGCCCTCTCGCCCCGAAAACAGCAGTTCTCCTTTTCCTTCCATCTCCCCACCCCCTCCCAGTTCTTGGCCCTAGTTGAGCAACTTTACAGGCTAGCCGAGCGGCTAGGGAGAGCGTGTGCCGGGAGCCCCAGGGGACGCCCTAGGCTGGAGCGTCCCACCACCCTGCAGAGGTGTGGGCGCCTCCGGACGACATCCCTAGTGCGCGCGGATATGGGGGCATCAGGGTTGTCCCGGCTCGCTGTCTGTGTCACTGGGCGTGGAGCGGCCACTGTGTTAGGCAGCGGAGAACGAGGTAGAAAAATAGTGTCATAGCTTAAACTATTTGCTCTCCGATCCAGCTGCGCCCCAGCAAGTCCTGCTTGTCCCCGGGAGATACAGCGGGAGGGAGGAGAAATCTACGCAACCTAGGGAGAGCTGTCCCACCGTGCGCACACCCACAGACTGAAAGACAGTCTTGCTATCTATGTCCCGTTTCTCATCTTTGTCTCTCCGTCTTCTGGCTCCATCTTCTCTGCCTCCCTTCCCTTCTCCCAGCCTTTGCTCAGTCTCTTGCTCTCCTACGTCCCCTCCCCCACGGCTGACAAATGAATGGCTAGTGTGAAATCCCTGCCTCCCCGATCGGCAGAAGCAGGCAAGGAGGGAGGAGCGAGAGAGGCTGGGAGCTCCCTCGGATCTGCCCCCAGTTGGCGTGCTAAGGGCTTGCAGAACCCAGATGTCTAGGAATAGGGTGTTTTGTGGCGGATGTGGGCGCCCCCTGATGGACAAGTTCAGCACAGGTGGAGGAAACCGATGCCCCCCACCAAAAAAACTAAGGAAGCCACTTTTACAACCATACATTCAATGCTGAAGAGCCTTTAGTCGTTAGTTTTAAATTTAAGAATATGCGACGTAAATCTAGGGGTTTGAAGGACCAGGAATGGAGACCTTGCCTTTGTGAGGTACGGAAGCGCGCTTGCTCCCAAGTCCGCCGGGATGTGCTCACTGCTCTCAGCCAAGTCTGCAGCTTGGTGGAGAAGGACACATGGCCCGGGGCGGATCCAAGTTTTGGAGGGCTTGATGTTCAGTCTTAAGTATTACTTTCAGAAATATAGAACAGAATGCCTTACTTTTGGAAACGGTACCAAAGCCCTTCGCCACTTGAACCCAATGCTAAGGCCCTGCCTCAGGATATTGCAAAGGAAAGGCCCCTAATCCAAAGTTTAAATTTACTCAATTTCAAAACACAATCGAACGTGGAATTTTGGGGGAAGAAGTGCCCCGGGAGGAAAAACAAGAGAAGGGATGGGAAGAAGAAGGGGACGGTGGAAGAAGTGAAAGAAAGGAACAGAGATATGGATGAAGCATGCAAACAGCCTGGAGAAGGCCGGTAGGGTACGTTTCGAGGTTTGAGGCTGAATTTCGCGTCTCCTTTTGAGATATATTTTAAGTCCCATACGCGACAACAAACGCGACTGAAGCGGCATGCCCGGATGGAAGGAAGCTAGCCCTTTTGAGGGGCTGGGGCCGCCAGCCGACCCTCACTCTCTCAGCGGGCGCGGAGGTAGGAACCGCGCCGGGCGCTCCTCGATGCGCCGGAGTTCACGAGCCGCCGCCACGTGGGCTGGGACATCAGCTCTCGGCCCGAGACGGGTGTGACTTGGGCTCAGAGACAACTGCTGCGCGGAACCGGCTGTCCGCCCAGCCTGAGGCTGGCGGGGCGCCTCGGGTCCCCGCCTAGAGGCCAATAAGGGCGGGGCCTTGCTCTTTCCGGAGGGCGGGGGCGGGGCGGGGAAAGGCGGGGCGGGGCGGGGCTCACTGGTGTGAGCTCCGTGGTCTCGCACCCCGCGCTGAGGCTGCTGGCTGCTGCTACAGGCTACCCGACTGCTGTCCAGAAGGTGCTAAACGCTCTTATTAACAGTTTGAAAAACATTTTTCTCGCTTCTTGGGAGTGGTAGGAGGAGTTTTTGCCTTTTGACAGGGAGAAAGTAAAGATATACTCCAAGCAGATTTTTTTTTTTTTGGCAGAAAAATGACATGAGTTTATTCTGTGCTCCATATATTGACTTTTTAAATATGTTCAAGTCAGTTTGAAGACTATTTTTAGTCAATTACAGGACTGATGGAATTCCAATGAGCGCAAACATTAAGGGGCTGGGGGTGTAACTCAGGTCCCTGGGCATCAGGATCCTTAGCTCGGTCCCGCCTACAGTGGGAACTCAGCACATATTTATGAAACGACTGAGCTAGTAACCCCGGGGGAATGTGGCACAGTCTAGACGCTGCCACTTACACGCTGCATTTTAAACTCTCCTGCTTCCTCGCTTTGCCTCGGAAGAACGGGACTTTAAGTCTCTCTGAGATCTCAAATTTTCATATCTAATTGATTCACGTTCCCTTTCTTTTTGACTCCTTCTAAAAGCTGTGACCTAAATTATTTTAAGCACTGCTTGACAGCTGTGCCAAACCTATCATGCAAATATTCATGTGAAGTCCTAAAATAGGATGTTGTGAGTTTAATATAAAAATGGGAAACCATTAGTGGAAGCAACAACTAGTTTCCTGAGATAAAAATCTGTTCCCTGTTTGGAGAATATGTAGCTTGGAGGTAAGAGCATATCAAGCAGAAGGTCCCAGGGACTGACTTGTAGTGCTGATTCCTCAATAAAGAAAGGAATATTTCACAATTGTGTATGCCTGTCCCAACTTATACAGCAAAGGGTTCCAATGGATTCCAAAGTGATTGAGCAATGACTTCCTCCAGCAGGAAGTCCACAGTCCTTAATCTTATGGTTGGTGGGAAGAGGGATGAGATTAAGACAATCTGAGGATTTATGTCAGAACTCAAATTTTGTTTTGTTTTTCATAGTAGATAAACTAAAAGTTATTCCTAAATTGTATTTCCTCCTTTAAAAAACTGAAGTTTGAAAAGAATCTCTCTAGATTTAAATGTTTACACATGTAGGTTTCCTCTAATTCTCTGTGCTTACAAACTGGAGGGGAATGTCTCTGATATTCTAAGGTACCTACCTATATCTGCATGCTTGGAAATTCTGTTTGAAAGGACCTAAAAAGCTTACTTAAGGCTGAATATGATTAATGTTAAAAAACATGGTCTTTGTTCTCTCTTTCCTCACCTCATTATTATAAGTACTTTGTGGTTGATAATTGGTCACTAATTGAGCTTGAGAGCACAGAGATCCACCAAGGCCGTCTCCCAGTAGTCATATAACCAAGCTCTTCTTTCCTAGTGCAGTTTAAACCTTTTTGTTGACTTCATTCATGGACAGACCTCACTGGAAACTGTATTTAAAATGGGATATTACCCTGTGACTGAGGCCAACTTCTCAAGACACATGGTTCTTTAGAGGAGAAGAATGAGTGAATATAGTTAGGCGATTATTTCACCACCCACCTAGAGAAACCAGTTAGGACTCACAAACACTCATTGTTGGGGGTGAGTTGCTGTAGTCTGAAAAAACATGCCGATTGTTGCATAGGTCTCTACTTTACCAGAAAACACAAGGCTGGTACTCCCTCTGATTGGGAATCAGAACAAAGGGAAGTAGAGATAATTACTGAATTTTTGCTAGCTTCCTCTGACAGCCTAGGTTTAGTAACCTACACATACGCACACATATACATTTATGCATTTATATTGTATTTATATGTATTCTCCAGGTTTTTTTGGTTTTATTGATTGATTGATTGATTTATATTGACTGCTGGCTTCTTACCCCCGAATGTATCAGGGTGGTTGTATTTCATTGGTCAGTGCAAAGTATCTTTGTTGAATGTGTTTGCCTGTTATGTTTCCTGAAACTCCTCTGGATGGATCTGTCATCTATAATAGGGCATAAATGCAGATCTATGTTTAAATTTACCTGATTTCTGCCTCTCTCTATATATCCTACTTTCTTCTTCTAAGAATTTTAAGGGGTGTTTATGTTTACAAAAATGAGATTACATAGCTTATTATAAACACATACATAATATGTAAGCTGTAATCTTTTTACTTTTAAATTACTGAGTTGCTATCACCTGTGGTGTGGTAGAATGAACACTTGACTTGGAATCACAAAGCTTGATATCAAAATCTATTAAATGGATATATAGTTATACACATCAAAAGGGTGACTATCTCTGGGAAACTTTGGCAAATGAAAAACTATACAAATAAGTGGTGTTAATTTATTACATCCATGGGACTCATACTGATATATTCTATAATCTTAATAAAAACACCATTACCCAAATGACATATTTCCTACTAAATCCATAAAGTGAGTTAGATAGGAGCATTTTGCTTTAAAAATTGTCTAGTTTCACTGAACAGGAGACAGAGTCCAGAAATATACTAAAATGGACATGGAAATTCAGTGGATAAGAAAGATTATTCAACAAATGGTTTGGAAACAACTGATTGGTCCATTCAGAGTAAGAGTCAACCTCTACCTCATTTCTTATCCTGAAATAAAGTTAAGATAGAGCACGTATGAAATGTAGAGAATGACATTTAAAAAATAACTAGAGGTGGGGTGCCTGGGTGGCTCAGTGGGTTAAGTGTCGGACTTGAGCTCAGGTCATGATCTCATAGTTTGTGGTTTCAACTGCCCACCCCGCCCCCCTGCCCCGCCCCATGGGTCAGGTCAGGCTCTGTGCTGACAGCTCAGAGCCTGGAGTCTGCTTCGGATTCTGTGACTCCCTCTCTCTCTGCCCCTCCCCCACCGACCCTCTGTCTCTCTCTGTCTCTCAAAAAATAAATAAATGTTAAAAATAAATAAATAAAAAATAACGAGGAAATTATAGGATTTTTAAAATAATAAAATAGAAATAGAGAAACCCGTTTTAAGCAAAAGTAAAGATCCAGGGGCACCTAGGTGGTTCAGTCAGTTAAGCATCCGACTCTCAGTTTCAGCTCAGGTCATGATCTCATGGTTTCATGAGTTCAAGCCCCACGTCGGGCTCTGTGCTAACAGTGCATAGCCTGCTTGAGATTCTCTCTCTCTCTCTCTCTGCCCCTCCCCCCGCTCACACTGTGTTTGTGTCTCTCAAAATAATAAAGAAAGCTTAAAAAATATTTTTTTTTTAAAAGGAAAAGATCCAGAAGCCATACTAGAACAGACTGGTAAGTATGAGTAAATAACAAATTATTTACACAAAAACAAATAACACATTTGGAAAACATCAGCAACATAAGATAGACAAAGAGCTAATAACTCTTTGGATATAACAAGAACTTTTACAAATCATTGAAAGACCACAGTCTATCTAAAAACTGTCACATGTGATATGTAGGCAGTTGGCAGAAGAAGAAATGTGTTTTTAGTCATATGAGAAATTGCTCATCCTCATCCATAATTAAAGAAATAGTAATTAAAAAATGATATGCTGCATTATTTTTCAACCACAGCAGTAAAGATTTAAAAAGTTTGATAAAAATTTGTTTTCGACAGGTTGTAGGGAAATTGGATCTCTCACATACTACTGTGGCAATATGAATAGGTCCATCTTCTTTACAAAATAATTTGGTAATAGCTATCAGAAAAATTTAAAACTGCATATACTCTTTGACCCAGCAATTTTTATTCTAGATATTATCATATAGATATTGGTACAAATATCACCCAAGATGAATGGACAAGGACAACCTTTGCAGCATTGTTTAATACAAAAATCTGGAAACACTGTAAAGGCTCCTCATAAGGCTCATCATCTATGTGCTTTGGTGAAAATAGAGCATGGGAAAGGGAACAGAGAGTGCAGAGTTTTAGATAGAGTAATGAGGAAGGAGTTAGGCAGAGAAAAGAGCACCACTAAGGGGCAATGACATGAAAAAGCTTAGTTAAGTCCAGCTTCAGGAATCCAATGAAGTTAATGATAAATTCACATGGGGCCATTGCTCCTCATAAGATTTCTTGTTTAACCATGAGATTTTTCTCTGCATTACAGTGATTCCTCCTGTGAGAAATCACCCAGGAGCAATATGATAGGTAGTACTCATTATATCCACCTTGTGGTTGAGATGTCCTGGACAGTTGGTTGTCTAGGTTTACTAATTTGAAGACTAGAAGGCAAGAAGTCTGTGTCCCTGAGTCACCCTTTGCTCACCAGATCTTCCACAAGATTAAGGGAGAATATTAAACATCTTGGCTATCTTTCTTCAAGGCAGCCCATCCTGGGCATGGCTCTTGGTAGGAGTCCTATTGACCTTGTCTCTTGTGTTCTCCCAGGCAATTAAACAGCCTCAGTCAGCTGTGCCTTGATTGTTCAGTGACTTTCTCCTCTTCTCATTGACTACAGTGGAGTGAAGGCTAAATATAGGCACTGGCTTTCATATCTCTCAGGTCTTTCTTTGCAGATAGACTTGTTATCACTAGCAGATTATGCTTACAAGACAGACACCAAAGAGCAAAAGAATAGAAGTGGGTATTGGAGAGGTGCTGCTAAAAAAAAAAAAAAAAAAAAAAAAAAAAAAGAAAGGTTTTAAAAGTTTTTCTTATTTCGCAACATCAAATGCAGAAGGTAAACAGTGTGCCTTAACAACCGTGAACATGGACATAGCCTTAAGAAAATTAGAGAAATGGAATGAATGCCTATAGAGTCCCAGGAAGAGGCCACAGAAATATAGTTCTAAGGCAATTAAGGTCAGTAAATCACTCTGAGATATTTACTAAGGAGATAAATGGCCATTCTTTAAATCAAGTGTTGCAAGCTCAGGTGCTTAGAGGGAACAGGCATGGAGTAGAAATGCATGAGAAACCAAGTGGGGCCAGTCCTTGAGTTCACGAAGCCAAGGTGAGAGGCTGCTCCTTGCCTAGTGCTGATTATTGGCCAGCAAGAATATGCACCTAGAATTGTTTGATCTGATTTTTCAAAAGAGATCTGAGACTTATTGTGAAAACTCCAATTTTTAAATGCTGGGAATTTATTGAAACCTATTTATACAAATATATTTCTAACATGACTGATTTCTCCCTTGTATTTTTAATGCACTGGCTTCCTTCCCTAGATTTGTCTTGGGGCAATTTTAAGGCAAGCAGTGAGTACATTTGTTCTGTAGATGAAAGACCATTTTCCTCCCTCCCTTAAAAAAGGGCACTTTTATAAGGGTGAAGGATGGCACAAAACGTTAGACTTGGAGTATCGGTCTTAGAAAATTAGGATGCAAAAGACCCATCCCTGGGTCAAGGTCACGCCTTGTCTGATTTTGTTAGGAGATCTGACACTCCAAATATTGACAAACATCAGATATTATTGTGTCATGGTACACATTCAACTGGACTGGTTTAAATACATTTCAGGTGTTAATTACCCTACATGCCCACATTCTTAAGAGATTGTTGGCATTTCTCTTCAAAGTGTGTTTCAGAACTGGTAAATAGAGGCATTGGTCATGCATTTGGCCCATAAACCTTTCTCAAGCATCTACTCTGAACCTGGCACTGTGGAATATTGTGGTAATTAGCAAGTTGAACGTGATACTAGGTCTGTTCTACAGAGACAGCTGTTCTACAGAGGAGATAAAACATGTTTGTTTACAAGTAATAACTTAAAGCATATAGCAATAAGTTATACGGCAATTTATTGGAAGCATAAAGTTATACACTGCTTCTATAATGGTAACCTAGATTATAATTTTCATATCCAACAGGTTCCAATACTTTTCTTTTTACTATTAGTGATATGAACACAGAAAGAGAACATCTATAGAAAACCTGAATTAATAATTTTAATAAGAAATATTGAGTACTGAATACACTGTATCACTGACCTATATCTCATATGCATTATTTTATCAATCCTCACATTCACTCCAACAGTTAAGTACTACTTTTCATAATTAAGAAGTTACTGAAAATAAGGGAGTTAGTCACTTATCCCAAATCACAGAGTATTAGTAGAGGATTCAGAACTTGAATTCAGGGTTGTTTGAAAATGGAGACCAGACTTTTAACATTATGATTATAAAATAAAAGTTTCCTGAAAAAATAAATAATTTCCTGAATAAATAATTTCCTACCATCATGAAAGAAAAAACTGTTCTCAATTTTTTTCTTTCATGATGATAGGAAATTATTTATTTTTATAAAAATGTTTCTTAAATTCAGTTAATACTTATGGAATTCATTTTCTTTAATAGATTTTTTTAACGTTTATTTATTTTTGAGACAGAGAGAGACAGAGCAGGAATGGAGGAGGGTCAGAGAGAGAGGGAGACACAGAATCGGAAGCAGGCTCCAGGCTCTGAGCTGTCAGCACAGAGCCCGATGCAGGGCTCGAACTCATGGACCGTGAGATCATGACCTGAGCTGAAGTCGGACACTTAACTGACTGAGCCACCCAGGCGCTCCATAATAGATTTTAATAATACAACCTAAAATTTCACCTTGGCAGCTTTAAACTATAGAATATGTGGAAGTGATATTTTTATTTTTTTCTGAAATACTGTAATAGCATTGAAACACAAGTGAATACTTTCTGCTTGCTATGGTAGCTTATAAGAACTATGGAAATGTAGAAACTAAATTTTGCAGTTAGTGTTTAATAGTGTCTACTACATATTCCATTAATTATATGATAAATAATAAACTTAATTATCAAGATTAATCATCTGTAGCAAGGATTATCAACTGTATGCTTTTCATTGTGAGTTGTCAAATGGCCTACATAGATGGGAAATATATGTATATATATATATATATATATATATATATATATAATTTATTAGGTTTAAAAGATGCTCTTTAGGATTTTGTTATAGAGAGGTTCCAATGCTTATTTCACAATATATAAAATAAAGCAATTAAAGGGAAACGAATAGCAAGAAAAAGGAGTAGCTGTCATAATTATGAAATTAAACTTGAACTCAAATTGGACTTGGATTTTACAGCATTTACGTCTTTTCAGTCTAGGTTTCCTAACTCATATTGAATTTATATATGTTCTAAGGAGGATATTAGGAAGTTATTTAGGACATTATTTCAAATGTGTTATGATGCCTTCAGCTACAAGTAACAAAAATCCCTGATTTTATTGGGTTTATGTAATAAAGGAATTTATTTCATTTAAAAAGAAGTTCAGAGAGACAGCTTACTCTGTCCTAATGTTTGAGGGCTTAAGACCTAGCTGTCCTGATTCTTTCTCAGCTTTGTCGCCAGAGGCTATCTTATACACTCATGGACATAAGAAGGCTACACCAGTTTGAGAAGAAGTAACCTATTGTGACAGTATTCCCTGAAGAAAAGCAACCACCTCTTTCTTTTTTTCCTGTTCTTAAGGTGAATATACCTTTCCCAGGAGCATCCCGTCTATCCTGCTGAGATCCCCTCACATCTCATTAGTTAAAAACTGTATCATGTACTCATTCCAAAACCAATCGTTGGCAAAATGAAAGGGAGCAGTGTGACTGACTTAGGATAATCAGCATCATTCCCTTTGGCTGGGTTTGACCCAGGCTCCTCTAAAGTGTATGGCTGTGTAAAAGAGGATAGATACTAGAATGGAATCAGAGTATTGTTGGAAAGGAGAAAGAAGAATGGCTACTGAGTACCCAACCAAGAGTGCCTGTTATAGAATAGTTCTAAATGCAGCTAAGGAGGGAAGAACCCTGGGGATCAAGTAATCTGCAGTTCTTCTGAGATTGGCTCTTTGCTTTCCAGATGGTCCCCAACACTGGTACTTATCCGCCTCATAATTACAGCTCCATAGAAATTTAAGCTGGAAGGGACCATTCTGAGACCCAGACTGTTAAATGTCTTCCCCAAAGCCTCACAATAAATTAATGGCAAAACCAGGGCAAGGTTTCTTGACTCTCAGAACAGAGTGTTTTCTTTATTTTTTTTCACCCTTCAGACTTTAGAACTGTTGGAACTGCTTTAAAACTCATGGCAAGCCCTGGTCTTTTTGTAATTAACAGCTCCTTATAATACATTTGTTTTGTTTGTTCAGCCTCCTAGAAACTAAATTGAGTCTGTGCTTTAAAAAGCCTGCTGAAGTCCTTATTGCCTGTTTTGATAGCATGTGCATGAGCCACCACCATGTTCTTTCCCACCTCACATTTGATATGAATCCTTTTCTTTCAACATCTCTCCCTATTGGTTCCCCATCTTCTTTTGCTCCATCTGTGACCAGCTTCCTGTTTCTAAATAGACATTGTGGTCACCTCTCCCTCTTTGTGCCCATTCCTAGCCACTAGTTACTTCGGCTGTGGTCTTTATTGTTCTTTCTCCAGCCCACCGGGTTGCGGTTGTCCCACACATCCATATTGTTATATGTTCCCAAACTGGGTTTTGGGATTATTTTGGTAACTACTGCATTGGGTGAGAGTCGAACTAATAATTAAAGTGTTGGGATGACTTTTCCTATTACGAATTCTCTCCTGTTTCTACAATCTAAGAGGAGCTGTACCTTATACTCTTACTATATACAATGCACAAAATAGCATGTTGACTTATGGCCCACCGCAAACCTGAATGCTTATGATTTCCTTTGTGTTTTTCTTCATTTCCAGGACAAGATGTTGATCAATATAAAGAGCATCTTATGGATGTGCTCTACCTTAATAGCAACCCATGCACTACATAAAGGTGAGTGTGGTTTAAGTTTTTTTGGCGTTTAGTGAAATAAAAATTTAAGTGCTAGAGCACAGAATGGCCATATGGAGTCAATAGAATAAAGAATTAGTTTTTGATCTATTTAGTGATTTATAGTGCTGAACACTTTCAGCTGAAATAATATTATTTTTCATTTAATAAATGGCTTTAAATAAAATGAAATAATGAACAGGATGCTAAAGAAGCAAGTGGGTTTTCAATAAATTCCCAGATTACTTTCAGATTGCAAAAGTGCTCATATATACATATTTTTAAAAATCTGTCATCTTCAATATACTCAAAGCCTTTCCTATAAAGAAAGACTATCAAACCCTCAGGAGGCTAGAGTGTGAGAAGAGTCAAAAAGATAAAGAGCAGGCTTACAGCCAGGATTTTACCCTCCACATATATTACCTTTTCCTTTCCTTTCTTTTCCTTTCTTTTCCTTTCTTTTCCTTTCTTTTCCTTTCCTTTCCTTTCCTTTCCTTTCCTTTCCTTTCCTTTCCTTTCCTTTCCTTTCCTTTCCTTCTTTCCCTTCCTTTTCTATTCTCTTCTTTTCTTCTTTCTCTATTTCATTAAACTTAATCTCCTAGTTATATGATATAGGCAACAAACAAATAAACTAATAACCCAGGTATTTTCAGATTGATGAAAATAAAGCTTAGTAATATGATAAAGAAGTGCCTGAGTAGGGGGAAGGTGGGATGGCCTCTTTGAGAAAGTAACATTTAAACTGAGATATGAATGACCAAGATGGCTGTCAGAGTTTAGGCTCCACCAATCTGTTAACAGCCCAAGCGCTATTTCCTTCAGTGTAGTCAGGAAATACAGGTGAAGGTCACAGACAGGGAAGGACAATAGCACCCAGTAACAAGGGAGAACACAAAAAGGAAATATAGAAAGAGAGTTGGTTTAGATGGGCAGTAACAGAAGGGGAATAACAAATTTGTTATTTGTAGGTTTAGATGGGTGGTAACAGAAGGGGAGAAAACAATGGGAGAGACTTGAGGGACACTTAAAACAGAGTTTAGACTTTCTGCTTAAAGCAAAGAAAGCACTCACATAAACAATGGGGAAAAAACCAAAAGCACTTATGATATAGCTCCTTGACAGTATTTTATAACAGTAATAATAGCTAACAATATTGAATAATTTCTACATGCCAGGTCTTCTGTATTTTACATAGTTAATTGAATCTTAACTCTCCAATGAGGCAGATGCTTCTATTCTCCCCATTTGGCAGATGAAGAAACTGCACTACCACAAGGTTTGGAGGCCTACCTAATGTAGAAGATTATATAGCAGTTTAATTACAGAACCTGGAGTTGAACCCAGGCAGGCAGGCTCCATCATCCATGCTATGAACCACTATATTACACTTTATTCCAAGAATCGAGTTCTTTGTAAATCTGTGATCATGATTAAGAGATATAATTAGTTGGGACTAATTTCAGAAGAATTTAATTTTTTCATATGAGGCACAAAAGTTGAAAACGTAAGATCCAAATAAAACAAATTTGCCAGTTTATAGTAGGATACACAGCAATAACTTGTTAGGAGTTAACACAAGTGTTTTCATCTTAAGCTTTTCTCTGTTTATTTCTAGGCACTCAAAAGGTCAATAACTAACATTAATGAACACCTCGTCCACTGGTTATTGGCTTTATTTTAATGCATGAAGTGTTCTGTGCTTTAACAATACCTATTTTATTGATTATCTAGTGCTTACCTAGTTATTTGAATATTCCTCTACTATTAATAAATGAGTTCTGCACAGTCATGAGCAAATGAATGAACAACAGAGTGAAATTTATCACCCTAGAGAGTAATAAATTCTCATATTTTCAATCTGACATTTATTTGGCCAAGGGGTGTGTGTGTGTGTGTGTGTGTGTGGGTGTGTGGTCAAATTGTATAGATGGAATTTATGTCATTCTTCTCCACAGAATTTACCGACAGAGAATGAAAGGCAATTGATCATTCGTTATTTAGAGATTTCTCCCTTACGCTACTCATATAGACCACAAACCATGTGTGGGAACAGTGAACTTTGTGTTAATTTTCGTTTTTTACTACTTGCATTGTTCACAGTTTCAGACAAGTTCTTACAGGTAGCATTAAAAAAAAAACATGTATAGTCTGTAAACATTATTCTCTGAACTACTTAGTTTCTTCCTTAAAATATTTAGATTTAGTGAGCTTAGTTCTTATGACCCAGTGCATTAAGACTCAAGATTTTATACACAAAAGACTTGACCACACAGCTTTTTGTTAATCCTGTTGTTAAGACTAGATTCTACATGAATATATATTTATATCTGAACAAAGCTTTTGATTTCCTTGTATCTGTAAACATCTAGAACAATAAATAACCCTTGGGTAATTTGCCTTTTGAGATCATTTTGTTCCAATATCTTTTTACATAACAGCACAGTTACTGAGCAATACTTGGAGTTTTAGAAACCTTCCAATTGGATACATTGGATTCCATCTCATATCTGCCTCTACACATCTAAAATTGTGAAAAGAATGATAGCTTAGTAATAAATATTAAGGAATTGGATGTCACTTATCTTAAACTCATTTTTAAGGAGATGATAAAGAATCTCATAATTTATATCATAATTGAGGTTGATGGTAAAGCTGTTTTTTTTTTTCATTAAAAAACCAATACTTTGTGGTAATGTTAATCATCTAAATAATTCTTTAGGAAGGAAATGAGCTTTCCTAGAACATAGCATAAATGGAGATTTTTAGATCATAGAATACTTAGCCCTTTCCTTCTCAGAACTCCTATTCTTGGCAAAAAAAACCAAACAAACAACCTTTGTATTGTCATCATCTTCCTAATGGGGGCCAAATCAAGGGATTATAAATAAGGTAGGGAGTCCCCTGTGGACTTTATAGATTTATTTAAAAGATCAAGTTGCTAACTGCTGTCCGTGCAGATAACAATTTAAGAAATAGGATGAGATGGAAATAGAGTGGGTGTAGACTCTGCAAAGGAACTAACACTAATTTAGGGACAGAGGAAGAACCCCATAAGTACCAAAGTTGAAAGATTCCTTGATTAGTTGTGGGGAGACTTGTGTTCTGGCCCAGGTCTGTCAGCAGGCAGCTAGGATCTTAAATGTCACTTCCTCGCAGTGGAGCATCCTTAGTAAGAAATTGGACTAGTTTCACTGTGAGGGTGAGCTTTAAGTAAGACAATTTATTTTATAAGCCAAGAATTTAATAGAATGGAATTATTCCCTTGATACTGTATTTAAAGGTGATTATGATCTTAGTAACATTTAAAAGACTAACTTAGTGCAGTTAATAGTGTATTTTTATTTAATTTTGTTAAGTGCCTTAAATCCTGTTTTGGGGCAAGTTATATATAGATTAGTAAGATGATAAAGAAATGTATGACAGCTGTGTCCACTATAAATTAGAAATATATGACTGATTTCTATCATAAATACAGTAAATATAATACTGTATTGGTTATTTTAGATTTATTTGTATCATATGAGAGATTTTATAGTCCAGCCTTTAAGAAGTTAAATTTCAATCTTTAACAATAAAGAGCATTTTTTTTCTTAAAGTGCATAGTATCTCCATATCTTCCTGAAATTTTCAAAATGACTTATCCACAGTGCTATGTTGACAGCTATATCATTTCTGATACATGTCTGTATTGAGATATATGTTCCCAGTACCTTGACTACTAACACACTAAGTGTTACATACACATCATTTTGTTAAGAATTATTATTTCACTCCAGCTAGAGGCTACTTTTAACTTGTTCATCATATTTTCATGAAGTAGGATTGCTTGTGTATGAACATAATTTCTATCTATCGTTATTGCCAGCACATTGTCTAGCCAATTAGTCAGGACTGGAAAATGGGAGGAAGTGGTGGGAAAGCGTTATGGATTCCTGTAAGAATAAATGTCATTTATTTTGCATATGATACTGTTAAATTGCACTCAAGGTATTCTTTCGCCTTAAAATTTTAAGGGCTTAAACAGAAAGACATTCTGCAGATTAATACTTTAGGTGGGGGTTAGGTGAACAGACCAAATCCTACCCCCCCCCCCACCCCCACACACAGGATATAATTAAGAGGTAATGTTTCACTGCAAAGTGATTGCAGCTGGATTTGTTATTATGATGAAAGCCTTTGGTTCAAACGCTGAACCAAATGAGGGTCCTTCAAGTGTTAGACTTCTTCCTGCTCCAGTTTACTGAAATATATATATTTTTTTAATTTTCACTTCCTCTTTGAATTTTATTTTCATTTCCTCTAAGGTAATGTGGCAGTTATCTTAAATGTTTTTCCTCTTCTGACAGGTAGATATAAATTCTTTCAATTGCTCTTCCTAACATTGGTCCAATCTTTTACCCACATTACCAATTCTAGTCTCCTTTTGCTCTTAATTGCTTACCTTGCTATACATGCCTTATTCTATTACTTATTTTGTACATATTGAACTCTAAGTTACAAATATTTTAAAATGAATGCTATATTTTTAGTACATAAAGATGAGCATTTTTAAGCCATATCTTTGTTGTGAAACATTGTTAAAACTGTATACTAGTCTTTGTATATAAACTCATTCTAATTATCTCACCTATTGAAAAAGTAACCAAACCGCTTGTAAGGGTTTCTTAGCCACTCACTTATTTAATAGACTTGGTTGAGTTTTTTAGGACTGTTAATTTTGTATTTTCTATTTCTCCTAGTCAAAGTGGAAAAAAGCCCACCTGTTAAGGGCTCCCTCTCTGGAAAAGTCAATCTCCCTTGTCATTTTTCAACCATGCCTACGTTACCACCCAGTTACAACACCTCTAGCGAATTTCTCAGAATCAAATGGTCTAAGATTGAATTGGACAAGAGTGGAAAAGATTTGAAGGAGACTACTGTTCTTGTAGCCCAAAATGGGAATATCAAGATTGGTCAGGGCTATAAGGGGAGAGTGTCCGTGCCTACACATTCCGAGGTCGTCGGGGATGCCTCGCTCACCATGGTCAAATTGCGTGCAAGTGATGCGGGCCTCTACCGCTGCGATGTCATGTACGGGATTGAAGACACACAAGACACAGTATCATTGGCGGTGGACGGTAAGGCTTCCCAAATCTGTAAGACATGATACCTGGTTCAGAAGTGTTGTGAAGCAGTACTTGAAGTAAATGGTGTTCGGAGTTTGGACAAGTGGAAGAAACATCAGTCATTTCAACAGTTCATGCCTTTCACCAAAAATGAACTGTTATTTCTTTAAGGGTCAAAGAAGGTGACATTTTGCACAGCACCTTCACTGATTCAGGAAAGTGCAGTATAATGGAATTAATGAATAGCTCAAGACATGATAAATAGTTCAAGAACTAATTATTTCCTTACTTTGACCTACCTGTCTGTGATTACTTTTTAAGACTGTAAAGGCTGATCTACATTTTAATTTTTACGACATGTGTGTATGCACACACACATGTGTACACACATGCGCACACACACACACAAACCTTTTCTCCTTTTTCTCACTGTCCTAGCATAATTATTAAAATCTTTGAGTTTCTTTTTAAGAAATATAAATTCTACCTTAACTTACATTGAAGAAATAGGGTATTTAATAAGTATCATGGTACATGTCACAGTGCCTTAGAAAGGCCAGGACCTAAGAAACATTTGCATTGGATCAAAATAAAACTCGGTGAATTTTTTGTTTTAAAGGTCAATACACTAACTGTTATACATTAAGGCTTACAATGAGGCATTTTCATTTTAGCCCTCTTTCAGTGGTGGTTTGTATGTCATTTGAATTTAAGTTAGGAGACAAAGCAAAGAAAAATTGCTTTAATTGGGTACACACATAATACCATAGCTCTTGGAAACAGAGTATTTTGGCAAGTTATTAAGCAAAATTCTAATACCCAGACATGATAGAACAGATTTTTCTTCCATCCCTCCATTTTCCTATAAAATATTTACCTTTCAGAAATATATACAGAGGGTTTTATTAAAACTTTCTTCTGTAGCCAAAAGGAAATACTTTGAATTTCAGATGCAGAGAATTAATTTACTATACATTCTTTTATGTTCAGATTCTGTTACTGCCTCCTGTCAATCTATTTTTATGTTGTGCAGGCATCCACTAAATATCCTGGGCTCTTCAGTCTTTTAACCTTTTTATTATTTATTTTAGTTAGCCTATGATTGTTTTGCTGTACTGATTTTTTTTTAATCTGTGTGTGTATTATATTTATATTTTATATAAATAGATTATTAATAAATTATAAATATATAGTGGTGGTATATGCACACTATGTATAAATTTATATATATTTTTAAAATCTCTAAAGGAATTTAACAACTTCTTATTAATTTCACCATTAAAGAATTAGCAATGGATTTTCCCCTTGCCCCTGCGAAACAATGAAAATCCTCCACTTAATCTCCTTAGCCCCATGAGGTCTTCAAATTATCCCAACAACTGCAGATACTTATACCAACTGATATTCCCTGCCCTGCTCTTGGAGGCCCCTCTGTGCCCCCTTAGTCTTCAGTGCACATGGAAGATTTTTAATTATCAAGAGGACTGTTGGAAGCTTTGATCGACATAAGACTAATTTAAAACCATTCAAATTCTTGCTTAAGCCTTAGAGATCATTATAAACTATCTCATACTTACCAGATAGTATGATACACACTTCCTGGCGATTTTAGAGTATTTCTATAAAGGTACAAATTTTTGGAAAGGCATTTGATGAATTTTTCATTGCACTGTCAGAAATGGGAAAATGAATGTTAGTTGTCATTGCATCTATTCGGTGCCTGTGCAGGTCTTTTTGTGTTGACACTTATCAGAGGTGCTCATCTATGACATGGCTAGTCTGTTCCCCTGTATTTACTTTATTGGCACATAACCTGTCTTGTAAGAAGGAGACATTTGAAGGATGGGCATATGGAAGACAGTCTTATAACTAGAAGTCAGACTGTGGGACATAGACTGTTGTCAACCCAAGGGAATTACTAGGAATAAAAAGACAGTGGAAGATATCTTGGAAACCAAAGTTCATTCTGCATAACAAAAAAAGTGGTCTTAGGCAATTTGACCCCTAATAAAATCTCATCCATAAGACCCAGTTGCCCCAACTTTTATTTTCTAGTGACTTCCCAGGCCCCTTACCTTGATTCACTTTGCAGTCTTACAGAAACGAGTCACCACATTTAGTGCAATTAAAGATGGAGATGCTCTTGTTGGAGTAAGAGGAGAAGACCAAAGCCTCACTCCTACCCCCACCCTCATCCCCACCCAGTTACTCTTCCCTCAGCCCTCTGACAATTCCTTGAGCCCTGGAGAACAGCTCTAGAACCACTAGACTATGCAACTCCTAACATACAGCAAAGTGGAGTTGAAGGCAAGTACCAAGATGCCTGGCTTCAACTCAGGGGAATCTGGGTAACTTTACTTTAAGCCTTCTTTGGGATAAAAATCGTACATTTTATTTGTCTTAGTGGAAACCCTCAGTTATGCTAGTCAGATGGTGAATATGATAAGCAGTGGGTGGGAGTTAGTAGCCTATACAACATTTTTAAAACTTTTGCCTAATTTGACTTTCATATCAGATAACATAAGCAATATTAGGTACACTTTATTGTGGGGGGGGTGGAGATTAACTCAGTATATGATTAAGGAACAAATTAGTAATTGGAACAAGCCTTCTCACTCATACATAGTCCATTGTCTTTTTCTTCTTAGTATATTGTTTCTGGAAGTAAATATCTCAATGTTTTATGTTTGGAGGAAGCGGGATTAATGAATGTTCCATGTGCTTCTATTCAGTTGGGCCTGGGTAAAATAGGGCAAGTTGACCTCATGGCCCCCTTAACTCTTTATCTCCTGCAGGACCTACTCTGTTTAGTTGTCCAGTGTTCCCATGATAATGTGAATACCACCTGTAATTGGAGAAGCTGTCCACCCCTTGGAATTTTAGTGGCCTAAATCTTTTTCTTAGATTGTTGACATGAGAGTAGAAAATTCCCGGTTAAGAAACTTTCTAATGGAGCACAATGGGACACCTGGGTGAACGGGATTTCTGGGGCTCCTCACATCACCATAACTTTATGTAATGCCACATAAAATGAAAATAAAGTATCACCATGGTGTTATTACCATGGGAGCAATTAATTTGTTGTATTACATCAGTGAGAAACTTTGCAAATTATGGTGGGATATTTGAACATGCCAGTAATTGCTTGTGGCTCTCTTTGCAGGGGTTGTGTTTCACTACAGAGCGGCGACAAGCAGGTATACTCTGAATTTTGAGACTGCACAGAAGGCTTGTGTGGATATTGGGGCAGTCATAGCAACCCCAGAGCAGCTCCATGCCGCCTATGAAGATGGATTTGAACAGTGTGATGCAGGTTGGCTGTCTGATCAGACCGTCAGGTGAGAGGTCTGGGGGTCACAAGCTGTAATTCATTAATTTGAGGGTAAGAATAAAGTACTTCTTACTAGTCTTTTATTTCCCCAGATATCCCATCCGGGCTCCCCGGGAAGGCTGTTACGGAGATATGATGGGGAAGGAAGGAGTCAGGACCTATGGATTCCGTTCGCCTCATGAAACTTACGACGTATACTGCTACGTGGACCATCTAGATGGTACGTTGTTTGAATTTCTAAAACTTCATTGGAACTAAGGAAATTGAAGAAGGACTGGGAGCACGTAGGAATAGAGCAAATTTTCATGCTTGTTTGGATTCCAAACAGCAGCATTTAGTTTAAATGACCGTATGATTGTGGTAAAATAAGCTTAAATTAAAGTGGAAAGAGAAGGAGGAGTGTCCAAATGGTTATGCAGGTTAGACATTTCTTTAGTTAATGGCAGGTTTTCTTTCAGGCATGCTGCTATTGGACTGTTTCCAATACACTTTTAGAGCCTTAAGAATAGAAAGCTGTAAGGGTGGTACCTATTCTTGTGAGAACTTCAGGTAAAATGCTGTGATGACAAACCACTATGAATCCAAGTGCTGATAAACACCCAGAGCTCAACTAAATAGTGTAAACTAGCCCAGGAAGGATTCTCATGTTTTACGTCTTCTTGTGGTGACTTTGCTACACTAATATTCAGAGCAATCATACATTCATTCAAGCAACCAACACGTTAAAAAAACCACCTACTGTATGATAGGTACTCTGTTAGTCATTAGGGATATGAAACCAGGTAAGACATAGACCTTACTTCAAAGATGTTTTGAGTCTGATTGATTTTGGCACTATCATTTCTCACTAGGCATGAGTCAGAGGTTCTTAAAGGCCAGTGTGAGTTCAGTAGTGGCAAAATCACCAGGGGGGCACAATGCAGTTTTACGATAAGACACATGGAATAGAAGTTTCTGTGAATTGAATATTGAATTGGCTTGTACTTTTAATTTTGGATGGGTGCATGTGAAAAGAAGAATCTCAGCTTTCTTATGTGTAGAATAAAGAGGTTAGACTAGATAGTTTCCCTGGTCCCTTCCAACATTAAAATTCTATGATTCTGTGTTTCTGTGAGTTGAATAAACAAGCTCAGAGACTGAAAACTAGAAACTAAGTAGTTTATATTTTCCTAATGCCCTGACTAAACTTGAATAAGAAGGCCAACTTACCAGAAGGCTGCTTAAGTGTGGTTTTCTAGCATCTTACCATTCTTATTATAACTACCATTTAAGAATGGTAAATGTATTTTCTAAATTAGAACTTTGGATTTGAACAATTTCCATTTTTGTATAGGGACAAAGGGAAAACATCTACAAAATCCAACCTATGAGATACATATATCTCATAGGTTGGATTTTATGGATATATATGCTATATATGCTATATGTATACTGATTTTTTATATTAAATATAATTTATTGTCAAATTGGTTTCCATACAACACCCAGTGCTCATCCAACAGGTGCCCTCCTCAATGCCCATTACCCACTTTCCTCTCCCTCCCACCCCCATCAACCCTCAGTTTATTCTGTTTTTAAGAGTCTCTCATGATTTGGCTCCCTCCATCTCTAACTCTTTTTTTTTTTTTTCCATTCCGCTCCCCCATGGTCTTCTGTTAAGTTTCTCAGGATCCACATATGAGTGAAAACATACAGTATCTGTCTTTTGATTACAAAATATGGATATGTGTGTGTGTGTGTGTGTGTGTGTGTGTGTGTGTGTGGAATTTGAATGTTTTTGTTTTAGTACACAAAGTTGAAAGAGAAAGACAAAAGAATCAGTATAAATACTAATTCAAGCACTGGCTGAAATTTCTGTCAGCAGAGTAATAAAGCTTTTATTTGTTTTATAGAAGAAATTTGACAGTTCTGGAGGATATTCAGCATCTTTACAGTGACATTGTTCTAGAAATTTTTTCTTCCTTGTTTGTTGTCCCTTGGAATAATTAGCAAATCTTTACACACTGATACTTTCCTTCTTGCCCTGAAATTGGACTGGTGTGCAGGGGGAGGTTAAAGAGGGCTTTTGTGAGTGAGGATGTATGAGGAAGATCACAAGATCACTCTGGTAAAGGTCTCTCTCCTTTTTTTTTTTTTTTTTTTTTAATTTTTTTAAATGTCTATTTATTTTTGAGAGAGACAGAGAAAGAATTTGAATGGGTTGGGGCAGAGAGAGAGGGAGGCACAGAATCTGAAGCAGGCTCCAGGCTCCGAGCTGTCATCATAGAGCCTGACGCAGGGCTTGAACTCACAAGCTGTGAGATCATGACCTGAGCTGAAGTCGGACCCTCAACCGACTGAGCCACCCAGGCGCCCCTCTCTCCTTCTTTTACTGAAGTATATGCCTTTCTTTGAAGTAAAGACCATTGGCTAAACTTTGAATTGATAAAAATTCGGTAGAAAGCTGACTTTAAAGTTACATCTGATGTTTCAATTGCCACATTGATAAAAGATTATTTGAAGGTGAGCCAAAATTCCTCGTAAGAGAAATTTATTATTATATTCATGGGTATCATAATTACTACCTATATTTTATTGTATTTTTGACAGCAAAGTATATGTGCGAGAGGGAGTAAAAATTAGAGATATTGATGTATTCAGAATGCATGTGATGGAACATACATCCAATAATGAACTAAGGTGCAGGAGCTTTAGATCAGAAGCCAAATTGTTCCAGATGGTCTAATGAAAAAGTCAATTAAGTATAAAATGAAGTGTAATTTAAAAAGATAATTAATTTTGTGTTAATTTAGTCATTCAAAGCGAGAGATATTTAGTTGATGGATTGTCAATCCTCTTTTTTTCTTCTTGTTTTGTAATTCACATTCATTCTGATGTATGTATGTCTTAAAAAATTCAAATAAGTATACTCTATTCTATCCAGTTTATGTGGGGGAGAAGAAACTATTCTGGGTCTTACTCTAAGATGATTGTAGCACACTTATACATATGAACATAATATTCAATTCTATTTCTTAAAAAACCTTGTAAATATAAAATAGCAATTATATTAGCTATATCCATGAGCAAGGATTCCAGTATTAGTTGTGTTCTTGGAAATGGTCTAGACACTGTGTTGGCTTATTAGCCATGATTCGATAACAGAACACTGTTACTAAGAAATTAATGGAATTAAGATTCTAAAGTAGGAAATCTAGAAATTAAGATCCACAAAACAATCTGTTAGGAAGTTTAATCTGTGTTTCCTGGTGAAATAGATTTGGAAACATTGAGAGGGTTCCTTATTAGGAAGTTTAATTTGTGTTTCCTGGAAATGTAGGTTTGGAAAACTTTGAGAGGCTTTAGAATAGAGTTGAGATGATTATACAGTTCAGAAAATCAAGTAAATGATTAGAGTTATCTAGAATGCTGAGAGAGCAGTCTTGGGAGGTAGTTAAGGTCCTCGTAATAAAAGAACAGGGGTGCACCTGGGTGGCTCAGTTGGTTAAGTGTACGCCTTAGGCTCAGGTCATGCACTCACAGTTCATGGGTTTGAGCCCCTCATCAGACTCTGTGCTGACAGTTCAGAACCTGGAGCCTGCTTTGGATACTGTGTCTCCCTCTCTTTCTCTTCCTCCCCCACTTGCACTCTGTCTCTCTGTCTTTTAAAAATAAGTAAAGATTAAAAAAAAAAAGGAACGGGAAGGACCTCCACTTCATCCCAGCTCTATCACTTACTAGTTGTGAGATCCTGAACGAGAGTTCACCTCTGTTTCAGTTTCTTCTCTGAAATGGAGACCATGAGAATACTTACCTTTTAATCATGGTATGAAGATAAAGTGAGTTAGTGTGTAAAGCTTTTATCACAGTGTGTGTCACAAAGTAAGTGCTCAAGAAATAATAGCTTATGGATATACAAAATGTTCTTTATTTCCACTGAATTCATAAAAAGAAGAAATGACTTTAAAATGGCAACTTTAGACGCACCCGAGTGGCTCAGGAGGTTAAGCATCTGATTCTTGATTGTGGCTGGATTCATGATCCCAGGGTAGTAGGATCAAGCCCCATGTTGGGCTCCACCCTGACCTTAGACCCTGCTTAACATTCTCTCTTTCTCTCTCTCTCTCCTCCCTGCCCTGCCACTCTCCCCTGCTCGTGTGCTCTTTTTATAACATAAAAAAAATAAAAAGTTTGCAACTCTGTGAATTAGGTTCACTATAAGGACATTATTTTCTGACAATGAATACTGCTAAATACAGAAATAATCCTCACAGACTATAAAATTTCTTCTCTGGAAGTTTCTTAAAACTAGAATTTTCCTAAGATGTTCTGAGTGCAATGCTCTGTCAAAGTCAGAGCCATGGTACTTTGAGGTATATAGAAAATAACTGGAATGGGTCACTTTATGAAGAAGGGTGACTTTCATGTCAAGTCATTTTGAATATGATAAGTTGCTTGAACATTAGTGAAGAATTAAAATTAGTACAGTGGCAAAAAGAATTCCTATGTTATTCCTCTTAAATTGTTTACAACAAGTATTCTCTGATTAGAACTTTAGCTTCTTAAGTCACAGTGTTCAGGAATTAATCTGGTATATGATTCCCCACAGAAGGTCATGGGCGCATAAACACGTCTACTTTGCTAGTGGGAGATTTAAATAATTCTGAAAGTGCTTTGTGAATTAATGCATTTCTGTGCTGAAGATTGGCAGTTTGAAACAATGGAGTACAATGTAAATATTTCATCTAAAAACCCCACTCAACCACTTAAGGAATCTTTGCTTGCTTTTTAATAAAATTAATAGATCGACTGTTTATTTGATTTCTTTATGGTAGCAGGTCCTTGTAAGAAAAGTTTCCTTTTATAAAGGTGTTTAATTTTCCTTGCAGATAAATCATAGGGTTGTAGGTGAGGTCAAACTGCTTTCATTTTCAAGGTTGACCCCACTTAATTTCCTTGCAATTGAGTCAATGCTTCCAGTCTCAACCATACATTCAACAAATTATTGACCTACGATCTTCTTGCTTGGGGACTTACATCTTGTCCTTCTATGGCCTATGTTTTCTTTGTAATCCTACCATTTGGCTATTATTTTACCTGAAATAACTATTACCCTACCACTCTGATTTCCTGGCTTCCACACAAGGTTCCCAGCACTTTGATGTGTCTTTCACATTTCACGTTCTCTTTCATTTTTATGGACTCTCTCCTTAATCTCATATCTGCTTCCTAAGTCCTAGTTGACCTTGATCACCCTTATATCTCTAAACCTTGAGTGTATGACTATAAGCACCTCCACCCCCACGATGTTTGCTTATGCCTCTCTCTCTCCTGTAAGACTGTGACTTCTGGGAGGAAAGGAACCATGTATATCCCCACTATGTCCTTGGCACATAGTAGGGACTCCATAGACAGAGTTGAATAAATGTATGAATTCTTGAATTAACCTCCAAACCAGAAGTGCTCACTCGACTCGCTGTGCTTTGCACTTCCCCCTTGAATAACTTCATGCTTCTCTAGGCTTTAGCATTATTCTAGTTGGTTCCCAAATTTTCGTTGCTACAATTTCCTCATTAATTTAATTTCACATTTGTTCTATTGTAGATAAAATATTCCTTGTAGGATGAATGAGGCACAAAAGTACACCAAAATAACAAGTGAAAATGAAGATGTTAGTTTCTAGTTTTGCATGTTTAGGCCTGAATTTTCTTCTGAATTCCATACTCCTATTTCTAGTTTGTGAAATTATTCCTGTATCTAATTGGCTCTCACAAATAATCCCTATGCCTTTAGCAGATCTTCAAGGGGCCTGTTTGATGACCATCAAAGTACTCAAACACCATGGCCATGTTCTTCCTATGCTAGTCTTGTACTCAGCATCGTGTAGTGAATTTTCTGTCCTCTTCCTCCTCAAGTATAAACTCTGCATGATCTATGAAGCCCCCCAACCTGGCTGGAGAACAACCAATCCAAACTTATTTCCCTCTTTCCAACATGGTGTGTGCACAGGCCCTCTGAAGATCCTGTGCTCGCTGCTACCCATAGGTCTGCTTTGACCCTCTCAGAGAACATGAGCTTTCTGACACTCTGCTCTTCCACTTTTCCCTGTACCTAAAACTTAACTGCTTTTTCTTCTTCGTTTTTTACATTTTTTTGAGAGAGAGAGAGCGCGCATAAGCAGGGGAGGGACAGAGAGAGAGGGAAACACAGAATCCAAAGCAGGCTCCGGGCTCTGAGCTGTCTGCACAGAGCCAAACTTGGTGCTAGAACCCATGAACCGTGAGATCATGACCTGAGCCAAAGTCAGATGCTTAACTGACTGAGCCGCCCAGACGCCCAGAGAACTTACTGCTTCCAAGAGCCCATCTTTGGCTCTTACAGCTCACACTGTGATTTTCTTACTCTGAATTCCCACTTTTCATAGTTCCACATGCTTGGCATTTAATTGTTCTCTAGTTGCTTTATAGGCACTGAATACAAAATGTGACCTGTTAGTTTTGTTTCTGCAAAACTTCTGTAACTCATGGTAGAGATAAGGCCATAAACATCTTCTATACCTCTCTCAATTGCAATGAAGAACCTATTCCAGTAATAGATACATAATAATTACTTAAGAAATAACTTGGTGGTGATTGCATTATTTCTTCCAATTTTGTCTCTTCTCAAATACAATTACCACCACCTTTCCATTTCTGTATTTGAAAAAAGTGCTTCACTTTGTTCACCAATTTTTTTTAATGTTTATTTATTTTTGAGAGAGAGAGAGAGAGAGAAACAGAGCATGAGTCGGGGAGGGGCAGAGAGAGAGGAAGACACAGAATCCGATGCAGGCTTCAGGCTCCCAGCTGTCAGCACAGAGCCAGATGTAGGGCTCAAACTGACGAACTGTGAGATCATGACCCGAGCTGAAGTTAGACACTTAACCAACTGAGCCACCCAGGCACCCCTTGTTCACCAAATTTACTAAGAATGTTTTTGTGGGTTTTTTTTAAATCCTTTTGGATCACCACGATACTAACTGTTCCTCTCACACTTCTCCCTGGTCTCTTAGAAAGCATTCCTTCCTAGAAATACTTTCTCTTCTTCAACTTCTTACAGTAATTTCCCTTTCTTGCCACCCCAGCCAATCATCCTGTCTGGGATTGGTTCCTTTGTACCCATTCATTTTTAGATTGCTTCCTCATGTCAAAGTCCAGTATAGTTCTGGGGCACCTGAGTGGCTCAGTCAGTTAAGCGTCCAACTTCAGCTCAGGTCATGATCTCACAGTTTGTGAGTTTGAGTCCCACACAGGGCTCTCAGCTGTCAACACAGAGCCTGCTTAGGATCCTCTGCCCCTTTCTCTGCCCTTCCCCTGTTCATGCTATCTCTCTCTCTCTCTCTAAAAAATAAACATAAAAAAATCTTTTTAGTCCAGTATAGTTCTGTCACCTCCATGACTTGTTTAATTCTTTTAGGTCATCCTTGTGTTTGTCCTAGAACCAAAAAATAATCTTTTCCTTTTTGTTATCATATGATCTCCTTTAGATATGCAAAGCTAAAAATTTAGGGAAAGACCCAAATGTCATTAAACAGGTCTTAGAGCAGATCTTAGTTCAGACTTTTTTGGAGGCTTTGATTGGACAAAAATCAGATAACATATCTTGAAATTGTGTGGTTTCCTGCTGGCAGATTCTCAGATTGACTTTTAATTTCAGTGGAATTTACAGCATGTAATCTACAAAATATTTCACTGCCGGGAGTTGTCTAAGAATCCATGATACTGGCCTTATTCAGTTAAAAAGTCCTATGTCAATGGGGTGCCTGGGTACCCCAGTAGGTTGAACATCTGACTCTTGACTTTGATTCAGGTCTCAGAGTTTGTGAGATTGAGCCCTGTGTCAGGCTCTGCATTGACAGGGCAGAGCCTGCTTGGGATTCTCTCCCTCACTCTCTCTCTCTGCCCCTCCCCTCTTGTGTGCCCTCTCTCCCTCTCTCTCTGTCTCTCAAAATAAATAAACTTTTTTTTTTTTTTTAATTTTAAGTCCCATGTCAGCTAGAAGAGCTTCCCGCACACTGTGGTTCAATGGATGGTTCAAATATTGGTTCTGGATTACAGAACCTCTTCACTTTGGTTTACTTTGGTTTGGTGCTAGAAGATGCTGAAAACTTTTCATTTATTCTCTGAAGAACTCACAGAACCATAGATCATAGCTGGGGCTGTGGCTTCTGACATAGGCTTTGGAAATGAACATGTCTTGCTAAGGGTCTGAAACTGAACTTCAAGTTCTTTCTGCTTAAGTGTTTGCATAGCATAGCTAAGAGCCAGTGAAAAAAGTGACAAAGCATGGCACACTGGCAGCACCTCTGGAAAATGATGTCCCTATTCACTACAATGATTTCAATAGATTGACTGTGAAATAGCTCCATAGGTAGGGTAAGGAAGGAAACTATTGTATGGGTGTATTATTGTTTAGGTTAATCCTCATGAAATCGTTGTCAGACAGTTATTGTTGTTGTTTTTTTTCTTTACCCTACTGTTTGCCATGAGGAAAGGTTAAATAATTGGATATGTCCTGTTTCCTATTCCACTATAGTAAACTCTTTTGGCCAACCACAGATTCCCCAGCGGAGCAACAGTGCTCTTACCAGTAAAGAAGGGATGATGTGCTCTCCAAGCTCCCGCAAATCTCTGATTTCTCATATAAGAATATCTTAATTCTTATTTGAGTGATGATTTGTTTACTGATTATGTTGTCATGATTAGAACTGCTTGGTTAAATGGTAACTCTATTTTTAAATTTTCGAGGAACTGTTAGACTGGTTTTCAATATGGCCACACCATTTTAAGTTCTCACCAGCACTATATTAGGGTCCTGATATTTTCTTTCACATTCTTTCACATTCTTTCCATTCTTGCCATGGATGTGATAATTCTTTCACATTCTTGCCAACACTCATTTTTATCTGAAATTTTGATCATAGCCATCCTAATGGGTATTCAGTGATATCTCATTGTGGGTTTAATTTGTATTTACCTAATGGCTAATGATGTTAAGCAACTTTTCATGTACTTATTGGCCATTTATATACTTTCTTACAGAAATGTCTATTCAGTCCAGCTGTAAAATGAATGTCATGGGGTGTAATGTACAGCATGACAACCATAGTAAATAATATATTTCATGTCTGAAAGTTGCTAAGACAGTCAATCGTAAACGTTCTCTTCACAAGAAAAAATATCTGTAACTATGTATGGTGATGGATGTTACCTAGACTTATTGTGGTGATCATTTCACAATATGTGCAAATAGCAAATCATGTTGTACACCTGAAATGAATATAATGTATGTCAGCTAAATCTCAATTTTAAAAAATGTCTATTCAGAACCTTTGCCCATTTTTAATTGGGGTGTCTTTTTGTTGTTGGGTTATTTATACACTCTAGATTCAAATATCTTATCAGAAGGTTTGCACATATTTTTTCCCATTCCGTGAGTTGTCTTTTTACTTTCTCAGTAGGGCCCTGTGATGCACAAAATTTTTCAGTTTTAATAAATTCCAATTTATCTATTTTTCTTCGGTTGTTGGTGCTATAAATGTAATATCTAAGGAAGACACTGCCAAGTCCTTAGTCATGTAGACTTGCTTCTGTGTTTTCTTCTAAGATTTTTGTAAGTTTTAAGTTTTAAGCTTATTTTGATCAATTTTGAGTTAATTTTTATATGTAGTGCGAGATAAGTGTCCAAATTCATTCTTATATTTGTGGATATCCAGTTGTCCCAGCATCATTTGTTGAAAAGACTATTCTTTCCACCATTTAATGACCTTGGTACCTTTTTGAAAATCAACTGATCATAGACATACAGATTTATTTCTGGACTTTCCATTCTATTCCACAGATTTATATGTCTGTACTTATGTCGGTACCCCATTGTCTTGGTTACAGTTGCTTTGTAGTAAATTTTGAAATTGGAAAGTGAGGGACCACTAACTATGTTCTTTTTCAAAATTATTTTAGTTATTTTGGGTCCCTTGAGTTCCCATCTGAATTTTAGGATGAGGTTGTCAGTTTCTACAAAGAAGCCAGCTGGGATTATGATGGAGATTGCATCGAATCTCTAGATCACTTTGAGGTATATTCCATCTTAACCATATTAAATCTTCTGATCAATGAATATGGGATGCTTTTCCATTTCTTAAGACCTTCTTTAACTTCTTTCAACAGCACTTTATAGCTTTCAGAGTGTAAGTTTTGCAGTACTTTTATCGAATTTACTCCTAAATATTTTATTTTTTGATGCAAATGAAAATGGAATTTTCTTTGCTCCTTTTTCTGATTGTTTATTGGAAGTGTATATAAATGCAATTGATTTTTATATATTGGTCATGTATTTTGTATCATGCAACTTGGCTGAACTTGTTTATTAGTTTTAATAACTTTTTTTAATGTTTATTTATTTTTGAGAGAGAGAAAGAGCATGAGTGATGGGGGAGCAGAGAAAGGGAGACATAGAATCCAAAGCCGGCTCCAGGCTCCAAGCTGTCAGCACAGAGCCCAACACAGGGCTCAAACCCACGAACCATGAGATCATGACCTGAGCCGAAGTCAGACGCTTAACCAACTGAGCCACCCCAGCACCCCGGTTTTAATAACCTTTTAATAGAATCCTTAGGATTTTCTATATATAGTCCCTTTCATTTGTAATCTTATTGTAAGGAAGTAGACTTGTCATGTCATACACCCCTTGAAGCATGTGACAGTCATTTGCTGTAAGGTTTTGATGTCAAGATCTCTTGGAGTTCTGAATCAAAAGAATGTCTTTGGAAATACAGTGACCATTTACCTTTCAGCTGTGAAAAGTTAAAAAAAAAAAAAAAAAGCCAAACTAGGCTGATCCGCCTGTGTAGACCTGCAGCCATACTGTGCCTGTCAAATCAAATAGCACATTCAATCTCTTATATATTTTGAAGACTCAGACACCCAGAAATGTTTCAGAACCTCTTTCTCACTCTAATTAAAATCTTACTGCTCTGTCAGTAGGAAAGAATGAGATCCGACATCCTGAAAACCATAAAAATATGTTTAAATTTTAGTAAGGCTTCCTGTCTCAAATTGATATACGTGAAATCTTGTATAATAATGCATTGACATGTATGTAGATTCCTTGTCTCATGAATGTTATCTGATTTGGAGCATGTTAACGATCACAGCCAAAGGATGACAATTTTTTTAAATAATTAATTAAAAGTTAAAAAGTTCAAAGCTTTATCTCAAGCCACATCATGTTTCTCCTTCAGTCTAAAAACAAGTGAGAAATCTGAAAGGTGCTGATCGGGCTTTCCAGTCTCATTATCTCCAAATTAGAAATAATGCCTGCCTACCACTAGAAATGGAGTGAGGTGACGGTGGCAGCCTCGGAGGTTTGCTTGTCACTATTAACAGAAGGGTGGTCTCTGTGCAGGTGAAAGAGCGTATCTTAGGGGAATTGACGTGACTTTGAATGACCTTCAAATATCAGTCGTCAAGATTATTTAGCAGTGTGTTAGCTGTTCATCAAGCATATACAGCCAATGGATTTTGTGACCCAGAGAATAATGAGCATTAGTCTTCGATGCTTTGATCATGTCTATATAGACACAGGCAAAAAAGAGAGAGCAAGAATAAGAGAGTGAAAGAGGGCAAGAGAGAGACAGAGGAAGAAAAAGAAAAGAGAAACCTCCTTTGAAACTTAAAAATCCCAAACTTCAAAGCTAATAATAATTGTGCTGACTTACTCTCATCACCAGGAAACTTGCTGTAAGTGGTTTTATTAGATCAGTATTTAGAAGTTCATCCCATGTGGCTACTTCCAGCTCACGCACTGTAGCTACTTTGCATACATTTATTACTTATTTTCACTTAAATAGCGAGGAAATATAGTCACATTGATAAATCTTAACCTTCCTTAAAGTGAAAGACAGAGAGTTCTGTTCTCATATGAGTAAAGGGAATCATGATTCGTTTATAAGTACTTATTTTCAGACTGGACAGTTTACAATAAAAGGGTTATGAGCACAAATAAACAGGAAAAAAAAAAAACCATTTATCACACTACCCAGCAAATATACCCAGTGAGGAAACTGATGAGATCTCAGCTTTGACTCTCTGTTGGCTTAGTCCAGGAGAGAATTGAGTATGACCTGCCCCTGCCAATTCCTTTTTCCTCCTTGGTATTCATAAGGAATTGTCAGCAAGAGGAAACACTCTTATCATAGCTTTGCTCTAGGTCCGGCTCTTTAATAATTTTTCTGAGTTACTCCTGGGTATAAACTCTAGCTTTTGAATGATGTGGGTCATTTTAAACGTTTGATTTGTTTTCATCATCACTTGCCTTTTAGTCTTTGTCATTCTTTAGTCTGCCAAGAAGCCGCTTGTCCATTTAGCAATCAGAAGTGTGGGAAAAGAACACGCATGGTCCAATTTCCAGGGAGTCTTGTAGCAGTTAGTTGTCAAATGAAAGTATTTTATTTTCTCAATATTTCTGGTGGTGTTAATTCCCACAGTTAAGGTGAATTTAATTTGTGGGATGTCACCAGATATTAAAGTCTCACAAGCAGTATCTTCCAGTTTCTTCTAGGACATCCCTAGAAAGTTAAAATAACAGGAATAATTTAAGTTAACATTTAAGTTGAGATTTTGGAAAAATACGCATTAAGATACTGCATATGTGTTTTTCAAATGGATGTGTAAATTATACTATGTGTGAAACCCTCTGTTCTGCATCGTTATATCTTATGTGTTACTAATGTGAGCATATATGTATACACCTTAATGAATTCTTACTTATACTAACTTAAATGAACTTGTCATTTTATGGTAAGTAATGTATTGTTTTGTGTATGTAAAACATTGTGTATATTTCTTTCTTGATGTTTTACTTGTTCTCTTTCAAGAAAAATTAAGTATTCTCTCATAGGTGGATAACATTTAGAAACACCTTCCAAATCTGTGCTCTAGTTACAAATTTGATAGTAAGCATCTTCTAGGTGTAGCTACTTTGATGAGGCTACTTCTAGAAGTGAGACAGTTGACTCATCCTCAACTTATACAAGTATGTTTGCCTTCCAGAAAGGCAACTATCCAGTAAATCTAAAGTACATTAAATGGCTCAGTTATAAGTATTGAGGTGTAGAAATAGAACACAATCCTGTCCTATGTTCATAAGATAGGCATTTTCTCTCACAAAATTCTGCTGTGATTCAGAAGGAAATTTTACTACCTACATCAGAGGCAAAAAGGTGCCTTTAGGATACCTTCGGGGTGGAAACTTCTACAACCTGACCAATTAAGTCATGTTGCAGAGAGAGAAACTAAGTAAAAGCACTGAGTTGCTTTGCTTGATTTCCCATGTTTGCTTTCTCTTTGTCTTGTTACCTTGGTTCTGGATTTGCCTTTGTCTCTGAACTTCAGACTTTATGTATTGGTGCATCCTCTTATGATCATTCATTTTTGGACCAAGGCTGGAGTTACATTATTCTTACTGGTCCAGGCTTTATATCTGTCTCATTTCATTCCACTGTGTTATAGTTTAGAGCACATCATTTGACCTATAAATAATTCCTGACTATGGCTTTAAAAACTGAAAGTAGACAGTGGAGACATTGAACATCTTAACATCTTGACTTGCTTTCTCAGTGTAAAAGTGGTCAATGTTTAGCTTAGAATCTGCAGTTCTTTTTTCCTATGGGCTATGCTTTCTTTCTGTGGGAAAGCTCTGTGCCTACAATTTATTATTGAGGAGAAAGACTGTTGCTTTTATCAGCTCTTTCTTGGTTTACTTTTTTTCAAAAAGATATTTTTAAAATGTTTATTTATTTATTTTTAGAGAGAGACAGAAGAGCACAAGCAGGGAGAGGGGGCGAGAGAGAGGAGAGGGAGAATCCCAAGCAGACTCCTTGCTGTCTAGCACAGAGCCCAACACGGAGCTTGATCCCATGAACTGTGAGATTGTGACCTGAGCTGAAACCAAGAGTCAGAAGTTTAACCAACTAAGCCACCCAGGTGCCACCAAAAGATATTTTTTTAAGAAATGAATTTGTGTGTTCAGCTTTTAAATACCATCTTAGACGCTTCATCAAGGCTCCCTGCTCTCCCCAGCCTCCTGTGCTCACTGGCAGTCTTTGATGCAACCCTGGGAGGCAATGAACCTCATGTGTCCTTTGCTTTGTACTCTAGTTTTTTGGCTCCTGCTTTGATGCTGTTTGGTTACCTGGCTTACTTTGCTTCTGTCTTAAATCAGGTTGACACATAGGCAACCAGAAACATAACACTAAGTTATACTTGCTGTGGATTTGCTGAGTTTGGGAAACAATGCTGTGAAACAGATCCATGGACTTAATTAGTATTCTCTGAGTAAAAGAAAGTTCTCCAATCAAATAGTTTACACATCATGACTTCCTTGTGGGGACTATCAATAAATACTATAATACTAAATGCTCTGAAAAGTGTTGCATAGAAAAAACCTGTCATATGAATTGTATTTGTTTTCTAAATGCAGTTGTCCTTGCAACCTCTTTTCTGTAGAACACCTGCTCACATCTCAGGGGTCACCAGTTTTCGACACGAGACATTTTGGGAAATTATGTTCATTGAACGTGGACCATAAGTTAACAGCCTTTCTGATCCACATCTTCAACAATAAACTTTTAGGGATGCCTGGGTGGCTGAGTCGGTTAAGCGGCCAACTTCAGCTCAGGTCATGATCACATGGTTTGTGGGTTTGAGCCCCACATCAGGCTCTGTGCTGACAGCTCAGAACCTGGAGCCTACTTTGGATTCTGTGTCTCTCCCTCTCTCTGCCCCCTCCCTGCTTGTACTTGCTCTCTCTGTGCCTCTCTCTCAAAAAATAAATAAACATTAAAAAAATAAGCTTTTAAAAGGTTACTCCTGATTTAAACAACAGGTTACCTACACTTATATTATGTTAGAAAGGTCAAAGGATTGTCTAATTAAAACTAGGCATATAGGAGCGCGTGGGTGGCTCAGTCAGTTCAAGTGTCTGACCTCAGCTTAGGTCATGATCTCATGGTCCGTGAGTTCGAGCCCCGTGTCGGGCTCTGTGCTGTCAGCTTGGAGCCTGGAGCCTGCTTCAGATTCTGTGTCTCCCTCTCTCTCTGCCCCTTCCCTACTCAAGCTCTGTCTCTTCTGTCTCTCTTAAATAAACAAACATTGAAAAAAACTAAAAAAAAAAAAAACCAAACAGGCATGTAGTGAATACAACAATACTTGACTGGAGTTATAGGTGTGTTAGGATTCAAAGACACTTAGTATTATGAACTAGTTCAATTACTACTCTGCGTTCCCTTTGACTCACCTATTCTTTTTTTCTGGTTTGGGTTTCTATATAAAACTATTGCTAGGACATTCTGGAATATTTTTAAAAAGTATAAGATGTCCTGGCCCTAATATTTTGAGGTTGATACATAGGAAGGGAAAAGTTTGAATAAGTTAATTTTTCTCATTTTTGGTATAGACTGTTCATTCTAACAGCTTCAAGATACAGTAAGATAATTCTGTAGTGTGGATACTTTACTATATTATTAGATTTTTGAAGTGGGCAAAATAACGTTCATGTTAAACATGAACATGTTAACATGTTAACATAACATAACATAAACATGTTAAATCGTGATTTAGGAGGTCTTAAATATTTACTTTTTAGAAATGAGTTAAAATAAATATTTTTCTTTTCTTTTGCTCATCTTGAAATAAAACAATTTGCCATATATATATTTATAAGTGAATTATTTTGATTGTCACTTTAAACTAAACTCAATGCCAGTTAACTATTTTTTTTTCAACTGAGTTAAATGAAACCTCATGGTGATATCTTTCTCGACATTTTTTTTTTGCAGTGTTGGAAAAATTCCTACATATAAAGGAAAATAGATGACTTTAGGAATTATAGAATTTAATCAAATCAGTAAAATAATTATTTTATGAGTATTGGATAGATGGATGGAAATTGTATCCTGCAAATGAATTAAATAATTGATATTGTGATATAATGTCAGATTTAACAAGAGTTTCTATACGAAAAGTTCTATAAGGGTAGGTCTTTATTAATTTAATAATAATAAGGGAATTCTCTTTGTAACCTACCAGCATCTTCTGAAACCTTTCTTTCTTTTATTACCCCAGACATGTTTGCGGTTTAAAACAGGGAAACCAGTTACCCATGAAATCGTGCTGTTATTTTTTTTTCATTAGCCGTTTGGTCTGGCCATTTTTGGAGAAGTTGATTTCCTCCAACATATAGACTAACATTGCTGCTTGGAGTAGCAGAGTTTTACTCAATCAGTTACATTTCTTTGCCCTGCTCTGGTTGGCTGATCACTCTTATTACTTTAAAAGAACAGTAAATTTTGCCTCCAAGTCGAAGTACGTCAGGACGTAGGAAACTAAGGCAATAGAGCGATATTCCAGCTGTAATAACAAATGCAAGTGTTCTACCTTGGAGGAAAACGAATTGGCATGCAGCCCATGTTCACACTTGCATTCCTTTGAAGTGAATGAGGCCACTGGAGGACACAGACACGGTCTGTCTGCCTTTCCCTGTGTTGCTTTAAGCCAAATCCATAGGTGAGATGAATCAGCTGTTCTGGACAGCAGCTATACCCAAAGGTCTGCTTCAGTGAGCTGTTTTTAATGTGCTGCTTGGGAAGGATGGAAGAAAAATAGCACCTTGTTTCTTAGCAAGAACTTGAAATTCCGTTCACTTAACAAGCATCATTGATACATGCTACGTAACTGGTACTGTGACTCTTATGCTTTTACAGCTTGTTAGGGAGGAAGGTGGTGCAGGAATGGGGAGGAGGAACTTATGTTGCTGTAGTGTATTTTTGGATTTGAGATTACTGACCTTGCCAGCCTAGACAATTAAGGACAAAAACCTATTCTCACGTCTACCTTACTCTTTTCAGTCAGGTAAAAGTCATTTTCTCTCTCTTCTTCAAATAGCTCTTGTAGGGATTTGGCCTAGTTTCCTCAGCAGCAATTTTAGATTTAGAGTGACAAAAATTGATATGTGTGATTTGGCCATTTTTCCCGCGACTAATTTTTCTTGTTTTAGAACGCTATCGCACACTCAGAGAGAGTAATGGCTCTATTCATTTTTAACAAATGCTTGTTACGTCTGGATTTAGTCAGGTGAGGATCCGAATCATGAGAGCTCTAGAGTCCCCGTTGTCTAATATATCACAGAATCAGAAACAGGACCCGCAGCTGCTGCAGTGATGGACTATCGATATTTTAGCTTCTTCCTCTCTGCCACATTTTATATTCCTCCTGCCTGATGGATTAGCTTAGGTATTCTCTACTTCTGCCTCTGTCTTTGAGCCACTTGTACTCAGCTGTGAAAAGCATCATTTGATTTGCACTGAATTTATTTCAGCCAATTGTTTTGTTAGCTGTCCAAGTACCAATTTAACAAACTCTCTGACGTTTCCGGAATATTTTATTGTGACATGTTAAATTATAATGAACATATTCTCTGCCAGTTGGGCCTGGTGATGAACAAAGTAAATGTTCAGCCTTTCTTTGTTAATCAATAAACAAATGTAGGAGTTTCTCAACCCTAGTTAGCACCCCTGCTAGCATGTGTAGTTATCTTTGTGAGAACTGGAAAAAGGACAGACAGATTGCAAGAGGTATTCACCATGGACAGAGTAAGTAGAAAAGAAAAAGGTGCCCCTTCCTTCAGGGGACTTTGGTCACTTTGACCAGTTGAGTGGAAGCTGATGTTGGCCTCCATTCACTCTGAGCCCCGGCTGACATAACAATCACACAGCCCCAGCAGGCCTCACATATAACAGCATTCCATCTTGCTTCTGTCTCTTCCTACCTTCAAACCTTGTAGTTTTTCTTGTTTTGTTGTTTAATTTGATAGGAGTGAATCCATTTTGATGGTAGAGATATGTGAGAAGGAAGGTCTGAGAACTACTGTTTGCTTTCAGGTTGACCAAAGTGAAATAACCTTGGTGACATTTCAATACAGTTTCCCTTTCCAGCATGCATTGTTAAGTACATTGCAGGCTTTTTCACTGAAGAGAAAACTCATTTTCCAGATAGTAATCCAAAGAATCCATTGGAAAGGTCTGTTCATTTTAAAGCATTTATCATAACTTATTATCAAATGATTGCTTCTGTATATCCGTAGGCCATAAAAGCAGTCATCTGATAATAAAGTTAATATATATGAACTTTTCTGGTATGTGTTATTTCTTATTATACATGAATAGTACCGAAATTGGGTAATTGTTATGTTTACTGCTTTAAAGTATCAGCAGCTGCCAGTTTACCATGAAAAAAGTATTATATCCTTCTACCTCGCCCCACCCACCCATAAACTGGAAAGGAATGAATCATAAAACTTAGAGTTTTGTTTTGTTTTGTTTTTACTCTCTTCTTATTCCAGGTGACGTGTTCCATATCACTGCTCCCAATAAATTTACCTTTGAGGAGGCTGAAGAAGAGTGTGAAAACCAGGATGCCCGGCTGGCGACAGTGGGGGAACTCCAAGCGGCTTGGAGGAATGGCTTTGACCAGTGCGATTATGGGTGGCTGTCGGATGCCAGCGTTCGCCATCCTGTGACTGTGGCCAGGGCCCAGTGTGGAGGTGGTTTACTTGGGGTGAGAACCCTGTATCGTTTTGAGAACCAGACAGGCTTCCCTCCCCCTGATAGCAGATTTGATGCCTACTGCTTTAAACGTAAGTGTTTGCTACCTTTTTAAAAATTACAGATTTTTAAAACATACTTCGAAGACATGCATTGGTGTTCAACTGATGGGAATGGATCCCATGTCTTGCCGTGTGTGCACAGAATGGAAACAGTTCAATGACTTCTGAAGGCAAATAAATGGAACAGCAGCAATATGGTTAAAACAGGAGGAAGTTTGACAAATGCTATTTTTGAAGTGATAAGGAAATGTCGAGTTAAGGTCTTAACAGTGCTTCCATTGCACCTAGAACCACAGAACGCATTTCCGATTAGTTTTTTTTTTTTTTTTTTAACATCAATTGCAGTCCTTAAATGTAATTAGAATGTTGGTGCTATAATGTTGAGGCCAACTATAGCTGAGTTGAATTCTTGAATTCTGCTTCTTTTGTCTTTGGTATGTCTTTCTTTGAAATGGCGGAGAATTCAAATTTCAGTAATTGCAGGTGAGTACTTGGAACCGAGATGGATAATCATAATGCTCAATTAATTCCTAACAAGGAACCATGCTGTAAATAAAAATCTCCATTTATCTTATTTTATTTCAGGTCATGGAAATACGTGCCTTCTCATCATTAATTCTGTAGTACATATTGAAGTGCAGTATATGTTGTTTGCAAGGTGTAACATAGTCTACTTTCAGTTTGGTTTGCTACTTAAAACTGATCTTAAGTAACATTTATCCATACATGATTTACTTATTTAAAATTATCAGATGTCCTTAAGTTATTTTAGCAGTCGTAGCCACACAGTATGCTTGTAGAATTTGCTTGGTCAAACAAGCAAGTAATCTAGAGTCTCGCTGTGACTTTTACTGGTCTGTATTGTGATAGCAAAACAAAAATTTCCTAGAATTTGGGGGAGTATATTCAAAGTAGAGCCATGTCATATTGAAATATAGTGAAAGGTTTTTACTAAGTTTCCAATATATCTTGTTTTAGGTATGTGTAACTGAAATGAGTAGAAAATACACTAGCTTATTATGTAATTGGTTTCTAAAGTGAAACACACAGGCATTCTTTGTCAACCAAAAAGTCATGCTAGGATGTCTGAGTATTCCACAGAATAGACATTAGTGCAATGGAAAGGCACTGACATGTTGCTGCCTCCCTGCTAAGGGGCCTTTGCCCACATCTCCTCCCATTGACTCAACTCTCTGAGTGTGAAAGCCATGTTTTGTGTTTTGGCATGGTACAAGCTGGCTATAGAAAGCCATTGAAAATACTAACTTTTGTTCCTAGACTGAAACAATAGAAAAGGTCTTCCTTAGTTATTTTTGGGGGGGCGGGGGGAGGAATTAAAACAATAATAAGGAAAGCCTATCTCTAAAAGTAGAAAGATATACATTTTTTTTAAGCCACGATCTCCTAACAGTGACTTTCAAGTAGTTCAAGCTCTCAAATCAGTTTTACATTAAGTGACTATGATTAAGAACTAAAATCGGATTGCTGTTGGGATGTTTAATTAGGGAAGAAGTGGAATTATCCAACCTGACTATCTTGTTAGATTGCATTTTCTCTTGTTTTATATAAAACTGGCAAGAGAAAACTTTTAAACAACCTTTTTTTTTTTCACCCCTAGGGTAAAACTTAAACCAAAGGCTGTCTGTAGCCACAAAGAATTCATCCTGATGTGTTTTAAATTATTTATTTAAATGAGGAATTCACATGAATGTATGAAATAAGATATTTCTATTCAAATACAATAATTACCTACTAAAAATCTACATAAAATCTGAGAAAAGTTTGAAAATTCAGGTCTAGTTTCCTTTTTTTTCCCCTCTAATTCATTTGAATTCATATAACTTGGAAATATATAACTTCCAAATATCATGATTCAAATTTTGGAGTTTTTTTCCCAAACCAAAGGGTAATCTCATCTAATACAAATCTAATCTAAGGGTTAGAGTCTTGTTTATTTCTTTCCTAAAACCTACTATATTCAAAATTGATTGGGCATATACAAAATTTAGAAAGCTTAGTCATAACATAAAAATCTTTCTTAGTCTTTCTTAAACTACATGCAGTGCCAACTGCTTCCCCAAATTGCTAAATCTTTTTTCAAGGATTCTTTTAATTTATATATTTTAAACAATGTAAAAAATACTCTCAAAATGACTTGACTGCTGTTCACTTTTCCCACACAGTTGAGGTGTGACTAAGTTTTTAGGGTAAAGTTTATAAGAGTTGTGACCTTAGCAACAGTTCCAAAAGTGATTCCAGAGATGTATAGCTGTTTGGTCAAGCAGGGGAATTTAGATGTATAACCATATTTTTCTTGTTTGCTTTTTACCAAATGTAGATGGTGTTTTTAAGTCACTTCCTGGTGAATGAGCAATTCTAAAACCTCACTTATAATTCTATTTTCCTTTGAACATTTCTGAATAGAAATTTAACAATGGCTGATGACAAACATAATTAGAATCTGTTCATGTCAAGTTGATTTTAAAAAACCAGGAAATTAATACATTTGTGAAATAAAATTTTCCTGTGTTATTTCCCTGTGACAATTAAACTAAATTGTGCACTTTTGATTTTTTCCAAGGTTGGAGACTTAGGACTTTGAAAAATCACCCATACATCCCCAAATTTGAGTGAATCAAAGCCATTCAAGACTCATGATAATCTCTCCTGTAATATCATTAATGATCTCCAAGCCAGGGAGATACAGCACGTTTCCCAGAAAAACCATTCTAATATCCCATTACCATCATTCTCAGATAATTTTTCTAATTATTTAAATTCATTGCATTAGATGTTGAGCCCTTTTTTCCTTTTTAACTTGGAGACCAAAATCTAAATAACAGCCATATCTATTATTGAACACAATTGTTCATTTGTCCCTAGGCATCTTCCTCAACTGAAACAATGTCCTTGTTTTGAAATGTTAATTTCTAAGCCCCTGGATCATCTATGTGATCTTGCTTTGAACCTTCATTATTTTTTATATCCCTCTGATTAAGCTAGGGAGCTAGAAATTATGGTTTAGAGAAGGTGAAATAAATTCTCACCACTTCATATGCTACATTTTCACCTATTTGTTCACTTTTGAAAGTACCCTACCCTTCTAACCTTTGGGGTGCTTCTTATTCTCTTCATGCCCTCGATCATAATCTGATCATAGGCACCCAACTAATCTTTCCCTAAATGGTATTTTAAATATGTTTTCTGTTTATTGAACTTCAATCTGTTAGCATTCAATCACTCACTCATAAAACTTTTTAAAAATAGTTTGAATTCTAATACCACTCTTCCAACCTTTACGCTTTATTTAACAATGAACTCAGAATCAACTTATTGAATATCCACTCTATTTGTGAATTTTCATGTTTACAGTTATTCACGTATAAGACATTTTCATATAGAAGAACTAATTTGAAATTAATAATTTTCATATAATGTATGCATCCTGGGTGTGTGTTAAATCGACTATCGTGCTGCTAATAGGGACTTTATGTTTTATTGGGAAAATCTGCCTCGTGTCTTATAACAGAAGCACAAAGAAGATAGTCCATAGGACATAAAATATATAAGTACAGTGATCCACAACATCTGTATGGCAGACAGCTGCAAAGGTTGGAAGGGAGCTTTGTGGGAAAAGAAGTATGCTGATTTCTGTTGGCTTTCTCATTAATGAAGTTGAAAGGATACTGGTAGTTTTCCAGTTCAGAGATCTCTCCATGTGAATTCTTCTGGGAGGACACTTTTGGAATAATTTGGAGTTGCATTTTCACCTTTATGATAGTCATCATTAATATAGCAGCCTTTATTCTTAAGATACCTCTTTGTAGATATTTGTGGTTTTTGAAATTATTTCCTCTTCTTGAAATGGTTGAAGCAAATGGCACAGATAATCAGATATTCTGAGTTAGGATGGAAATCAGCTGTTAAACTGACGAAAAAGCCACCCAACCCCAAAGGAAGTCTGAGGTTTTCCATTCCAAATAGTAGAATTAATTAAATTATAAGCAGACTTTTAAACAGAGCTCTAAAATTATTGAAATCCCTTGTTTGTGAAAACAAAGTCACAGAAATCCTGGCTTTGTAAGGGAGATTCTCTGAGATGTAGTGCCGTTGCTTTCCCATGCTCCAGGGCTAGAGGAAGGCAACACCAAATGGTACAGTAATAATCGACAGTGATGTACAGTTTCATCTTTAAAATATGAGTCCTTCATTTTTAGAACACTATAGAAGCATTTTCATAGCATCATAGAAAGTTGCTAGCACGCAACTTGGTTTGAGACATAGGACAACCTGATCCACAGGACTTCTGTTTGACCCTAATGCCATATCATCGCCTTTTAAGTTAATTTCATCAGCCACGAAAATACTCGGAGAAAAGCAAAATCAGCTCCCTTGCTGTCATTAACAATAATGCGATTAATTTTTCTCTAATAAGCAGTGTCATAAGTGTTTATGTTATGTTTCCATGGGAACTTTTTCTGCATGTATATTTTACTGTTTCCCAAAAGAAAGCTGTTATAAGACAAACATGATATTTGGCAGTAAAATGAGGTAACAGTTATGGAATTTCAGAGGATAGAGAATTGAATTAGAAGAAAAAGAGTCAACCACACTTTGGCTCCTTTAGTTGTTCATGTCAGTCAAAACAGACCAAAGCCTCTTCCAGGAAATGAATATAGAAAAGGCTTTTCTTTACAGAGAGAGAGAGAGAGAGAGAGAGAGAGAGAGAGAGAGAGAGAGAGATTATTTGGTATGTTTTTGTTTAGTTTTGTTCCAACACAAAAGGGTAAATAGTGACAGACTTCGAGGAATATTTAAATGTTACCATACTGTAAATGACCAGCAAGTTTTCATTATAAAATTGGTGGATGTGAGCTTTAGAATGGTCTGCAGAATGACCACAGCTAATAACAGCTCATAGCAAACAAAAATAAAGAACATGTTATAACTCAAGTCTGATTTACAACAAAGTCACATCATTCTATCTTCAAATTTTCTAATAGACTTTAGTTTTTAGAGTACTTTTAGTTTTTAGTTTTTAGGTTCACAGTGAAAGTCAGTGGAAAGTGCAGAGGTTTCCTATTTACCTCCTGCCCCCTCTGGTGCGTAGCCTCCCCCATTGTCAGCATCCCACACCAGAGTGGTACATTTGTTACAATTGATGAATGCATGTGGACTTATCATAATCAAAGTTCATAGTTGACATAAAGGCTCATCTTTTATGTTGTACATTCTGTGGGCTTGGACAAATATGTGATGACATATATTTACAATTCTAGTATCATACACAGCAGTTTCAGTGTCCAAAGATCATTAAATTTTGACAGAGTAGATGGAGTTCAAAGATATCCACTTTGGTTTTCCCTTTGGAAAACTCCTGTTTGGGGATTATTGAGAGTGAAACACAAGGTATTACAAATACTACAGATATTACAACTCTTATCAGGGAGATAGGCAATATGCATACAACTATTTTAAATCATACAGGATGTGGCGAAATAGTGACTGCGTGTTTCCTTAGAACAGTTCCTTCTGAATTTAGTGGTGACTACTTTTTCATTTTTGAAAATCCGATTTTTTTTAAGAAACAAAAATCTTTGTGTACTAAGCCGCTGCATTTTCCCTATGTTGAAAAGGAATCTCGTCTATAACACCGTCACTTTTACACACATTTTACATTTCTTTAAACAGGACAGGCCATTCTTTGTAAACCTGGAGTTATTATAATGTAGCATTTTATGATGACATGTTACTTTTTATTGCCTGAGACCGTTCTTTCTGATGCTCGGAGTTGTTTCCAGTGATTTGTAATTACAAACCTAAAATATATCATGTGGGTACTTCACTTCCTGGTCTATGTTCGTATTTCATGCTAAAGTAAGCCTGGAACCAAGACCCTTAAGAGTTGCAAACATAGTGTGTGGAACATAGAACAAAACACAGAAGTATCAAAAATGCCAAGCAGCCTCTGCCAGAAACATCTTATTGTTTATTAGAAACAAGGCTGCACTGCAGAGTGGAAAGGAAGATGAAGACAAATGTCTCAACACCTGGAATCAAGTGAAGAGTGGCATTAAAATGTTTAATATCCTGTTTTTATGAAACCCCCCACATTATGGACAATGTAATAGTTTACATGTATCTTGGGTACATTTGATGTGGCTTTTTTGTTGTTTTGCAATCTGAGGCACTCCCTCTCCCCTGAGACACAGTGCAGCTTGAAAAGGAGGGAGAAAGATAGAGGCAGAGTACACAGGAACCCTTCAGAAGAGTAGTATTACCAAGTTTTCCTACTAGGCTTTGATTTGCTGCTGTAGTTTCTGATAAGTAACCTATCCACTGTTTCCAAACTCTACATTCATATTTTTTTGGACTTCTCTTTATCTTAAAATACATAATATTCATTTTCCCTAACCAAAAACAGTCATTCATACTTATGGGTAAAAGCAGTGATAACCCTTACGATATGAAACAAGTGATCAGTTTGTGACTATAAAATGTTCGATTGTCTGAGTTAATTTAATTATAGTTTCTAGATTCCCTTCATCACAAACGCTTTTGGGTCACCCCAAAGTACACAGCAGCACTTGACAAACACTGGACGTACAACTTTTTATTAGTGACTTGTCTAATCAACTCTTTGAAATTATTTTTCTAGCTAAACAGAATATATCAGAGGCTACAACCATCGAACTGAATATCCTTGCAGAAACTGCATCATCCAGTTTTTCTGAAGAACTACAAATGGTACCTGACAGAACAACACCAGTCATCCCTTTAATCACTGACTTACCTATAATTACAACAAAGTTCCCTCCTGTGGGAAATATAGTCAGTTTTGAACAGAAAACCACAGTTCAGTCTCAAGCTGTCACACACAGAGTAGCCACTGAATCATCCACACCTGCTGGGAGTACCAGAAAGCCTTGGGATTTGGACTACTACTCACCTTCTGCATCAGGACCACTTGGAGAGCCAGACATATCTGAAATTAGGGAAGAAGCACCCCAAAGTACAACCGTCATCCCCCGTCCTGCTCCTGATTCATGGGATGGTGTCAGGGAAGACATACAAACACGAGAATCAGTTACCCAAATTGAACAAATAGAAGTGGGTCCCTTGGTAACATCTATGGAAATCTCAAAGCACATTCCTTCCAAGGAATTGTCTGCAACTGAAACACCATTTGTATCTACAACAATGACGTTGGAATCCAAAACTGAAAAGAAAACAGTAGGCGCTATTTCTGAATCTGTGACCACAAGCCACTATGGATTCACTGTGGGAGAAGATGACAGGGAAGACAGAACATTTACAGCTAGATCTGGTCAGAGCACCTTGGTCTTTAGCCAAATACCTGAAGTTGTTACAGTGTCAAAGACATCAGAAGACACCACCTCCACTCAACTAGAGGACAGGGAGTCAGTCTCAGCCTCAACAATTATTTCACCTGTAACTCTGCCTGACAGTAATGAATCATCTACGGACAAATGGGAAGAGAAACAAACTAATGGAAGGATAACTGAAGATTTTTTTGGCCAGTATGTGTCTACTACACCTTTCCCATCACAGCATCATAAAGAAGTAGAATTGTTTCCTTATTCTGGTGATAAAAGATTAGTCGAGGGAATATCCACAGTTATTTACCCCTCTCCACAAACAGAAATGGCACAAGGAAGAGAAAGAACAGGAACACTAAGTCCAAAGTTGAAAACAGATACTTACACTGATGATGAGATACAGGAAAAGATTACAAAAGATCCATTTGTAGGAAAAATAGAGGAAGACGACTTCTCTGGAATGCAGTTCTCGACCACTTCCTCAGAGCAAGTTCATCTTACAGAGTATTCAGTGGAAATGACCAAACCTTTTTATTCTCCAGCACTGACAACAACAAAGCCCCCAGAAGCAAGAGATGTGGAGGAAGACTTTATGACAACACCAGTTGAATTAGAAACAGATGGCTATCAAGAAACTACAAAGTATGATGAGGGTATTACGACAACACATTTGAGCCACAGCACTTTAAATGTGGAGGTGGTCACTATATCAAAATGGGCATGGGATGAAGATAATACAACATCGAAGCCTTTAGAGTTCACAGAACATGCAGGCCCTCAAAGATTCCCCCCTGCCTTACTCACTACTACAGAAGTGAGTGGAAATGATAAAGAAATCCCAAGTTTCACTGAAGATGGAGGAGATGAATTTACTCTTTTTCCAGATAGTACTCAAAAGCCATTAGAGGAGTTAACTGAGGAAGATACAACAGGCCACGGAAAATTCACAGTTGGATTTCAGCCAACTATGTTAACTGGTATTGCAGAAAAGCCTACTTTGAGAGATTCTACAATCAAAGAAAGAGTTCCACTTGTCACAAGCACGGAAGGCCAAGTTGTTTATGCAACTACAGAAGGAAGTGCTTTGGATGAAGGAGAATATAGGGATGTCTCTAAGCCAGTATCTACTGTCCCCCAATTTGCCCAGACTTCAGAAGTAGAAGGATTGGCATTTGTTAATTATAGTAGCACCCAAGAATCTACTACTTATGTAGACACTTCCCATACCATTCCTCTTTCTGTAATTCCCAAGACAGAATGGGGAGTGTTGGTACCTTCTGTTCCCTCAGGAGGTGAAGTTCTGGGTGCACCCTCTCAAGACATACATGTCATTGATCAGACTCATCTTGAAGCAACTCCTTCTCCTGAGAGTCTAAGAACAACAACAAAAATCATGCAGGGAACAATTCAAGAAGAATTCCCTTGGGAAGAACAGACTTCAGAGAAACCAGTTCCTACTCTCAGTTCTGCAGTTGACACAGCCAAGGAGGCAGCAACACCTTTAGATGAACAAGAGAGTGATGGGTCAGCATACACAGTCTCTGAAGACAGATTGGTGACAGGTTCTGAGAGAGTCCCAGTTTTAGAAACAACTCCAGTTGGAAAAATTGAGCATAGTATGTCTTATCCACCTGGTGCTGTCACCGAGCACAAAGCAGAAACTGATGAAGCAGTAACACTAATGCCAAGCATAGGGTCAGAGGTGTCTTTAAGTCCAGAGCCTGAACGAAAGTATGAAACAGAAAGTACTAGTCCAGGGGGATTTGTATCACCTTTCGGCACCCATGTTACCCAGCTTATAGAGGAAACCACTACCGAGAAAAGAGAGAAAACATCTCTAGATTATATGGATTTAGGCTCAGGATTATTTGAAAAGCCCAAAGCCACAGAAATACCCAAATTTTCAACAATTAAAGCCACTGTTCCAAGTGATATCACTGCCACCTTCAGTTCAGTAGAAAGACTCCACACGACTTCATCCAAGCCATCTCCAGCACCCACTGAGAAACCGCCTCTCATTGACAGGGAGCCCGGAGAAGAAACAACCAGAGACATGGTAATCATTGGAGAATCAACATCTCGTGTTCCTCCCACTACACTCGAGGATGTTGTAGTGAAGGAAACAGAAACTGATATTGATAGAGAGTATTTCACAACTTCAAGTACTCCATCTGCTACACAGCCAACAAGACCACCCACTGTGGAAGGCAAAGAGGCCTTCAGACCTCAGGCGCTTTCCACTCCAGAACCCCCAGCAGGGACAAAATTCCACCCTGACATAAATGTTTATATTATTGAGGTCAGAGAAAACAAGACAGGTAAGTCTTTGCTTTCTAGACATACCAGTCAAGGCAATCTGCATTTTATCTTGAAAATTACTTTTGGAAAAAAAAAATCAACATACCAAATGCTGCCATTAGAAGATAACTGGAGTGTGAAAATTTCTGTATTTTAGCTGCATATATTTGTACAAGAATTGGAAGAATATGTTATTTGGAAGAATGTTAGATACGAGTGTGTTTTTTAAAGTTCTAAGAAGCCCTGCTTTGTCATCTAATATAACCAATCATCACTGTTACATCACTTCAGAACATGCAGAACAAAATGTTTTAATTTCAGTGTCTTTCCATGCATTACTACTCAAGTGTAGTACTAGACTGTGTTAACATTCCATCGGTCTTTAACTATTAACCTTCAGCACTTACATTGTGGACAGCTAAAACTGTATTGGCACATGTCTAAGGCTGATAGAAAGATGTCTACAGGTTTGCTTTGCGTTTTCTCTCCCAGGATTTTGTAGGTTTGTTGTACAGCTTGTGGGGTGGGTAACAGGTCTGTAGTTTAAATGTTATTTTATGAAAGTTCAACAAACTGTTAAGCTGTTGTCTCTTGGGTATTTTAATAAGGCTCTGAATATTTACAACAAATACAATCTAGCTCAGTTCTAGGAAATGCTATAATTCATTGTGTCACATATAATTTCAGATATGGATATGTCAGCATTACTTCTGCTCCTTAAAAAACAGGCTGTAATGTTACTTATTTTATGATATCATTGTTTTATCTCTAGGAATTTTTATGATGCCTTCTATTCTGCTCAAATATTTTATTTATCTCTCCAGCAAAATTCCTAAAAACAGTTTCTTTACATCGAATAATACTTGCCATTTTCATTATCAAATGCAACTTATTCCTTCCTAAAGGTCAGACCACACCATCTTTTGAATTTGGTAAGCTGAGCTGAGAACACATAGTGCATACAGTTTAATAGATCAATTCAGGTTTGTATCTTTTTAATTTAGAAGTTAAGATCACTGATTTTAGTTAAATTGCTATATACTAGTTTAAATATGTGATTTGAAAGAATAGTGATTTTTCCTTTACTGGGGTCTGAGAGGTTGGGCTAGAAGAATTTTTTTTTTAGCAGGTTCTCTCTCTTGCTGGTAAGACATTCCCCTCAGGGTGTCATTTTCTTAAAAGTGATGCTATCCTCATTAGAGGATACCTATTGGAGTGTACCTTTGGAAACAAACAGGTCGCTCTATTCGTCAGGTCAGCTGGCTTCCATTGCTGTAGGTGGCAACTTCACAGTCATAGTATCTAGAACTTTCTCAGTGTAAAGCCTCTTGCAGAGCAGTAAGTAGAAAGGAATACATTCCCAGAGTATTGAAGGTAATGTCCACTGTCTAGTACAGTTGAAAGAGGCCAGGATTGGACATTATTGTTCTGCTAATGATAGTTTCTTGGAAACTATCTCATGTTTCCTGTTTCTTACATTCCCTTTCCACCTTTTGAAACTAGGATTAGAAAGACTGACTATGCAGAAGTTTTTCTCAATTTAGATTACTCTCATGTTAACGTAGATTCTACGCTGAATCAAATAATATAGGAAACAGTAAAACCATTCTGCACTTAAAAACTTTTCTAAATGGGAAACTGTGTGATAAGTTTAGGGTGATCTAGTTAAAAAATAGAAAGTGTGAAACTTTATCTTCCTGGAAAAATTGGCAGTCATAAAAAAGAAATCTAAGTTTATAAATGGTGACTCAAAATGGTGGTTCTGAGTAACTAACCCAGAAACCGTTTTATACAAAGGTGCATGTTTATATTTGAGGTGTGAACTTAATTCAGCTGGTCTGGGAGACATGCCAAGGTGTGTCCTCTGCCTTCTTCCACTTTGAAAACATGGGGCCATGATTCTCTCTCATACTAGTTTTCCTTCAGCATTGATAACAATAGGTCAGAAAAGTCTGCAAAGGGAATGGTCGGGATTCTCCATCAGGTAGTTATCTCGTTCCCTCCCCGCGTCTCTCTGTCTCCCTTTTTCTCTATCTTACATCTACCTATCATTTTTGTACACTTGAAAGAGGCCATTCTCCTTTGGACTAAAAGCATTGTTTATTGTCTTGATAAGACAACAAGGTTTACTCAGCTCCAACTGCTGACTTTTACTAATTTTGCTTCTTTTACACAAGAAAGTTAATTTTTTAAGCATCTTGAACTTTGGCAACGGAAAACCTTAAAGCAGATGTTAAATTAATGAGTTCTAAGACAGGTGTACGTTAATAAGGAAAAATACACATGTGCCTGGAAACCAACTTTTTATGTATCACGGCACATTTTCCCAGATTGGAAAATCCTTGGTTCATGTATGAACTTGTATAAATCTATTCACAAACATAGAACCCCACTCTACATGTACTATATGCCCAAGTAAGCAAAAATGCCACCCGTGCTACACTAAACCAAGGCATTCATAATTTTTTGCTGTGCTCAGCAAGTCATGTAAATCTCGATTTTTTTTTTACTACTATGAAACAAAACATGCTACTCAAGACACGTTTATGTTATATTTGCTGAAATGGATCTTAATAGCAGCTTAAGGTGCTGTTGCTGGAGGGCAACTGTAGTTAGCAGTTAAAAAAATCTGAAGGAACTTTTCAGCTCATAAAAGTTTTATGAGCTGAAAAATGCTATGGGGTGTGTTTAACAGTGGTTCGGGGGATACTGAAAACATGACTCCTGTCTACTTCAGGAGTAATTTGCACACCTGCATTTTGAAAAATTATTGAAAGCTTTTCTTTGTGAACATGTATGAAGTCTACAGGATTTAATGGTGTAGAAAGTTTTTTCAATTCTGGGCTTTTTTTTTTCTTTTTTTTAAAGAATGCTCCCCTGTATCATCTGAAGTGTCACACGTTGGGGTGACAGAACTGTGAATGTTTTGAAAAACTGGTATACTGTTATCTTTAAACCAAAGGATAATTTGTAAATGTGCAGATATTAAATTTGAATGTTATTATGCAAATGCTCATAGTTATAACCTTAAAATAGATGGCTTATTAGTTTGTTTTTTTAAAATGTGTTTGTATATACAACATCCTATTTGTCAGGCCAGCTTGATACTATTTGTTTTGTCAGGTGGTCTTTTTTGATAGTTTTATAATTTACATCTAAGTATAAGGCAGGTGTAAGGCCAATATTAAACTAAAATGACATAAGTATTAAGGTATTGATAAAATTATTAATGTAATGGTATTAAAAATTAGTGAGATTTTGAGAAAGATAATTTTGGCCTCTAAATTAGAATTCATTTTGCTCGGTTTCCTTATTGGTAATTATGGTACCTTATTGCTTATATCATTCAGAAATAACTCTCATATTACCAATTCCTCCTGCATTTGTATCTGTACTTTGGAGCAGTGTACATAATGCTAATATCACGGAGGACAGGATGAAGGATAAGGGATGTTGGCTCTGGGAACAGGAGATAGATGTCTGGGCGAATGGCAATATTTGTATCATTGGGTGCGCAGTCATCATTTTTTGAAAGGCAACGTTTATACATGATAGCTTCATATAATTTTTTTTTTTGAGAGAGAGAGAGAGACAGAGTGAGAGGAGGGAGAGGCAAAGGAGGAGGGAGACTGAATTCTAGGCAGCTCCAGACTGTGAGCTGTTAGCACAGAGCCTGACGTGGAACTCGAACCCACGAACCACGAGATCACCACTTGAGCCAAAGTCATATGCTTAACCGACGGAGCCACCCAGATGCCCCAGCTTCATATAATTTTTAAAAATCATGTATTTTTCATTTTTATAACATTTATAATGTAGAAAAATTACTTTAAGATTTTTTATTATATCAGATTCCTTTCTCCAAACAAAATCTTATTAGGGACACTATATTTTGAGCACATGAAAGAGTGGCTCTTCTGGTTAATATTTTAAAGGCAGCTCTGTTCCCCACTATACCCCAACACTGCACCGTTCACGTTCATATTTGAGAGGAGATCAGGAATCAGATCTTATTTTGTGGCAGTTTCTAAAATAACATGTACCTCATGGGGCACCTGGGTGGCTTAGTCGGTTAAGTGTCTGAGTGCAGCTCAGGTCATGAGCTCGCGGTCCGTGAGTTCAATCCCTGCGTTGGGCTCTGTGCTGACAGCTCAGAGCCTGGAGCCAGCTTCAGATTCTGTGTTTCCTTCTCTCTTTGCCCCTCCCCCACTCGCACTCTGTCTTTCTCTCTCTCTCAAAAATAAATAAAACATTAAAAAAAAAATTTTAAGTAAAATAACATGTACCTCAAAACACAGCTAGAAAAAGAATAATAACTTCTAGCGAATTCAAAAGAAAGCAGCAATAATAATTCATTTCTGAATGAATTAATTTAACTTGAGAACATTTTTTAAATTGGTCTGATTATCAATACTTTTATCTCAGTATCATAATATACATCTTGATGTTTACCTTTAAATAACTTTGTGTGTTGCTGAATAAAGCAAATGAAGCAAGTCTAGTTTCAATCTTACCAATGCCTGTGCGTAATCAAAGTAATGTATAGTTACATTGCAGAACATCACGTGTATGTGCAGAGCTAAGTCATCATCGGGCTCACACTTGGAGCTCGATACTTTCGGGGCATGGTCTACATATATTTTCATGTTTGAACTTCGGAGATAATTTGTGAGACAACTAGGGAAAGTGCTGCAAATAGGGAACGGAGGCTCATGGTTTGTGTTTAGTTTGCTGCTAATATTGGGGGCTGCGGATGCTATTCAAGTACCTGCCATGGCAAGAGAACAGCATCCTGAAATTTGTGGCGCTGGTTCTGGGCTGCTTCTTCCCTTCAGAATTTCGGAACACATCCCTGAAATTGGATGGGGCCAGCGCTTGCACACATGAGTGGTTCCCTTTGCTGGTCTCCAGCTATGGCTCCCTGCCAGAGAAGCACTTTCTCTTTTTTCTGGAGGGAATTAGGATGGCTTTCCCCATCTCTCCTTGGCTGCCTGAAATCTAGAAAAGGATCAAGTTCCTCTTCTAATAGTCAAATAATGAAAAGGGAAGAGACTCTTCCCTTTGTTTCTATACTACGAAGAAAAGAATTGACCTTAGTGTTACTAAATTTATTAGTGAGTTTAACACTACATTACAGACCAGCGGTTACCTTTTTAGAAAGTCCTTCTAAGTGAAATATTTTTTATGTGTAACATATACATGCACACACTGCTCACATGTAGACATGCAGACACAAACACATAGTAGACTGTCAAGTTCTTTAAATGCTCTATGAATGTTTTATTAACCCACCCACCTCAAGATACAATTCAAAAAACTGAAATTGTTTCTTCACAAGTTAAAGTTTAATAATAAAAGACATGTTCCATAGATAACTAAGAAGAACTTTATTATCTTCCTAACATGATCTGATGCCTATTCTTTCTGAAAATAGCATTTGCCGTTACAACTTAGTGTTATCACAACTACTACTGAGGTGGGGCTTTATTTAAAGACAAATACCACTTATCTGTCACTGGCAATGAACTCGAGAGAAAGACACACACTGTCTTCCAGCATAGCATAGTCAAGCAAGGTTTATCTTGGTAAAGGGAAAGCTACAACACGCCTAGTCCTTTGACAGATATTACAAGAGGCACAGAATAAACATAAACCATAAACCCTGCTTCCAAGGACTTTAAAGGCATAGAGCATTTCTGGGGAGCCAATATTAACACAATCAAACATAACTGCAGTACGGAAACATATAGTTACACACAAGGTGATGTGGTACCAGCTATAAATGGCAGCTGGGGTCAGTGAATGAAGGAATCACTGGAGGCATAGAGGTCAGAGAATATTCTGTGAGAAGGATAAGGCTTCAGCTGGGTCCTTGTTGGAGAGGAAGATCAAAAACATATTACTGGAAACCAGTTATTAACCTTTTGCTGCCTAACAGAGGCTCATCAGTGGGGACTAAGGAGCCACAAATATAATCAGACATTTTTCTAAATAGCACCAGTATGACAGAGGGTCACAGCCTGCTTTGGAAGATGAATGCCTTCTTAGTATTCACCTAGAAACCTGCACAGTGTGTGGAAACCAGAGATATTCAGCCAACTTCTTCAGGAGGCGTTGTTCTCATACTACTTTCTTATCCTTCAGTGATTCATGCTTTTTTGACAAATGTAGCATCTTCTGTAGATTAAATATGTTTAACTTTCCAAAATGTATTACCATGTCATGGTTCAAAGTGACACACCTTTAAAGTTAAATGGCATAAAGCTACTTTACGAAGGGTGGGCTACATACTCTAAAAGGTGAGTTAAAGGTTTATAACATCTAATTCAAGTGATTTTTGACCACTAGTATTACAGAAACAAGTGCTAGAGATTGGAGAGTCTGGAGTCAGTCCTTCTTTTATTTATCCATGGTGTGGACCCAGAAATTTCTTAATTTCTTTGTCAGAACTTTTTGCCAGCAAAATAGATGTAATGGTTATTATGTATAGAAGGAGTAGTAGTACCTAAACTTTGACCCATACTCTTTTTTCCAAGCCACAGAGATTATGAAACAAGGAAAATGATCACCTACCTATACACACACACACACACACACACACACACACATGCATACATATATACACACCTGTACATATACCAATATATATTTTTTTCTTTTACTCAAGTCGGGTAATTACCATGTACAAGATACTACACTAGAACTGGATTTTTGGAGCACACTCTGTGACGTTCTAAATGAACATGGGTAGATAGTCTGTTGCGTTCATAGGATAGACGGAAAAAACAGTTGACAGTGTAAAGAGCCTTGGAAACAGTCCTGAGTTCTTTGTCAGCATTGTTATTTCACTCTGTTTGGCCTTAAAAATTGCTTTATCTCCAGAAGCCTCAGTTGTTATAATGTTAAAAAATATACAACAATACTACAAACTCACTAGGTTGCTTCAAGGATAAAGGGATCTCTTCAAGGGTTTGCCCATCACTGTGGTAGAGATATAATAGAGTTAATATTTCATGACAACAAAGCACCAAGCATAGTGCCTGACACATGGGAACTACTTAGTACAAATTAATCCCATCTCTGCTTTAGTAATTATTTTATTCTGGACTTGTAAAGGTAGGAACACTTAGATGGTTTTGTACTGTAAATAGGTAAAAAATGGAATTATCTTAAAATTCAGGATTTATACCGCAGGGAGCCAATTGTAATTACACTATAGTATCTGTGTGACTGTAAGAGCTTTTTAAAATTTTAATCCTCTATGAATTGTGTTTGTCTAGGGTGATGCCATTTTGGGTGCAAATCAGAAGCAGCTGCAACCCTTATTTAAAATTTAAATATAGTATTGATTCGACAGTACCTATATGTAGAATCTTTAGCTTTCTGCTCTTTTTCGTGTGTGAAAAAACTTGGGCTTATGTTTTTGATAACTACCAATCCATTTTTTTTTCCCAAAGAAAAAGATCTTTTTACAAATTCTTTATAAAATTGTCCAGGTACTGGGCCTAGTCTCTTCTTGCATATTCATGGAATGCATGGACATTCCCTGCTGTCTTTTTGTTGTTGTCAAGGAAACCCCCAGTTCTCTACACAGGGATTACATTCTTCTTTCTTAATAGCTCTTAGATCATTCATTTGTGCAATGAATAAAAAATGTATTCATGGGCCCAGACAGTGTTCAGAACGTTTTTGAGGGGAGGGATGTAGCCAAGGGGAGAGACGTGCATCGTGAGAGGAGCAAGAGGGATAAAGGAAAAGGGGAAAAAATGCTCCCTGAGGTTTCATTTTAATGAGGTAAAGCTGAAAATGTTATGTTTTTAATAAGGCTTGCCTATTTTTTGTCAGTTTACAAAGTGTATAACATTACACGGCAGTGAAGTCAGTTTGTCAGGTCCAAGAAGAAGGGTTGGTTATTCAGTGGCTTCATTGGAAGAATGATTCCAAGAATGGGGCCCTGGCTGGGGAGCAAGGATGGGGATGTGTTTGGTAAAAAACTGTTGTATATATATATATATATTTTTTTTTCATTTGTATTTAAGGACTTTGAATTTTTAACATAACTGAGGTGACAGAAAATGTGAAATGGTCTTTCATCCCAGGATATCATGTAGATAACTGAGTACTTTATTGTATTAAAAAGTGGTGTTCCTTAGATATGCCAATGTTTAGACTTTTTGAGTATGAATCAGGAGTAACACACCTATCTATGGCAAGAAGGCTGTAATTGTTCTTCAAAAGAATGATTTGATTCTTGGGAGGAAAATAAATTATGGCGAACCTTCTAAATAATTGCTTGAATAAATGCGATAGGTATAAAGTATTTCTCCGTAAATAATTGAAAGTCTAAATAGGAAAGAAAGAACCTCTGGAGTGAGAGGAAAAGTTTATTTATATCTCAGCATCTGTGTCTATGAAAATTTGACCTATCATGTCTATTATACCTAGACTTGCTTGCCTAGATGTATCATTAGTACATGCTGTCTTGACTGGCTTCTACTGGCTTCATCTGTTGGCTTTGTACCATAGTCTTCTTAGTTTCTCATGGAGTGATTTAGTTGCTTTGGCCAAATTCTACATATAGTAAATTTCTGAAGATTTTGTTTTTTTCTAAGTTGCGGGAGGAAAAAGGAAATATATTATTATCGTATATTTCTGTAGAGTATAACGGAATATAGTATAGCCATCATGTTTCACTATGGTGCAGTCTTACCTTGCTCTGCTCTGTAGGGAAGCCATTTACTATCTGCAGATGAAACATTCTCTTCTCATCTCTTCACACTCAATTCCAGGAAATAATTGGAGATGTTGAAATAAAGCCATTCAATCAAGCTATTATGTGGCTGGAGAAAAGAAGATAACACAATCTATAGCTTAATAGAGAAGGCAACTTGAAATAATTAGGAAGCAAAAATGTATAATAAAGGCTATTTGCTTGCTGTAGTAAAAAAAAATAGAAGTAATATGAAATAAGTTAATATAAGAAGCATCTTTAGGTTTGGCCTCACAGTAAACTCTGGGCACTCATTGCCTCAGTGAGCCACCACCCTGCTTACCCAGGAGGGCCCGGAGCTACACCAACCAGGCACTAGCCAGCTAACCAACCATGACACCATTCTGAGCAGGGGATTTTGAGAAACACCAGGAAATGGTCCAGTGCATAAATATTTCCCACACTGCTTCTCAACACTGGCTGTATGTTAGAATAACCAGGGAGCCTGTAAATAAAAATACCTACTACCTCATCCCTCATCAAACAACTTAAATCTGGTTTTGTAGTCAAGGGGCTCAGGCATTTGTATTTTTTGTTTGTTTTTTTTTCTTAAGTTTGCTTCATTTATTTATTTCTCGTTACTAGATATCTGTATTTTTAAATGCATCTCATGTGATTTTGATGCACAGTGAGAGTTGAACGTTACTGGTAAAGTGAAGGCTTTCTGAGTTGCACACAGCTGGCTAAAATAGACATTCCTGGGGAAGGGGATGCTTTAAGCCTCTGTACTTTCCCCATTTTGAGGAGATAAAGAATATGTCTAATACAATCTCCCCTGAATGAAATGGTGGTCTTTGATCATATTTTTGGTGGTCTTTGATCATATTTTGTCACAAGTGTTAAATGGACCTTGGCATCTGTAAGTGAGGAAGAAAGTAGAAATTAGGGGCACCTGGGTGGCTCAGTCGGTTAAGTATCCGACGTTAGCTCAGGTCATGATCTCGCAGTTTGTGAGTTCAAGCCCCGCGTCGGGCTCTGTGCTGATAGCCCAGAGCCTGGAGCTTGCTTCACATTCTGTGTCTTCCCCTCTCTCTCTCTGCCCCTCCCATGCTCATGCTCTGTCTCTCAATAATAAATAAATGTTGAAAACACTTTAATAAAAATTTAAAAAAAGGAAAGTAGAATTAAATATCATTAAAACATATTTTTTAAAGTTTCATGAAACATTGTAATTAAATCACAAGTAATGGTGAGGGGTGGAAAGTATATCTTGAATTACCCAGATTTTATACCTCACTTTTCTGTATCCATGTTACCTTGTCTATATCAACATGGCTTAAGGATTCTTTTGACTTATCCTACCAAAGTGAGTTTGTTCATTATACATTTACATTGAGAAAAACAGTGATTACCACCCTGATAGAAGCCTTATATGGAATGCTGGGTTTGAAAAGGTGAATGATGAAAAAAAATGGAAGCTCTGTCTGCATTTTCAGATTATCTAGATTTTTATATCCAGTGTAGTCTTTAGTGTTTGCATTATCTGTATGTTTCTTTAGTTGTATCTCAAAATTTGAGCTGCTACTATAATCAGAGGACAATATCTCTTTAGCCCCAAACTCACATCTTTCAAAGGAAGTATCAAATTCTACTAGAATGTAAACTTTTTCACTCTTGATGATAAAAAGCTTAGCAGATGTTCTTCTAACTAAATTCTCAAAGAGGGGCTGAGTTGCAAGAGTGTGAACACCATTCATGTTTAAAGTATAAGTATCCCAACACTTCAACTGTGGAATATAGAATTTAGTAAGGGAGCGGAGACAAAAACATAAAAACAGCTGAGGAATTTAGACATAAGAAATAGTATGACCTAAGTCCCAAGGCATACAAATCAAAGATACAACCAGTTCGGGGTGAGGAGTTTTAGAGAAGACACTGGAGAACTGAGGGCTTTAGCTGGATCATTCATAAATGCATGGGTGAAGTTCAAAGGAGGATTTACAAAGCATTCCAAGTTGGGGGTGAGAGGACTCCGCTTGAATAGAAGTCTGAGCCGGGAATGAGGAGGATAACGAGAGAGGGACATGGAGTTGCTGGTCTCCAAGGCAGAGAGGCAGAGAAGCAGAGAATTCTAACAAAACTGAAGGGGAGGGTAAATATGGGGACAGTCAATTGGGCCGTTCAAACACCCTGTTGAAGAGGTCAGGTGGAAGAGGTGAGCGGAAACTGCTATTGACCTTTGAAGAAAAGAGTAACATAATTAAAAATAAAATGGTGTCTGTTAAAGTTTGTCTCAGTAGCTTTAATTTAAGGGTGTAGAAAAGAAGTATAAATCTATATCTATGAAAGGCCTTTGTTTTACTTTAATCAAAGTTGTTACTTAAATTTTAAATCGTTAATGCTGACCAAAGCATTTTTCTGGTGTTTGGGTATTTGGTACCTACCTATCTATCAAAGGCTTTGACAGTGTGGGAGTACCAGAGTAGAAAAGATAATAAATGTGCTGTCTATGGTTGGTTTTTGTTTATCTGTTCTATTTTTAAGCAAACATTTTGAAATCTTAATAACCTGGCTTACTTCTCTGTCATACAGCTTTTTCTCTTATTGTTCAGAAGCGCTTGAAAGTCCCAAACTTATGGATTATGCTCTCCAGGCAAGCTCTGCTCTTTAAAAATTTGAAGTTATCAACTCTCCTGGGCCTTTTCTATAAGTAAGAAGAGACCACACTTGGTTATATCTCCTTACGCGCACTTAGACTAGATGACTGTATCTAAATACGTTCTTTCCGCTTGAGGGAACAGCATTATTAGAGGATTATCTCAAGCTGGGAAAAGAGATGATTCCCATTTATCATCCCCATAACATGTCTGTCTCTTAAAAGCGAGGCCATCAGAAACGCTTACATTGTTTATACATATACATTACCCTTTCTGGGTGTAAAATTCATGAATTGAGAAATATTGAGCTCCTTGCTCAGCAAAAGGAGACTGTCAGTATAAAATAACATGCTTGGGAGGTGCACCAAATGAACCTCCACTGGCAGAGTTAATAGGGAGATGTGGGTCACAGAATCTAATGCTGATCTCCCAACCTTTAGATTAATCTCTCTCATCTCTGGGAGGATTGAGTGTTGATATAAATATCACCTGATTTTCAGTTATTAAGGTAACTCATTAAGGGTGCAGAAACATCTGATGAGATTTGGGGAGGGTATTTATATCTTGATTACTAATGTCAATTTTCTTTCAAATACCCTGAGTTGGCACCATTTTTAGTTTAATGTCTCAGATTCTGAAAATATTGAGGAATTTAGGATATCTGAAACAATCTGATTAAAATTTATATTAGGTGATTTTCTTTGATTCACGACGTGCCAATTAGCATTTTATTTTAATTAAGAACATATCAAACGTGAATGAAAGTGGGGCACTTGTTTCTGTATGGTCGATGGACCTATAGGTATGTGTGAGAAAACGTGAACATTTTAAAGAACTTCAAGCTTTCTCTATTTAAATTCTCTGAGGATTGCTCAAGCACTCCATTGTGGTTGTCTATTACATTTTTAAAATAAGGAAACAAAATATTTTTTGTTGCACATTAAAGTGAAATCCATTTTGCTAAAGAAATGTGATCCTAATATACCTCTGCTGAGTAAACTGGTATATACTTATATTTAATTAAAGCTCTTAAGCTTAAATTGTAAAATTCCCTAAAGAGAACGTGAACTTCAGCCAGCTGCCTGGGCATCTTAGCAACTATGTTTTGTGTCTGCTAACAGCATAACTGGAACATTTGTGCTATGTCCACAGAACTCCGCCATGAGGTACTTAAAAATACATGGTGAATACATGGTGAGGTCGGCTCACAATAAAGCTTTGTGTGCCTTTACAAAAAATCTATTAACTGTGATACTAGTATATGCAAGTCAAGGTGTTAAAATACATTTGTATAAACATAGAACAGATTATACACACAGTGTGCAAACTTCTGTGGTTCTACCCTTGAAATCCAAATAAAAGTTATATTATCCTTAGGATAAAATTCTAACATAGAGAGTCTTTTTTAAGGACATGTTCATCTAAGAACTGGGAGCATTAATGACTCCATCAGGTTGCACTGTTAATACAAAATAGAGCAGATCATGACTTTGGAATGAGATACCTGCTTTTACAATCGCACAGGTGTCCACCCCACCCACCCCCATCTCACCCGGCAAAGAAACTTCTATGGTTTACAATAATTATAGTACTTGCAATTCTCTAATAACATGTGTGGTGGGTGGGGTAGTAGTAAGAAAGAGGGATGAAGAAGTAATTTCAAAGACTGAATAACAAAAAGGAGAAAATAGGAATATGGGTGAGATGTAAGGTAGCAATGGCAGAGGAATGGGTTTGTGGGAAAGAACCCTCCCATCCATACTGGGTAGATTTCATAGCCCCACACCCCCCACTCCATGAGATTTTAAAAGTATGTGGGAACAAACCAGCCACAAGGAGAGAATAGAATGTAGATTGATCTGTAGGGAATCTGTTGCAGAAAAAAAATGAACATTTCCCTCACTCTTAAAACAATATTAAGAAATGTGATGAAACCATTTGGAAGCTAACACAACTTATTCAAACAAAGGGAATATTAGTCTCTGTAATTGTGAGAAAATTTCTTTCGGAGAAAGGAAACAATAATTTCAAGTCTTATTTGTATCTGTTTTATGTAAGAATTCCCATTGAATAGAACGCTTTTGTAATACATATCAAATGAGCACTTTTTAAAATCTTCTCAGTCCCTGCTGACCATGACATGCCCACAGTTCTTTGGTGGTTACCAGCTTCATGGTACAATGAGAACCTTAAGACAAAATAGCTTAAGATGTTTCTGTGTTTTCTACTATTCTGAAAGCAAGTCAGACCAGATACTTGGGAGGCAGGTGGAAGAAGGAATCCTGGATTAAATGTAGTGATCGGTACATTTGCAATGTGTACACTCAAAACCTTTCCTTTTAAAATAAGGAGAAAAGGGTTTAGCAAGGCCATTTTACTAACCTCTTGGCGAGAGCATTTGTTTCAAAGAGAGAGACATGTAGGCAGACAGTCATACGACTTGGAAAATATTCTTGAGGCTCTTAGGTCTCTACAGAGTTGGTAAGCAAGGGTTTGTAATAGAGTCTGATACATAATAGGTAGTAAATGTTGTGCAGTCAGTTGGCTTCTGGGAAGATAATATGGTTGGGTGGCATGCATAGTTGTGGTAGTGAATTTAATTTTGTGTGCAAAAGCCAATATGAAACCGACTGTGTTTGTGAAGAACATACAAAGGCCATCTCTGCTATGTTTGTATTGCTGTGATTGAAATTCTGTGATATTTATTTAGGCTAGAAAATGGAATATACTGCATCTAACAGTTGAATCTTTTGGTAAAATATTCTGATATGATCATCTAAAATGCTAAGGGAAGTCCCCATAGATTCATGTGAAATAAAAAATGTTAAAGTTCCTTATCCAAGTGGAAAATAGACTAAAAGAATGTTATGCATTGTTCATTGGAACTAAAACTGGAGAATATAAAGTGAATGCCAGGGTCTTTTATTAATTGAATTAAGTAGATTTAATAAGAGTTGATAGTCAATGAAATTATTATATAAATTTTTGATTCACAATTACAGTTCTTTGTTTTCTTTCCTAGAAAAAAAAGACGTTTTATTTTAAATTATTCACTCCTTTGTAAAACATTTAAGTGAACACCAAGACGTGTCAGTTCCTTCGACACATTGACAGTTGACACACTGACTTACCTTAGTGTCTTCTCTCTCTCCGTTTTTCTCCACCCCACTTATTTTTAGAGCTACCAACATCATACATTGAGGGAACCTCCGTTTAGGTTCATTCTGAAGATCATGAGATATGTTTATATCAGTTTTTCATTACTATTCTTTAAGTAAGGAATTTATTCAGATACCTATATAAATCTATAATGACAATGAGTGCTGTTTACTCTAATTCTGGTCTAGGAGTTTATAAATAAACAGTATCAAGCAGTTATTTCCTTATTTATCTTGTGTTTGCTAGGAGAACTTTGGCTGAACGGTTAGTTTTATCTCCGTTATTTGTAAAAGGTACAAAATGTGGTGGGGATTCTTCATATGCTTGATACAGACCTGTTTCTTATTTAAAACTCTTTCTGTGTTGGGGCACCTGGGTGGCTCAGCCAGTTAAGGGTCTGACTCTGACTTTTGGCTTAGGTCATGATTTCATGGTTTGTGAGTTTGAGCCTCACATCAGGCTCCATGCTTACATATGGAGGTTGCTTGGGATTCTTTCTCTCCTCCTCTATCTGTCCCCAGCTCAATATCGTGCTCTCTCTCAAAATAAATAAATAAACTTAAAAAATTTTCTTAACAAAAAAATAAAATTCTTTCTGTATTTAAATGAAAGATATTGTGTGAATTTAGCATCCGTGTGTGTGCTGCTTCTTAATGTGAATTCTAGTTTTATTTACGCCTAATGAAACCTAGTGCAAAAGATTCAATGTAAAATGAGAGTATTAGCAATTTAAGATAGGCACAGTTTTGAAGCCTTGGTTAAATCCTATAAAAATGTACAGAAGGGCACCTGGGTGGCTCAGTCGGTTAAGCATCCAACTTCAGCTCAGGTCATGATCTCACAGTCTGTGGTTTTGAGCCCCACATCGGGCTCTGTGCTGACAGCTCAGAGCCTGCACCCTGCTTCGGATTCTGTGTCTCCCTCTCTCTGCTCTTCCCCTGCTCACTCCTCTGTCTTTCTCTCTTTCTCTCAAAAGTAAATAAACATGTATATATATATATATTTTAATGTACAGCATAGTTTAACTGAGTCTGGCTTACCTCAACTATATTAAAATAGTATTGGCACTGAGAGACTACTTAGTATGGTGATTAAGCAAAACCACTGATGTGATGTTTCAAAAGATTTATTTGTACAAAAAGCATTTAAAATGTATTATCATATACATATATGTACATATGCATATATATTATCTCAAAATTTTTCTAAGAGCAAAATGTGGGCTTCACTGGAAGCCATATTAAAAGGTGTTATTATCTGAAGATCTTACTGAGTTCTCTTTTAAAACATATATAAAATGAGACACTATAAGATCACAGCAACAACTTCAATAATCTAATATTGAACAAACTTATGTTTTTTAGTTATATTGTTTGAAAAAAGGTAAGACATTTAGTTATTTTCTTGCTTGGCAGTTAAGAGTTGTTGCAACATCTGTGGCAGAAATCATATGTATTTGTTTCATATTTTTTTAATATACCAGAGTTATGCATTGATCTCACTTCTCTTATGGTAGAAATATTTTATTCATTTGAATACCCGTAAGCCTTTGTTTCCACAGGTGAAAGGCTGAGTAAATGGAATGGAATGAGTTGGAGATTTGGGTATAGGATATAGGATTAGGGTAGGAACAACCGAGCCCTATGCAAGTAATATTTTATAGAGATAACACGGTGAAGATGTGACGGGGTATAGTGAAGGGTTTTCTTTCTTGCTTTTATAAGGTTGAAAGGGGTAATGTAAAAATTGTATATGTCTTCTAGTTACATAAAAGTCTTGTTTTCTTTGGTTTTCTATCAAAGCTTAGTTAAAAATATAGAAGGAGCGTCTTAGAGTTTTTATTGATAGTTCACATCCTTCTGTATTTATTTTGGTGCGTAAAGAATACAAGCAGTACTCGTTCTTTCTCAATAAGGATTTTTCTTTTCTGACTTATCAGTAAATGCTAGATATTGGTCCTTTCATACATGGGAGGGAGTGGCTTCTTGCTACAGGAACGTTCCCCCTATTGATTGGGGACAGAGGTGGCTCCGTCATAATTATTCCTTCTGCAAGCTTTCAGGCTTAACCTGAGCATATGTGGCATGGATTGGGGCTAGTCTGAAAACTAATTCTACAACAGTGTCCTGGAGTGGGAGAGCGAGATACTCTGAAATCCTGCATGTTTCTCTTTGTCTTCTTCATGGGTCATTGCACCCACAGGCACCTTTTCACCCTGCTGTGACACAGGGGCCAGGGCAGCTGTAGGGGCAGGATCCTCTCCTAGGACAACTGAATTCCACTCTGATGAAGGTGAGGGCCCAGGATTTACTCTTTCCTCGTGCCTGGGCAAAGAGTTTTTCTGGTGTATTTCTGGAAGCAGTAAAGTCCATTGAGCTTAATGGTTGGTACCTTTTAGCAATTTACAATCAAGGGAAATGTTCTGAGGATATATGTCTTATGTGAAGTTTGCTCGTCCAAATGTTCAGATGCGACCCCTGAACTTCCTTTGGAGAAAATGTTAGTAAGAAGAGCCATAACAGACCCAATCCAAATCACCTCTCACGAAGGACAGAGGTATAAAGTGTGGAGGGCTCTTCCTTCCTGGTGTTTTCAGTGGGGTATCCTGCGCAAGGCCCCCCATCCGGGGCTTCTTGCCCTTGTATCTGGGATGTGGCTGCAGCCTGTGCAGCTAAATCTTGTCTCACTGTTACACCGGGGGTGGGGGTGGGGTGGGGGGGAGGTTGTTGTTGCACTGTGAAAGCACTATAAAGAAACCTCTTATTTACTTTTCTAAAAACAGTCTTCTCTAGGACAGATTTTGGCAAGAGAAGGACTCTCTTCTCATTTCCTTATTGAATAGAAGGTGTCTAAGCATCCCCTTTCAGAAAACAATAATCACATACTTTTTCTGTGATCTGGTGAAATGGTCTTAATTTTTCTTTTTCTTTTTTTTTTTTCAGTTCACACACATGTGAATTCCCACATTTCATGATGACAATGTATATATGTGATTCCTTGTTTCAGTTTAAGCACATTGCTTTGTTAAATGTGTTGAAGAGTTTTCATAACCTGTTCCTACCACCTTAAATTGGATATATTTTTCTTGTTGTTAATGTGAATCCACAAATTTGGAAACTGAGAACCCTGTGTAGAAGGACGATTGCCTGTTATGTAAAAAGATTCGAATCCTTTCTTTGTGTGTGTGAGCTTAATCAGCCAGCCTTGCTATCGATTTCTTCTGTCATACACTGCCAAATCTTCTATTCAAGTGTTGTGAAAACTCTTTGTTTTTTTCAGGTCGAATGAGTGATTTGAGTGTAATTGGTCATCCAATAGATTCAGAATCTAAAGAAGATGAACCTTGTAGTGAAGAAACAGACCCAGAGCACGATCTAATTGCTGAAATTTTACCTGAGATAATTGAAATAGATCTGTACCACAGTGAAGAAGACGAAGAGGAGGATGAAGAATGTACAAATGCTACTGACGTCACGACCACCCCGTCAGTGCAGTACATAAATGGGAAACAGCTCGTCACCACTGTCCCCAAGGACCCAGAAACAGCAGAAGCTCGGCGTGGCCAGTTTGAGAGCGTTGCACCTTCTCAAAATTTTTCAGACAGCAGTGAAAGTGAAACGCATCAGTTTGTGATGGCTGAAACTGGACAGTCTACCTCTGTGCAACCTAATGAATCAAAAGAGACAACAGAGTCACTTGAACTTACGTGGAGGCCTGAGACTTACCCAGAAACGCCAGAACATTTCTCAAGTGGTGAGCCTGATGTGTTCCCCACAGTCCCATTGCATGAGGGAGAAACCACAGAGGGGCCAGAATCAGTCACAGAGAGAGGGCCTGAATTGGATAATCTGGTCCATGAGCACATAGAACCTGTACCTCTGTTTTCTGAAGAGTCTTCAGGAGATGCTTCCATTGACCAAGAATCTCAAAAAATAGTATTTTCAAGGGCTACTGAAGTAACATTTGGTGAAGAGGCAGAAAAAAGCACTTCTGTCACATACACTCCAAGTACAGTTCCAAGTTCTGTGTCAGCAGATGTTTCAGAGGAAGTCTCAGTTACCTTCACAGGAAATGCCCTCCCTGATGACCGCTTGTCCACTGTAGAAAGCTGGGCCAAAATAACCCCTAGGGAAAATGCAGAGCTCTCAGTCAGTCCTTCAATTCCCATTCCAGAAGGCTCTGGGGAAGCAGAAGAAGATAAAGATAAAATGTTCACCATAACAACTGATTTCTCACAGAGCAATACTACAGATACATCCATTACTTTAGACACTGTCAAGATCATGATCACAGAAAGTCTTTTTGATGTTCCTGCAACCACCTCTTATTCGATCTCTCAACAACTTTCTGCAGAAGTAGTGCCAACCAAATTTACAGGGGAAACAGACACTTCTGAGTGGGTTTTCAGTACACCTCTTGAAGGAAAGAAGACAAAAGATGAGGAGGTGGGATCTACAGTTGGATCTGCTACAGTTCAGGTACATTCATCTACACAGAGATCAGATCAATTGATTTTACCCTCTGAATTAGAAAGCTCAAATGAAGCTACATCTAGTGGTTCAGCATCTACTGACAGGAGCAGTTTCATGTCCTCGACAAAACCCACACAATCTGAAAAAGAAATGGCAAGGTCTACTCTTGTCTTTACAGAAACAAATGTTTTAGACAGTCTGGGGGCACAGACTGCTAAGCCCAGCAGTAGCGGTCACCATGAGGTTCAAGAAGGGCCGTCCACTGTCCCAGGTAGCCCCACCTCTCTCTCCATGGAGCTGGGCTCTGGAGAAGCTGCTGCTGACCCAGAAACTACCACTGTTTCTTCATTTTCATTAAATTTAGAGTCTGAAATTCAAACCAAAAAGGAAGCAGCTGGCACTTTGTCTCCCCATGTGGAAACTATACTCCCTTCTGAGCCAACAGAATTAGCTTTGACTACTGTAATGGACAGGGAGGTTTCTGAAATTATAAGCCAAACATCCAAAGAAAACTTGGTTTTAGAAGTCTCAGGAGAACAACACCATGGGGCAGAGATAAAGGGCTTTTCTACAGATTTTCCTTTAGAAGAAGATTTCAGTGGTGACTTGAGAGAATACTCAACGGTAACTTATCCCATAGCAAAAGAAGAACGAGTAATGATGGAAGGCTCTGGGGACGCAGCATTGAAGGATACCCAGATTTCACTATCACCTGTAATACCTACTTCAGATCACAGCAACCACAGAGCCGACTCAGAAGGACCCAGTGGCACTTTGGTCAGCACTGCTGGCTTCCCTTGGGAAGAGTTCACAGCCTCAGCTGAGGGCTCAGGTGAGCAGTTGGTCTCAGTAAGCAGCTCCGTGGACCAAGTGTTTCCCAGTGCTGTGGGAAATGTTTCTAGTACAGATCCCCTATTTACTGACCAACGATTGGGAGTAGAAGGTGCTATTAATGAAACTGATACAAGATCCACCATTTTACCAACATCAGAAACTGAAGGTACTGAAGCTGCGACAGAAAAGGGGGGAGTGAAAGTCGCTGTCACAGTTTCAGCGAACTTTCCCCAGACTATGGCGCCAGCCAAATTATGGTCCACACAAGAAGTCAACCCTGTGAGACAAGGAATTGAAAGTGAGACAGTGTCAGAGGAAAAGATGCAGGAGCAAAAATCTTTTGAATTCCCTCAAAGTTCTGTTGCACCAGAACAAACAGTTTTCTATTCACAAACATTTACTGAACTGGGACTCCACACCACAGATTCCCCTACGCTAACGACAAAGAAAATGTACCATCCTGATGAGGAAATGGAGGAGGAAGACATTTCTTTAGTTGATGTGTCTACTCCGGATCCAGAAGCAAAGGGCTTGGCACCCTTCACTGCTGTCCCTGAAGTTACTGAAAAATCCCATTTTTTCTTAGCTACTACCTCAGTGACTGAATCTGTATCCACTGAAAGTGTAGTTACAGATTCACCAATCAAAAAGGAGGAAAATGTAAAACCTTTTCCCGAAGTTATGAGACCAATAATTAAAGAGTCAGATACTGATCTTTTATTCTCTGGGCTGGGATCAGGAGAAGAAGTCTTGGCTACTACAGTATCAGTGAGTTTTACTGAAATGGAACAAATTGTTACCACATTATATCCTCACGCTTCTCAAATGGAGAATTTAGAAACCAGCCTCATAAGTGATACAAGTGAAGGCTATAAGGGAAGAGAAAATGTAGCAAATGAAGTTAGACCACTCATTTCTAAGACAGAAAACCTCTCTGAAAATAGTGAGACAGCATCCAGCACGACCTTACTAGAAATTTTAAGGGACACCAGAACTGAAGGACCCTCTATGGCACCTCTCACTTTCTCCATAGATACTGAACATCCTCAGAGTCAGACTCACACTTGGGCAGAAGAAATCCAGACCACTAGACCTCAACTGATGACTGAACAAGTCTCTAACGAGAATTCTTCAACAGCAGAAACAAAAGACATGGCAACCCCTCCCTCTGATTTTCTGGCTAGAACTTACAGTCTTCAAATGGCCAAAGGATTTGTTACATCAGCACCAAAACCATCTGACTTGCTTTATGAACATTCTGGAGAGGGATCTGGGGAATTGGATATGGTTGATTTAGTCCACACTTCTGGAACTACTCAGGCAACCAGGCAAGGAAGCACCACATTTGTTTCTGATAGATCCCTGGAAAAACATCCTGCAGTTCCAAGTGCTAAAGCTGTTACTGTTAATGGATTCCCAACAGTTTCAATGTTGCCGCCTCTTCATTTAGAGCCGAATGAAAGCTCCCCTGATCCAACTAGCACAGTGTCAAATACAGTGTCATATGAGAGGTCCACAGAAGGTGCTGCAGATAGTTTCCAAGACCATTTCAGAGGATTTGAGGATTCCACCATAAAACCTAACAGAAGAAAAGCCACTGAAAACATTATTATAGATCTGGACAAAGAGGACAAGGATTTAATACTGACAATTACAGAGAGTACCATCCTTGAAATTCTCCCTGAGCTGACATCAGATAAAAATACTATCATAGATATAGATCACACTAAACCTGTATATGAAGACATCCTTGGAATGCAAACAGACCTAGAGCCAGAGGCATTATCAGGACCACATGGCAGTAGTGAAGAAAGCATTCAAGTTCAAGAGAAGTATGAGGCAGCTGTTAACCTTTCTTTAACTGATGAAAACTTTGAGGGCTCTGGTGATATTCTTCTGGCTAACTACACTCAGACAACACATAATGAATCAATGACTTCTGAAGACAGAAGCCACCTAGATCACATGGGCTTTCTCTTCACAACCCGGATCCCTGAAACAGAATTAGATATTTTGCTTCCCACAGCGACATCTCTGACCATTCCTAGTACATCTGCCACAGTTAATCCAGAGACTGAAGAACCAAAAATTGAAGCAAAAGCCGTGGATGATATCTTTGAGTCAAGTACTTTGTCTGATGGTCAAGCTATTGCAGACCAAAGTGAGGTAATATCCACATCGAGCCATATGGAGACACAAGAGGAGTATGAAGAAAAGAAATACGTAGGTCCTTCTTTTCAGCCAGAATTCTCATCGGGAACCGAGGAGGCACTGATAGATCCTACACCCTATGTAAGTATCGGTACTATCCACCTCATGGCTCAGAGTTTAACAGAGGCATCTAATGTGATGGAAGGATCCGGTCCCTCAGATTACACTGATACCTCAGCACTTACTGCTTTTGCAAAGTTGTCCTCTCAGACACCATCATCTCCACTTACTATCTACTTAGGCAGTGGAGCCTCTGAACATGCAGAGGGCCCCCAGGCAAGTGCTCTGCCAGGCACAGATGTCGGCACATCTCCAATGTCTCCAGGAAAACTTGCAGATACTGAAGTGCCTTTCACATCATCGAGGGAAGAGTTCGTTCACATAACCGAGCCTCCATCCTTATCTTCTGACACTGGATTAGAACCGTCAGAAGATGAAACTAATCATAAATTATTAGGACAAATGGAAGCTTCTCCCACAGAACTGATTGCTGAAGAAGGAACTGAGATTCTCCAAGATTCCCAAAACAAAACCAACACTCTGCTTTCTGGAGAAATGGTCAAGGTGTTTCCCAGTATTAGAACACCCGAGGCTGGGACTGTGGCCACAACTGCAGGTGAAATTAAGTTAGAAGGTGCTACACTGTGGCCACATTCTACTTCTGCTTCTGCAATGTATGAAGTTGAGGCAGACGTCGTGCCTCAGCCCAGCCCACAGGTTTCTGAGAGGCCCACCATTTCTTCGTCTCTGGAAATAAACCCTGAAACACAAGCAGCTTTGATCAGAGAGGAGGATCATACAGTAGCAACATCAGAACAGCAAGTATCAGCAAGAATTCTTGATTCCAATAATCAGGCAACAGTAAGCATTGCAGAGTTAAATACTGAGCTTGCAACACCATCATTTTCCCTTCTGGAAACTTCTAATGAAACCAGTTTCCTGATTGGCATTAATGAAGAGTCAGTGGAAGGCACAGCAGTCTATTTACCAGGTAAGGTTGCAACATTGATGAATCTGTTTCCAAACTCGGAAACAGTCCCTTGGTCCTAACATGTATATATATGTATATAATTTTTATTGTGATATTAAATCAGTGAAGATTTTTATATTATTCACATAACACCAGGACAGGCCACAGTATTGAGTCCATAATTAGATGCAAAGAAAGTAAGTATATATTATTTCTGGGCTTTATAGATATTCTTTGTATTTTTCTGGGTTTTAGAAACAACATATAATTGCGACCTAGGAAATGTGAAATTGTTAATGGTGTAAAAATTTAATTTGGTTTTACTCATAACTAAAATATTGCCTTGTCACATGCCCTGTAGTTATACATCTTAGTTTAAAAACAGGAAAAAAAATCTCATTTTTTAAAAATCTCTCATTGATGGGTGCTATTATGGCGATATCAAAATCTGTCAGCCCTTTAAAATTTGAGAGTAGTAAATAACTCCTAATAAACATTCACGTAGTTTGTGCAATATCAGTTATCAGACCATACTTTCATGTAATTTCCTTGCTCCAGATAGTCTGCATAATGCTTCTAACACAGTACCTCTCCAGAGTGGGTATATATTTACGCCCTGCCTGTCAAAAGAAGATTTCTATTTTTTTACTGAATGGATAGAAAGCATGAATTTGATACTGGTTCAATAAACTCTCTCATTTGGTCTTCACAAAAATGCTGTATTATTATTATCATCATCCCTTTATTATTATCATCCCTATTTAAATGCATGGGAGGTGGATGTTCAGAGAAGTTCTGTAATTTGCTCAGGGTTGCATAGCCACACATGCCATGGCATAGGTGGGATTTGAACCCAGGTCAACACCACCCCAAAGTCCATGGTCTTCTCATTGCTCTTTGCTGGTTTCCTATTAATATAGTATAACAATGAATAATCAGTATTTAATTATTTGTAAACCAGAAACCTTGGGATATTTACTTTGTAGAATTTATTTTCCTTTTAATCTAGCTTGATAATATTGAAAAGTCTGCTCTAATGGTATTTTCCAGTAATGTTATTTAAATAACTATGTCAGTGGAATCCACAGATGTCCATTACCACCTAGCCACTACCTAGAAAAAGGGAAAAAAAAATCAGTATCTCAAGGGCTGTGTTGTTGAAAATATGTTTTATTTTAATGAATATGTTTTCCGGCATGGCTGTACTTAGAATTATTCTCCTGATCGTTTCAATGTTATCTTTTTGTACCTACATTAATGCTTCAGCTTGTTGTGCTTCGGATAGAGTAAAATAATTGTAAAGTGCAACTTTTATAAATGACTCAAAGTATTTTCTGAAGAAAACTAATCCAAGGTGGTTGATGGAATTTTTCACTGTCACTCTATATTTAGTCTGTAAATGATAACCTAGTAATCTGGCCAATATTTATTCTTTTGCAATTTCGCTGCAAATACTTCAGGTTGGTGAAAATATAATACAGAAATCATTGGTAAATCACAGAGAGAGAATTCGGTTTGACAAATGAGTGAGAAATGTGTGCCAGTGATGCAGCCCACACTGTTTACCTAGAATTAGAGCCTGCGTCTTCACTGCAAAGCCAGTTGTCACTTCAGGCAAATTTGGTAAACAGCAGCGCATAATGGATTGCCTGGTCCATCGGTTGCAGGTTCAACTTTCGAAGAGTAATACAAACTGTTTAGGGAAGAATAAAATTTGCCAAAACAAAACTTTTCTCCTAATCCCAACTACTTTCAGTTCACAGAAAGCCCCCCACTTTCTTGCCAAGTCCTTGTCCCACACTCTCAGCATGGTGTCTGGAGCCTGTGGTGGACATAGTAACAGAACTTCATAGTCGTGTGGCACGGCACAGTTTTAGCAAGCGCTGTCGCATAAGTGTCACTCTGGTTTTGCACTGAGAGCAGCACGTAGATGTGTTGTTGACAGCATCCTTGACCTACAAGCAGTGTACTTTCCGAGGCAGAAGGCTAAAATGGCTAGGGAGATTTTACATATTTTTAGAACTATAGGAGAAAGAGTCTTAGAATAATAGGGGTCATTTTTGGAGAAGTAGGTGTAAGCATCTGATTATAATGTTGAACCCCCAGCGGCGAGTGTATTATCTGTCAAGTCTTTTTCATAGTCTGGTATTTACTTAACACTCAGAAAGTTTGAGTTTGACGTTCTCATATGGAAAGGCTCAGTTGTCTTCCACAGCAGTGCTCGCTTATTCAAATACTCCTACGTTTATGTTTCATGACTAGACATCTTTTTTCATGTGTAATTATTTCAGGGTTTCGGGACTCAAGATTCTTGAAAATACAGGTTTTCTTCCAAATATATCCTATTTCAATTATTTTGTAGAACTTTCAACTCTTATCTGTATTTTTGTACATTTTGAAACATAGGGGATCCTGAAAAAGTATTCAAGTAATAAACATAAGTGATTCATGTAAATGCAATTATCCAATCGATATTACAGAAGAATATACGTGTTCAAAGTATGTAAAAGTATTTGCATTTAGAAAGCATATTTTAAAGGTTTTTCTTCTCAGAAATTTGTGTCTGTCACCTTTACATTTATCTTCTAGGAGTGTCAATGTTATTTGTGTTTTAATAAGAAAACTGTAATAAGACTTTGGGGTTTCAAAAAAATTGGGGGTTTCATTTTAGGTGAGGTGTTTGTCTTTGGGTTTGTTTTTGTACAGTAGAGTTTAATTTATGTGTTGCTTTTCTTCAAGTATAGTTTAAAGGAGTACATTTGGAACGTGTTTTTGGAAAAAGCATATTAATGTAGCAGAAGAGACTTCAGTGCACACTTTCGAAGAAAAACAGTTTCTGAGCATTAAGTGGTAAAAGGCAATAATAATTCAAATGATGATAACCAGCCAAACTGCTAAAAAGAATGCATGTTCTGTGTATCCAGCCATTTCACATGAACTAACCTCGTTTAAAAGAATACATTTTCCATTCACTGTGCACATATGTGTAATCATTTTTGACTAAAATCAATTGCCATTATCATGCCGACTAAATCTGCAGTAGAATATGTTAGTTGCCAGATACTGTACAAAATATTGTTTAAAAATAATGATGACTGAATCCCAGAAATGAATAGATGCAATTCGTAACAATTAGTTATAATGCCAAGAAACACTCCAGAGAATAAAGTTAATGCTAATTTTTGTGTGTAGTATCTAAATTGCTATGGTAAAGCTTATATTTATGGTAGCAATAAGTGTCAATTTATGCTGAAATACACTGAAACTTGGATACGAGCCTAACTGCTTTTCTTACTTTCCTGAACATGGTAGGACCTGATCGTTGCAAAACGAACCCGTGCCTTAATGGAGGCACCTGTTATCCTACTGAAACTTCCTATGTATGCACCTGTGTGCCAGGATTCAGTGGTGACCAGTGTGAACTGGGTAAGATGTTCTTGCCTGAAAGAGTGTGATGCTTTTCCAGAAGATATATTGGGGCAGAATTTATATTGCTCAAAGGATTTCATAAAAACCCGTTTGTGGATGAATTATTTGTTAAATGATGTGAAAATCATAGAGTAATTCAAGTAGAGTCTGGGAAATGGGGACAGGTGTTTACGGAATTTTCTTAATATACCCAAAACTCAGTGAAGCTACCTGAGGTGATTTGTGTCTTTTTATAGTTTTTGTAGGTAGGCTTTACAAATGGAAAGTTGCATAAATAGTAAGGAAATACTTTAATCTATTTCCCTCAGTTGACATATCAATAATCAACTTAAATACAAAATAACTTTAGAAAGCTGTATTTAAAAATTAGGGAGTTTGGGGGTGGCTGGGTGGCTCAACCAGCTGAGCGTCCAACTTTGGCTCAGGTCATGATCTCATGGTTTTTGAGATCAAGCCTGCATCGGGTTTTCTGCTGTCAGTGTGGAGCCTGCTTCGGATCCTCTGTCCCCCTCTCTCTCTGCCCGTCCCTTGCTTGCACTCTTTCTCAAAAATAAATAAACATTAAAAAAAATAGGGGGTTTAGCTTTTGTGTTTTGAGCTAACTCGCTCCTCTGGGGTGGAATTGGCCCTGGTCTCCAGAGGCTAGCCTAACCCACCTGTACCTCAAGAAGTTGTGAAGTTTCTGTCCTCCTCTTTTTTGGGTTTCAAGAAGTATATTGTCTCTTTACTAAATCAGTTCCTTTCACTGTCATTCTTATTTTGGTTTCCTTTTCTTTAAAAAAAACAAAAAGACTCCAGTTCTGATTTGACTAAATATAGACCTTTCCTCTGAGAAAAGAGATGATGGAATACATTGGACAGGTGGTCCTTTTAGAGGTACCGTAAAGATTTTCTCATACAATTGAGTAAAGAAAGCCCATGATAACACTTTAGATTACACAAAAATACTGAGATAAAATTCTCAACACTCATTTTAAAAGAGTGCTTGTCTTATGAAGTTTTCTTTAATGTTTATTCACTTATTTTTGAGAGAGACAGAGAGAGAGACAGAGTACAAACGGAGGAGGGGCAGAGAGAGAGAAACAAAGATTCTGAAGCAGACTCCAGGCTCTGAGCTGTCAGAACAGACCCGAGTGCAGGACTTGAACCCACGAACCATGAGACCATGACCTTAGCCAAAGTTGGACGCTTAACCAACTGAGCCACCCAGGCACCCCAAGAGTGCTTATCTTTAAAAAAAAAAAGTTAATAGAGCTGGTAAGCTCTATTTCTGTGTTAATTAGTAGGGATGTAGAGGTAGCAATAGAATTCATTTAAGGAATAACTAACATCTTAAATGTCATATTTACATATATATGTATAAAAGCGTCTATTTGGCTCCCATTCTGTTTTACATTAAGATCACTTGAAAATAGTTTAGTGAGTTAATATATGTGAAGCTGTTAGAACAGTGGCTGGTACTTAGCAAGCATCATAAAAGTGTTTGATATCACTACTATATGATATCATCATTACTGAGGCCATTTCTTTAGGTACCAATACATTATATACCTCTTGGAAATTTAATTTACTTTGTATATTTATACAGTTTAATACTCTTTTATTTAATATAAACATTAATTAAATCTTTAGTGGAATTGGAAAATGGTATGGGAATAAAGCATTAATTTCATCAGAGATCATACGGGTCTGGGTAGAAAAGTTGCATTTAGTAGTATTGCATTTAAACTTAGGAGGATTTTGATGGCTGGTGGGGGAGACACAGACACAGCAAACTAAGTACAGACACCGCAAACTGCAGAATGCATTTGAGTGACTGCGAGTATTGACGTAGACCTATTTATAGGTTTGTGGGAGAGAAACGTATTAGAAGAAAATACTTGAAAGGAGGTTAGATCTGGATACATCTGAGAAGATTCTCAAGCCAAGAGATTACTTCCTATTCTGGTAGAGTGATTCTTAGACTTTAGCATCATCAAAATCATGTGGGGGACTTCTACAACAGCAATCATTGGTGTTCCCATCCCCCACAGGGTCTGATTCTGTAGGTCTGGGGTGGGCCTGGGAACCTGCATCTCTAACATTCTCAGTTGATGCTGATGCTGCTGGTTCAGGGACTACATGTAGAAGATCTCTGCCCTGGGTGGTTGGCATCTATGGAAGGTTTGGAAGCCAAAGAGTAAATTATCATGACTGCTTTTGAAGGAGATGACAATCAGAATGAAGGATGTACTGGAAAGGAAAAGGCCCAGAGGCGGTAAGGCCAGTTACATATTTTTAGTATTCCACAGGTGAGGTAATCAAAGCAGAAGCCAGGATTGAGTGTGGGAAGCCCATACAATTCTTTATCAGTTTCAGCATTCATGTGACTCATCTAAAAGCAATGGAGACCATGACCCTCTTATGAATAACTTTGAAATTTTCCTCGAGTTGCCAGATTTGGCAAATGAAACGCAGGAAGGTCAGTTAAATTTTAATTTCAGATAAAAAAAGAAAAGAATAAATTTTTATTGTAAGTAGGCCCTAAATATAGCATGGGGCGTATTTATACTTAAAAATTATTATTAAATCTGAAATTAAGATTTAATCGGCTGTTCTGTTCTTTATCTGGCAACCTTATACTAAATGGGATCCTTTGACCTTTTCTGAAAATACTTTTGTGGCCTTTTATGATTTTATTTCAGATTTTGATGAATGTCACTCTAACCCCTGTCGCAATGGAGCCACATGTGTTGACGGTTTTAATACATTCAGGTGCCTCTGCCTTCCAAGCTATGTTGGTGCACTTTGTGAACAAGGTAAGAGCTGTTGCAACATTTGGAGGATGGAAATTATTGATAGTTCATTTCAAATGTTACTTCTAGACAGCTTTTTGTCATAATTATTTGGGTGTTTTTAGCAATGTTGGCTATATGGCATATTTTTTCCTGCAGGGGAAATTCACAGGTTACCTAACTATGTTAGGTTTCCTTATGTGTCTGTCCGTAGCTCACAACACCTGAAAAACAGTGTTGACTCGGTCACTGATGTTTTGTTGATAAAATAGAATTGCAGACAGGAACACTTAGCTGATTTTCAGAACATCTAGCCAACAAAAGGAACGTTGTTGTAAGTATTCTTCCTGAGGACAAACTAGGCATTGACCTTAATCCATCTTTGTGGCTTGTACCAAGGAGTATGGAATTCAATATTGGTTGCCTTTATTTTCTCCTCCTAAGCACTTGAAGGTCAATGGGCTTATTTTTCATAGGTAATCACCTCTGGAGAATGAATTGTTATAGTTGTAGAATACATTAGCTTTGGCTTGGCAAACATTATGTAAAAGTATTATTAATCTGCTCAACCCGGAGTTTTCTTACTAAAGAAGCATCTACTTTTTCTGAATGAAACAAAGGCCTATGTTCAGGATTGCTTGAATCTCATGATCCCTGTAATTTGTATTTTATGGCCAACCTGAGAGTGTATTTTAGGTGGTTAATGGTAACATTTCTTAGTCATCAATCAGAAACACATTGCATCCTCAGCTTTGAAATGTCTATTTCCTTTACTTAAAGTCATACAGTGGTTTGGCTTTGAACAAAGTGCCTAGTGCCAAACTTCTGTTCCACCAGACAGAATGAAAATGTATTAGACGCTCAGACACATTGGTCTGGCCCCACATTCTGCTTTGCAATGTTAATCCAGACGTCACCACAGTTAGAACAAAACTGAAAGCAGCATGTATTGAATTGCCAAAGAGGATGGGTGATGGCTCCATTTTTAGGTGTTTTTTTTTTTTTCTTTCTCTCTATTGCATAGGATGAATCTGTTTTAGAATTTGAAAGGTAAATATGCAGATTGACTAAGCAAGATCCTTTTCTTAAAGAAAGCAGTAAGAAAGATACCATTTTTTGTAGAAAACAAAAGTGTGAGATATGTGAAACATCAGCTATCTTAAAATGATTCTGGCTTCCCTTAGTTCAAGTCCAAGGAGCAATTCAAAAACTCATTCATTCAACAAATGTTTACTGAGCACCTACTATCTTCCAAGTGCTGTCCTGGGCACTGGAAGTAGAACTTTGAGCAAAACAGACAAGGTCCCCAATCTTGGTGACTCAGTGTAATTCTTGGCAGGGAATAAAAAGAGATGTTATTTGTTGAATGCCTTGTAGTTTACCAGATGTTTCCAGGTACATCATTTTGTTTAGTTGACAGTATTTCTTTGTGGGAAGCGGGCCAGAAATTGAGGCTCAGAAAGGAAAAGTGATGTGTTCAAGGTCACACAACTAGTAAATTACAGAGTGGGGAAAATGAACCTAGGCTGCTTTATAAAGCCCAGGTTTTTCTTGATATCTTCACACTTTACAAGTAACTCTTATGGGTAAGCATTTTATTTATGTCTATCTTAAAAAGGTTTTGCTTTTTTTTCTCTCATTTCTGGTGCCACTAGCTTTCGGGTACATTCTATTTTGTCTTAAAGCAAGTGTACTTTCATCCACATCATTTGCTGAGAAACAGCTATCCCAGTCTGTTTACCCGATTGCAGCTGTGCTCCTGTGATTTATTGCCAGGACACTGAAAGATTTTTTTCTCCTCTTTTCAGGTTGCCTAAGAACAAATATTTTTTTCATTAACAGCAGCATTGTTGTCTAAACAGTTTTCTATCCAAATTTTAGTGATGACTATGTTGTTTCTTCAGCTGACCCTTTCTTCTCTGCATTAGTAACTTCCCAAGTCCCAGTAACTCTGGAATAGGGGAAATGTTTTGGTAGAGTGATAATGGAAATAAAATTCTAGAAGGGGATCTTACAACAGTATGGAAACAATTCTGTACACACAAATTGCCCCACACTAAAGTCATTGATACAGCTTGCCAGCAAGAAGTGCCTAAATGTTAACAATTTCTTAAGGCTTGACGGCTATATGTCACAGATGTTGAAAATGTTACCTACATGACATAAAGAGAATACATTTTTAGTAAAATTGCTCTAAAGTGATAGTCTTGGCTTCTGTAGCCATGAACCAGAATTATCGTACCCTTCCTTACCATAGCCAGCACACCCAGGCAAAACTGAATCTGGGTCTTCATCATGTAATCTATGAGTTATAGTAGTTTTAAAGCTTAAGAAGAATTTCTATATGTATGATTTTTAAGAAAATATCATCCAAATGTGTTTCTTTTAATAAATGAAATGTGTATCGTGTTATTTTTAGATGAGATTGGAAGAACAAACAGGCTGCTTCCAATAACCCCTATCAGAATAGCATCCTTAGGAGATGCTCTTTGACACCTAGTCCTTCCTTACATATTTATTGAACGCATAAATAATAAAAGTTATGTAAATCCATATCGATATTTGATTTTTTTTTCAATAAAAAGTTTATTGAGTGGCATTTGCACATATATTCATAATCATCAGGACTGTAAATCTATGGTTTCAATAGTACAGATGAGGGGCGACTGGGTGGGTCAGTCGGTTAAGCGACCGACTTCGGCTCAGGTCATGATCTCGCGGTCCGTGGGTTCGGGCCCCGCGTCGGGCTCTGTGCTGACAGCTCAGAGCCTGGAGCCTGTTTCAGATTCTGTATCTCCCTCTTTCTCTGACCCTCCCCTGTTCATGCTCTCTCTCTCTGTCTCTCAAAAATAAATAAATGTTAAAAAAAATTAAAAAAAATAGTACAGATGAATAAATACATACATACATACATACATACATACATACATATATATGTACATAAACAAACATACAAACAAGCTTCCAGTTTGGACCTGGGTTCTGATAGAAATATACTCACCTGTTAACTGAGAAAGGTGTTGTAGCAATGATGTGGTTGTGCATGTAAATTTTATGATCATTTAGGATTTTTGGTATAAGGGAAAACATATGTAACGATAACCTATTTTAATGATAAAAGACAAAGAAAGAAAACTGGACTAAAGCCATTGGGTTAATAGAGGATATGAGTGTGTAGAAGAATTGTTTTAAACTTCCTATTCAATAAGTTAAGGATTCTGTAGAATTTTAAGCTGTCTTAAATAAATATTAATTCCCATGGTTAAGGAAAGCTATGCTTTTATAGTATCACATTATTGTCTTTGGCAGTAAGAGTTTTCTAAAATTCTTTCCAATTGTCCTCCCCTATAAACTAACTCCCTCTTATATGAAGATTCGTTTCCTCCCCACCCCTCCTGCCTCACCTCTAAATTCTTCCACATGAATATTGCAAAAGGAAAATTGCTACATCCAAGTAGCCAAATTACATTTCATTCTTCGGGGCTGAATGCTACTTTTATACCAAACCATCTAACTGTGTCTCTAGTCCTTTCCTATGAGATTTGGTGGTCTCCAAACAACACTTGAATAAAACTTAAAACCTCCAGTTCACGTTATTTAAACCAATTAGTCAGCTGGCTATAACTAACAACAAGACTGGATAAACTAAACTGAAATACAGACTGCTCCCAGAGATGAGCTGCATCTGTATGACTATCGTCTAAATCCCTGGAGCCAGGAAAACATTAAAATCTCTCAGAATTCATACTTTCCCACAATTATAGAAAGGGGAATAAATGGTGTGAGAGTCAGGAGACAATTTGACTATCAATTTGGCCACTAAGCCTGACCTATAAAGCAAACATTTATTTCATCTAGTAGGATTTTGTTTCCTTCATCAACTAGTAAGATTAGGGGATGGGGGGATGGGTTAATAGGTAATGTGGGAAGTTTTCCTGGTACCTGAAATTCTATAAACATTGCAGTTTTGTTAGTTGTTATGTGTAACTAGTTCAGAATGTTTGTGAGATATCTTTTGTGATAGTCCAAATCATTTCCATTGCTCATCATTTAATACATACACTTTAACCCCACCTGTGAGTGGATGAGTCTGAGAGAAGGTTGCCAGTGACAAGGCGGTGCTATGAGCAAGGCTGCTTTCCTGTGAAAATATTTAAAAACTGGCAATCTAGAATCTCTCTAGAAGGTATAGCTGCAGCTTACTGCCTGTTTAAAATTTAGGTATATTTGAAAAATGTTCTCATCCCACCAGGATACTGGTTATGGTATGCTTGTTACAAAAGAGAAAAAAATATATGTATATGCATGTGTGGCGTGATGGGATGTGACTTCTGCTATTGCTTTCTAAACAAACTTAAAATCATGATGTATTTGCACAAGGAGTTACCTATACTTCCTGTCCTTTGGGGAAGAAGGCACGCAATCCTAGCTGTATCCCATCCTAGCTGTATCCCAGAAGCTGCCTACCGATGAAGATTTTTTTTTCTCTCGCTGTAAATCTTACTTGACAAGATCCCGTGGCCACCCAGCTATCTCTCTGGGAAGTGGTAAAGGAACTACTTCCAGAGACTTTGAAGTCCTTCTTCAAATAGAGCATTGATAATCCTATTAGCCGGAATTCTTATCTTATCACTTGAATGATTCTCTTCAGAAAAGTTGTGTTGGTAAGGACTTAGCCCCAGTTGCTTCACAAATGAGTCAGTAGACATTGCAGCCTAAGAAGTTTTGTCTGGCCCCTCTTCCAGTTTTCTTTCCTGCTGAAACTGGCTCTAATCAAGGAAACTGCAGTTAGATACTGACTTTTCAGTCCAGAGATGTACAGTCACCCGCTAGGCAGGAATCAGTTGGGCTATCATTATCATACTTTCTTCATCATCGTGATCAAATTTTCTTCATATGTAATTTCAGGGACATTGCATTGATACTGGCTTAGGTCTTCTTACTAGCACTTAGATCCCTGAGGCAAGATGGAATGACGTAGGTAAATTTAATAAGCTCCTGCCTCATTTCTTCCAGACACAGAGACGTGTGACTATGGCTGGCACAAATTCCAAGGGCAGTGCTACAAATACTTCGCGCATCGGCGCACATGGGACGCAGCTGAAAGGGAATGCCGTCTGCAGGGCGCGCATCTTACAAGCATCCTGTCTCATGAAGAACAGATGTTTGTGAACCGTATGTAGCAAGCATACTAAGGTTTTGAAGCTCACTCAGTGTCACCATCTTAGTTTTCTTTGCATCTAACTGAACAGAAGTAGCATTCTCCGTTGCAGTTTGATTTACTAAGTCCCTCATCTGAACTACTTAAAAGCCTCTCTCCTACATGAGTCCCCTACTTTGAGAAATACCTCTCACATAGGAAGGCATTTCCTGATCTGCCAGCAGTAGGTGAAACAGCACCCTGTAGGTTGAGTCACATGAAATTGCTATTTGATCATTTTTTGACTTACCAAAATGGCCCCTTCTTATGGTTCCATCTCATTCTTCTCAGCTGCTGTTGTAGTTTCTGTTTTGAAGATGTGCATATGTTGTCTAAAGTTAAAGACAAAATTGCTTCCAGTTATTTTTATCCCACTAATTAAATCTGAATTTGTAATAGCACCCTAATCCTACCCTCGGCACAAAATTGGTTCTTATCCACACCGCTAATGGTTTTAAGCCATAGAAAGGGGGCTTCATGTTAAGGGCATGAACAAATGGAGACTGAAAGCTAATGAAACTTACTACCAGAGCTGTTGAATAACTCCTTAAACTGGAACAAAGAGGAGAGCAGCTTGCTTTTATGTAGCGAATATGTAGAAGTTTTTTGCTTATGAAGCATTGTTTGATGCTCTGTTAAATATGTTCTCATAAAGCCTGCTATCTTTTAGAAGTTTGATAGTTAATTTGCAATTTGGATGGAGGTTCATTTAACTTTTTTGCATGGTATTCTCGCCAGTGACTCATCTATGATGAAAGTAATTATTTTTGAGGATAATTTTACAGGACTATCTGGTCTAGGTATTCATTGTTTGAAATGCTTTGAGAAAAAACATGTGGCTTCCAAAGTGAGGCTAGTATGGGAATGATCTGTCACATTTTATCAGGTCACTGAATTTTTGCCAATGGCATAGCTTAATAAAAAAATGGAAAGTTTTTATCATGAGTAAGGCTGGAAAAAATATTTAATTATAGGAAACTGCTAGGGAAATTATTTTCTTATGTCTGATATTTTAATGTTTCTCAATGTTTGTGAATTAGCTTTTTAGTTTAAAGCACACTGGGCAGAAGAACAAAAGATAGTTAGACTATGAGAGATTTTTATGAGCAACTAAACAAAAATCCAGCCAGGAAAGAGGATGCATGATTCACTCTGAAAATAATTTTCTTTAATACATTTCATCCATATATGGGAAAGGTAGTAAAAATATCTGTGTTGTTTCCCCTCTCTTAGGTGTGGGCCATGATTATCAGTGGATAGGCCTCAATGACAAGATGTTTGAACATGACTTCCGTTGGACCGATGGCAGCACACTGGTAATGTTGACTGTGCATGAAAAATGATACCAATTCTAGGACCTTGGTACTGTGTGCTGATTGCATGTTACAGAGGGTGTATTTGACTGGAGACCAGTTAAGTGACTTGATCAGGGTCACTCAGTGAAATAAATGAGTGTTAGAGGGGCTCCTGGGTGGCTCAGTCTGTTGAGCGTCCGACTTCAGCTCAGGTCACGATCTCACGGTTCGTGAGTTCAAGCCCTGCGTCAGGCTCTGGGCTGATGGCTCAGAGCCTGGAGCCTGCTTCCAATTCTGTGTCTCCCTCTCTCTCTGCCCCTCCCCCATTCATGCTCTGTCTCTCTCTGTCTCAAAAATAAATAAATATTAAAAAAAAATTTAAAAAAAAATGAGTGTTAGAATGGAGTTCCATGCTAACTGATCCACAAACAGTGCTCCCATCATTGTGGCTCTCTTTGAAAGAGCAGCACATCAGACTCTGTTGAACTGGAAAACCACATAATCAGCAGAATTGCCTTAAGTTTGTCTTTCAGATGGTTATCTTTGCTTTTTATAGCTTCAAAGGAAAAAGGGAAAGAATAAATGTAAGAGAAAAGGCCTTTAAAAAAATACCTTTCTCTCTTACATAATTTCACTGGAAATCTGCTATATGGCATGGCTCATTTTTATCCAAACCAAAATGCTCATTTTTTTTCATCTTAAGAAAGATTGTTGAATTATGATCTTGTGGATTTTCTTCCACTCAAACTGCTAATTACATAGTTTTGAGCTTTCTCTGCTTCTTAAAGAATGACTTGGTAACACTGGCCAGAACCTTGAGTAGGCTGAAATGAGATTCTTAGGACCGCTGAACCTGTTTTGAGTCACTATTCTAGATACATGTGAGTGTAATTTTTTTAGAAGTAGTTCAAGTGTGGTTAGCTATACTAGTGGTTCTAGGCACTGGCTGTTCATTGGAATCACCTGGGGAACATAATTTAACAACTGGTGCCTAGGCATCAGCTCAAATTCATTAAAGCAAAACCTCTGGCAGCTATATTTTCCACATGCTCTCCAGGTGATTCTCAAATGCAGACAAGTTGAGATCCACTGGGCTAAACGATAGGTATAAATTCAGTTCTAAATTAGATGAATAGCAGGAAAAATTGAAAATAATTTTTAAGCTCTTATGTTTAAATTTCATTCATTACCTGCCACTCATCTGGATGTAATGAGTTTGGCCAAACGTAAAGTTCGTCCTAGAACAGATGCCGAAATAACCTCTGCTTTTGGAAGTTCTACTCTGTTTGAGAAAGCTTTTCTGTGTTCTTTTGGACATACCACTCAGGTCATCTCTGTGTCAGTTGCCATACTCAGCATTTGGCGTGGGTTTATTCCCCCACAATAATCTTTAAGAGAGGTATTAAGTGTTTTACAGGTCAAGAGAGGGAAGGTCAGTTAGGTTGAGATTTTTGCCCAGAGTCACAATTCTGTTAAGTGGCAAAGTCAGGATGTGAACTCAGGCCTGTCTCCAAAGCCATGCTTTATTCTGGCTGACACGTCCTTGATTTGAAAAGGTATCCCTTATTACATTTTGCTTTGAGCAACCCTAAAATAAAGTCTGGCTTACCCTCTCTCTGTCATCACTCCTTATGTTTAATCAGCACTATTTGCCATTAAGGTTCATAAGTAGGTTCTTTGGCAAGATGCAGAAAAAATAGGGAAGGTAGATTGTAAAATATATTCCCAATAAGATCTATCAACCATATCCTCTGGATCAATACTCATTGTTCTCTCATTGTCCGAAGTGGATGGTATATCTGCAAAAGTTGCATCTGTGTATTTTTGTTTTGCTAAAATAAATAAATATTTCAGGGAGGATAATTTGGTCAGTTAGATTAATGGTGATTGGTATGGTGTGAATCCTTCTGTATTTGAATTGTAATTGAAGATAAACTATTTTGATTTTACTTATAATGTGTATGTGAATATAAAATTAAAGGATTTTTTATGTATGTTATAGATAGTTAAGACTTTTTATAATTTTGCAAATGTATTTTATACAGTATAGGCATTTAACGAGTTTTCTTTTGTTGAATGAATACTTCAGTCCTATGGGGTAACTTGAGTCTTAAGACCCACCATTAAGTCTTCCTCCCACACATGTTCCTTTACACATAGCCCACTGAAAAGTACAAGTCCTAGGAGGTCCCATCTGTATTACAGAAGTTAGAACGCCAAGAACTCAGGTAGGGCTCTGGTTGGTGCTTATTTGTTCCTTGCAGACCTTAACCACAGCTTATCTGAAAGTGTACCTCTATGTTCCCCCTCTGAGCCTGGCATTTGGCGAGGTGTGGTATATGTAAAGTCTGCCATTTGCTACATATTGACCTGATCAGGCCAAGTCCCCAACTTCAATTTCTCATTGGTTCTATGGAACTGATTTGTATGTTTTCATTCTTAGCATTTTTGTGTGTTACAACATGTTTATTCTGGTCATTAGCAGTTCAGCTTTTCAAAGAAGTGGTTTTCTTGCCTGCTTTTTACTATTTATGGTGTCTAGGACAAGGCCCTTATACTACCTATGAACTTGGTTAATGACACTGAATCTTGACTTCTAGCTGGCAGCTGGGTGAGGTCTGTAAAACATCTTAGGGAAGGTTCCTTTCCTGTCAAATGCCATTCAGGTGAGCTTGATTCATCAGATGTCATTATTCCACTATGCCAAAGCAAGCCAAGTCAACTTTATTTTTTTTCCTTTTTCTTTTGGTCTGTGTCCATTAAGTTTCAAAGGACTGTGAAAAATACTGTATAAAAATAACTTAATTGCCATTTCCATGGCCTAGACTGGTCCTAAACTTGGTAAGTAAGCAAGAATTGCACTTTGCAAGAGAGAAATATATTGATCTTCCTAGGAAATTTTCAGGGGAAGATAACATGGCCTCATGTAGGTAACTGTACAGTGTAAACAAGAACCTTACCCTAAATGAGTTCACGTTTTTACATTGAAACCTAAGGATTATGAAGAGAGCATCAAGTGAGGGTCTTGGTTTGAAGAAGTGAGCAGATGAATTACATAAATAAGCAAAGCGTATCAAAGAAACAATACAAGCAAATCTAGAAAGCACTCTGACAGACCCTTGGTTTCTTCTTAATTCCCTCTTTGTGTCAAATAAAAGTGTGCTAAGGAGTGTCCCTAACTTGGAACATTTTGAAACAGAAAAGACCATCTGCCCAACAGCCTGTCTCCCTCCCATCTGACTGATCTCTGGCCCACTCTGCTTTTGTAACCACCCTCGCCTCTATCCCTTCCTTTCTGACACAGCCTAGGTGTCTCTTAAACTCGTTTGTAGTTCATTCTGCAGCCACCATCCCCTTAACAGGTTCCATATGTTTGCAGGCTTTGAATAAAATAGTTCTTCTTTGTTTCGCTGTTTACTCCAAATGTCTTGCCTTTGAAAAGATCCCTAATAGTAAACTCTACATCAGAGAAAGCAGTATCCGCTTACACTTGGAAATGGTGTTACCTTGACTGTGTGCAATTTTAAGGACTTTGTTTATGTTTTAGAGTGATTTCTCCCTTCTCCCCTTTGCCCCCATTTTTTGTTTGAAAGATTTATTAGAGCTTATTCTTCTTGGGAGGTAGAGCAGTATTAAAACAAAAAGGACCTTTGATATTTACTGTATATTATCATCTGTTATTCAGCCTTACAATTCAGTAAAAGCAAACAAGTTTCTATTAGGTTTTTCAGTCTCAATAATTTCTTTTCTTAAAATAATTAAGCTCTGCTTCAATAAACTTGCAGTATAATTATATCGTAGTTAACAGGATTATGCTATATCGCGAGATGTCGATTTATATGCTTGTACTACATTAATAGTGTTATTTGGCCAAGTTATCTAAATTGCCCTTGTTCTTCAGATTCTGATTGATTCATTCCACGTTATTGGCCCCCGTAATATGGTGTGGATAACATGCCAAATTCTTGCTTTTGTTGTATTTCCAAAATATTTTTTATTATCATTTGGGGGGTTTACCCAGTAAGTTTCACAAAAGTGTACTCAGAGGGAAATTGGGTCTAGCCTTAACCTTTGTGATTTTTATTAAGGTTATTTTCTCTTAACACATTCCAGTTTTTATTTTCTCACTAGGTTTTCTAATAACCAGTCACACTTCAATTTGTGTCTTAGTTTTCTATTGACGAGTTGTTCTTTAACTTGACTATTGATCTCTTAATAGCGAAATGCCCCAAGTACTTTATTAGAAACTCAGACAAATAACTTCAATAATGAATAACTTCACTTGTCACCCAAGTGATGTCTTCAAAGACACTAAGTTAAACTATCCAAGTTAAATACACATTAAAGCTGGCAAACTTAAACAAACATTTCTTATCTAGCTTCCATACTTTTAGTTGAGTTTTAAGTTCTTTCTTTAACCTAATTGTTAAATGAATGACTAGTCTGAAGTGTTTCCCCCAGATATGTTTCCAGTGCCTATGACCTGCCCTTTCCCTTACTATGAACTCTTGTTACTCTCTTCCTGAAATCCTGCAATATCTTCCTCTTGCCTTCAGTATAAAATTCTAATTATGAGCCTGGCATACCAAGCCCACTATTCCACCTGCCACTTCCTAAGCAATATCATCTCAAAATACTCACAGTTCCTGGAATAAGCCATGACATCTAACTCCTGAGGATCTTTGCATACTCTTGCCCTAGTGCTTAGAATAATTTTATTTAATAAATGTTCATATGCCTTGTTTAGGCAAGAGTCTCCTTCCAGGAAGCCTTCCCAATTGACTGTGACTAAGAGCTCCTCTACTTGTTCCAGAAGCCTCTTGTGTCCTCTTTGCATCTGACCACTGACCTCCGTGGGGCTAATTTCCTGACACTGAGCTTTCTGAGGCAGGGATTAACCTTCATTTCTATTTTTTCAGCACCTAGTGGAATTGTTGACAAAAATAGATACTTAATGTTTTTTGAATGCTAATTAATATTTTTTAATGTTTATTTCTGACAGAGGGGCGGGGGAGAATGTGGGCAAGCAAGGGAGGGGCAGAGAGAGAGGGGGACAGAAGATGGGAAGCAGGCTCTGAGCTGACAGCACAAAACCCAACGCAGGGCTCAAACTCATGAACCATGAGACCATGACCTGAGCCGAAGTCGGACTCTTAACCGACTGAGCCACCCAGGCACCCCTGAATGGTAATTAATATTTATACATTGCTCAATCATCTTATTCTGTTATGTTCTGAATCATGAAATGACCAATTAAGACTTTTGGGTGAATCACTTTGTGACAATTCTTGTTTATCTAAGTTAAATATTTAATTTAATGTTGTACCAGTATGAAAAACATTAAAACATAATAGATGAGATTTCAAAAATGGTGAAAAAAAAAAGTTCCCCCAAAACAAATATATATATATGGCTGAGTGTACTGCATCTTAGAGAAGTTATTAACCCAAAGGAAAACAGATGTGCCTACTGGAAATGATGACAGTTTTGTCCATGGTTGTCCCAAGAATACATTTACAATAAGCTCTGGGAAGAAAAAATGGAAAGTAAACCTTTCAGCCTCTGCCACCCCTGCAGGTTTGAGTTATATCAGGGCAGATTTTCCATGAAGCTTTAGGAAACCAACAATTACTCAAAACTTTGAAGGAGGATTTTTTTTCAAGATAGGCACATATTCTGTCATTATACTTTCTGCAGAAAAATTACTTAGAAAACCTATATTATCCAAATCCAAAATGTAGTAGAACACACAAAAGAAAATCTTATCCCTGAATGTTATTTTATTTTTTATAGTTTGGTTGACTAAGGATGAATTGGTTGCCTAAGGCTGGACAGAGCTTCATTTATTCATCCTCTATCTGAGTCTGTTCTTTCAAGCATAGAGGCAGCCAGACATGAGAGAACAGCATGGAATCATTTATACTGTCCTATCTATATATTTCCTAGCAAAATCATTTTCACAACTTTCTGTACAACTACAGACTACAGACAACTGTCCATGGATAGCACAATCAGGCATTGGAAACTGTTAGGTGCCTTCATGACACTACTTTTTGTAACATATCTCCCAAACAATTGGTTTAAATTCAACCCCTGGACCTCAGAGATTTAAAGCTGTTATCATCATGCTCCCTCCTCTCTCTGACCCCCAGGCATAAATTCTGACAAGGGGAGAATTTGGTCCTTTCTCTCTTCTCTTTAGTGAGTTTTTGCAGCACCACTAAAGCTCACCCCTCACCACTGGGGATTGGATGCTTCAGTGGATCAGAAGCAGTTACTTCAAAGGAAAATGTCACCTTAGATAGTGTTGTGCAGAGGTTGAGGATTGAATAGAACTGACAACCCAGTTTCCTTTTAAAAATGTTGAGGAGCCTTGGAGTGTTTGATTTGTTTGGCAAGAAACAAAACAAAACAAAAAACCAAAAACAAAACAAAAAGCAGAAACAAACAAACAAACAAAAATCTTTCTATGTCTCTTTCACATTTTCCTTCTATCATCTCTATTTTGTCCACACTCAGGCAAGCCCTGAAAGGCTGCTGGCTTGTCAGCTTCCTGGGAAGTAGCCACAGCCCTCTTCTCACTGTCCAGTACTATTAGAGGAAACAAAAAACCTTTCTCTCCTCCACACTTGTCTAAATCTTTTTGGGAAGTTCTCAAACAAGTTACTAATTCACAGAACCATAAAGGTCTTATTTTCTAGCTCTAACCAGCTCATCTTGCCCCTCGATAGTTCTGACAGAGGTTGCAAAAGGCTAATCGGTAGCCTTTTGCACTTAAAAAAATACTACTTGAAAAATATTTCTGGAAGGTAACTGAATTTTGCCTTTTTTGTTTGTTCTCATCTTGGTAAGCATGTTCAGCACTGGCAAGCTGGCATACCTAGAATTTGGGACACCCAGTCACCCTCCTGGTTAGGGTTGATGCATGAGAATTGCCAGATTTGTGGATTGACTTTAAATACAGAGACCCCTTTCCTTTTTTCATAAATAAACTCATCAGTCTGTCAAGCAAAGTATTGTGAGAAAAACCAGCTTTGAAAAAAGGTAGAAACAATGAAGAAATAGCCCTTAACTCAGGAATAAACACTTAAAAGGGGCAGAGAAAAGGAGTAACAAGTTGCAGGCCATAAACCATTAATTTTTTTTCTACAGGAAGGTATCATTATTACCCTTTTATAAACACAAAGGTTCCTCTCCTCCTCCCTCTGCCAGATGTCTTGGACATTGAAAAGAGAATCAAGAGTATGAGCTAATTCCCAGTGTTTTCTAAACTCATTTGTAGGTTTCTGCTCATTTGAAAGGATTGTCCATGATTTGGCAGAAAACAGTGCAAAACAAAACCCCCGAACTGAAAACTTAAGTTTTACTTTGTCTACCTGAAAACATTAGAAAACGCTCTGTAAAGTGTTTGCAGATGGATATGTGTCAGCTGTGGTGTGGTTTGAGATCCAAGTCAGATGCCACTTGTCTGTGAACAAGTCACACCGCATATCAACATTAATTTAATTATGTTAAACTTCACAGACTTCATTATATTAACCTAAAAGCCAAGGAAAACATATGCTGTTTCCTCATCCTTTAACACATTACTCATGAGTGGAAGAATTCTCAGTTTCTGTTCTGCCCAAGACCATTCAGCTCTTAATAAAAATTTTTACTTGTGTTGCAGTTCAGTTTGATTTGAAACCAACAACTGGTTCCTGTGATTCTACGTGTGAAATATAACCAGTCATAGAAGTTCTGGAACACAAAACCCTCATCTCCGCCTTGCCTTTACTTGTGCGCAGATATCTAGAGATAGGTGACAGGGCTGGAAGAACACTTACCATCACTGGAAAATCATTTCATAATTGACAAGGTTCTCCTTAAAAAAAAAAAAATCAATTCCTTCTCACAGATGCTTTCCCAGCAGCTCTATGAAACTCTAAAATCATGTACAGATATTTAAATTTAATTGCTAATTACTTTAAGGCAATTCATGGAAAAGGCAAACAAAACTGTGGAATGGGTTTTGGCAGTTTCCCACTGCATTTGGATCGTCAGCGCTTCCTGCCTGAAGATCTGCGCAAACAAGCTTGGGGTGAGGGAACCCACTGGCTCCTTCTGAGGTGGGGGTTAAATGCAAAGGGCTCCGTGGGGCTCTGCCTGCCCCTCCCCCATTTCAAGTGCTCTTGCGGTGGGAGGAACTCACATCCTTTAGAAAATGCTGTTGATAATTACAGCTTTGTAGGGCAGTGAGCTCACGCTATTACATGAGATTAGTGCTGTACTCAAGAGCTGCCAGATTGTCTCTCCCGCACAGAGACTTGCCAGCTAGGAAAATAATGGGCATATTGCCATTTTAACAGCTATCAGGAGACCCCAAGTTAGTTTTTCTTCCCTTCAGCATATTCATGTTTGTAGGATCCAACTCCAGCCTACCAGCCCAGGGCAGTGACACAAAACAAATGTCTCTTTCTCCTTTAAAACAAAGCTGCTCTTTTCCTTTTTGTTGTTCAACTAAAAGACAACAGCAAGACTATAACCTCCCTTAAAACATAAATAAATAAGGACCCAGACTGGAGTAACGTTAAGCAAGTACAAGGATCAGAAGAGGTAGATCTCTACCTCGCCAGGAGGTCATTTGCCCCCTAGGAGTTGAATAAAGCAAAGTTAAATGTACCCCCCGCAGACCGAAAACAAACGCCTATTGTGCAGCATAGCCATCTAGGGGGAGAAAAGGCATTTTAAAGTTACCAAATGTTTTGATTTCTGTAATAAGTAGTGCTCCTCACTTCCTTGCAGATAACTGGTTGACCTATGTTCTGAAAGGCTGAGGGTAACCCAGAGTGGTTACTCTGAGTTCTTTATTTTGTGAAAAGGTGGTTTCTTATCAGCATACGTTTCAAACATTTCAAACGGGTAAGCGGTCCTCTTGGGAAAGTGTTTCTATTTGTGGAGTTGGCTTTTTATACTTTGTGGTTATCTGTTTCCCCTTGGCATCGGTGGCATTTGGCTAATACTTGTAGCTTTGAGAATACGGCCATGGCACTGTCCCTTGCAGGTGATGATAGGGGTTTGCACACAGAAGTCAGCTTTTAGTACAGGTACCACATTTTATGGCTAGTCTAGGTAAGTTTTTACCAAAAAAAAAAAAACAAAAACTAAATGTGAATCACACCGCGGGCAGTAATTTGCGCACATACGTGTTTGTTTACAATCTGCCCTGTTGTAAGGATTTGAGGTGGGTATTATAGATTTGACTTTGCTTCTGATGCAGTTTCACCATTGACATAAATATAAATAATCTGATAATTTTAAAAGAAAAAATGGAGAAAAATAAACTATTGTAGATAACATTCTAGTCAGATCGAAAAATCGGATTATAGCTGCCATTACCTGTAACGGAACAGAATGCAATCACATTGTTAAATGCTGTTTAGCTGAGGTCCATCTTCTAGCAAAGTGTTCTCTTCATGCTTTCCCTCACAAAACTGAGAGAACATTTCACATATAATCATTTCATCTTGATACATGAAGTAAATAATCATGATTGGGGGGGTATTGTAAATTCTGTTTTAAGTAACTTAGTTGGTAATTCATGATATATTAATGGAGGGATATCACCACCTAGTGGTCGTATTGTATTTTGTGTTTCAAAACTTCACATACCCAGAATTCCACTTAGATCTACGAAGGAATAGTATTCCTGGTGAATTAAGTTCCTTTAGTCTGGAGTTTAAAATATACTATATACTTATTGTGAACCTGAAAGTTAAATGTGAGATTAGATAATTTTTCAAACACAGCGTGAAGTTAACACACAGAGTCACATGCTTAGTAAAATCCTAGCAACTGAGGCAAATATTAGAGCCAATGTTTCTCATATCTTCACTTTATACACAGTAATAGAACACAGTGGAAAGTTTTCCTTGGCAACTTACATTGGTATTTGAACCTAGAGGACATTTTTGGTTTTCTTATGAAAGCTTTTCACAGAGAATTAAATTAGCAGTGTTTGGGGGGAGGGAGAGTAGGTAGAAAGCAGCGACTGGACTGTTAGATTTAGTATGTTCTCCCATCAATTACAATAAAATATTATGTCATAGGACAGCTTCACTGGGCAAATGTCAAGAATGGTTTTTACCAATGGAATGTGTGTGATTATTTAAATGTGCTTGGCAAAATCCATAATAGTTCTGAAACATAGAGACTTTAATTGGCCATTTAAGATAATTTAAATTATAGTGAATTTTAAAGACTAAAAAGTGACTGTATCTAAGCTGAAAAATTATAGCGAAAAGTGTGCATAGGTAGATGATAGCTATATAGATAGATGAAAGAAGGCCCTTGGCAGCTGCATATTCAGGATTTCAAGTTTTGCAGTTTCAGTTACACATGAGATACCCTGAAGATCCACAAGATGAAATATTTTGTACTTTTTTTTCTCAGGTACAAATTTGAAGTGTACCTAGTGGCTGGCTAGTGTGTGAGAATTGTTCAATTAGCTATCAAATCTGTCTAGTGGGTGGCTCAGTTTTTGCATTTCCAGAGGTCTATTGCTGTTTATTCTGCTAAACTTTGAACCATTTTGGATCATATTTATGGTGGGAACCTACCTGCCACCAGGTGTGTGGGAATAGGGACATTTCTAAAGATCTTAGATAATTCTTCCCTAGTGCCAAGAAGTTCTGTATTTGTAGGTGTGTGTGTGTGTGTGTGTGTGTGTGTGTGTGTATGTGTGTGTATAAGAGTGGTAAATATCACATTTGTGTCTCACAAAAAGATGAACTGCAATTTTATCTAGTGTCTGTGAAAATTCTGTTTTCTTTTTAATAGAGATGAAAAGAAATCAAGAAATTCTGAACAGAGTATCTAACTTTTAAGGAGAACTAGTTAGTGCCCAGTGATTATTCTTCATAGAGTTAATTATCAATTAAGTTTTGATAGGACCTGTTGCTTTGTAAACTTCTCCCTTTCAAGAAGCTGATAAAAGAGATTTAAAAACAAGAGTTTAATGTTCTGGGGATTCTTTCTCCACCAGAAGTTGAAACAAAGTTTTCATTTTTGAATCTTGTATTTTCAAAGTTTTCATTTTTGAATCAAATTTACAAGATTTATACAAAATTTTGACACAGAAAAACAAATACTATTTGGATTGTTGCATAGAGGGGTAAGAGTAAGTCATTCCGTGGTTGAGGAACATTCCTTACTCCAGTTTTTCCTTTTCACCACCTAGCTGTTTGCATTTTTCTTCATAAATTGATTTGCTTACATATGTATCAAGTAGAGGACCAGCTGGGATAGGACTGTCACAGCAGTAACTGATTAATACTGGATATCCTGTTTCTTTTCTTTAACTGAGAGCCATGCTCAAAGCTGAACCCAAGCAAACTTCTTTTTTAAAGCAAAACAAAGCTTTTTTGGAAAGTTTATTTCTAAATCTTCTATATTTCTGAAACAATGGCTTTTTAACCTGAGGGAAAAAGGCAGTTTTCATCTCTGTGTAAGGAAAATGTCAATTAGTCGCATTACATTTTTGCCATCAATTTCTTTTGTTTGTGCTTGTGATACTAGTTATCTGCTGAGATGTTAGTGCCATTGATCAAGGCCCTGTGGTGTGTATTTTACAGATAAAAGATCCCCTGGTATCTCTGAATGATAGTTGGGACTCCTAGAGTCCCAACTATATATAATCAGAAATTCATCTTGAAAGGATGTTAAACTCTGTCTAACTTTAGTAGATTACTTTTGAAAGATAACTTTCAAAAGCAGATACTCCACCCCCAATTCCCACCCCCAAACACACACACACTCTACCCCCCCCCCCCCCCCCCAGTGTGTTTATGGAATCCAGGGGAAGACTTGCAAAGAGCTGAGGAGAGAGAAGAGCTCCTTAGCTATGCTGCTTGACAAAAATTAGTCAAGTCCCTCTTAGGTCTGTGGAATTGAGGTCACTCTCTAAGAGTGAAGAATTTTGGCAGGCTGGGAGGTCCTGTGTTCTCCAGAAGACCTGCAGGTTAACTTTTAGCTTTTATGTTAATGTGAGACAGAAACAAATTCTTGACAATAAAATACAGATTATTTGGAACAAAATAAGCTAAGTATTTATTAGGTTTGATAGATTTTGATGAGTAACTTAATTCAGTTCTGAGTTTTCCCTCTCAGTATTAAGATTGGTTCAAATGAGTTCTCTGGTTTGTAGAGATAATTTTCATGTGAGAGAACCATGCGTAGCTTTTGGGTTTTGGCCAGGGTTTTTTGAATCATTTTATGCCTTTGGCAGCTGATGTATTCAAATCCATTTGGGGGGGAAGAAAGGGAAAACAACTGAAACGTTACAAAATCCAGTTTAATTGAAATAGTTGTCTCTTTTGGCACTTTGGTTTTTTACAGAGACAGAGAACAGTCATTTAACGGGAACTCTAGGAGCAACTTTACCATATTATAGGCAACGTTAAGCAGTTTCATACTGGATACAAAATAAATTATCTCTTAATAAGGTGCAAGTTTTTTATAGAACACTTAGAATATTTTATATCTGAAGTGGCTTTCCTCTATATCAACTACTTAAGTTGTATGTCCTAATTTTCTCTGCCATCAGGAAAGAATGAAAATGCAAAGTAATTTAGAGTTCTCTTTTCAGACATAGCCTTGATATTATTCTGTTCCCTGGGGGAGGCAACGAGAGTTTGGGGTTTGGGTTGGAGAACATGAGTCTCGGAGACACAGACAAATGTGCAGAAGTCTGATCAGCATTTATTTTTGTCAGTGGTGTTGAAATGAATTCTCCATAAACTGTGCTGGCTTTTTGGCATATTTCTCAGTTTGCCTGTCCAGCCCTAGAAGAGGGTTGATCTAGGGTAGATCACCCAGGATGTTTGCTTATGATTCCAAATGAGGAGGAAAAAAATCAAGATGGGAGTAGGGCATTTTTCTCTGCCCATTCTGAGAATCTGTATTTCTGTGTGTATAAGACACTGTCCATTTGAGAGAGGCTCTATTACATTCTTAGAACTTAGAATTGATTTCCTGAGGAAAGATCTCTTTCTAATATTTAACTTCAGTGAAAAAATATATTATTAAACCTGAAATCAATGATTTATTTTTTTATACCCTTTACCCTGCAAGTGATATTAAAAATAAAGCTGTAAAGAATTCAGGAGGAAACAAAGAGTTATTCAGAAAACTGGAGTTTCCTTTGCTAAAGTTAGGTTGGCAATAACATGGAGCAAAATCAAAGCATCTTAGCCAAAATAAATCTGCACAATGGAGCTATCAGATATGAGGTAATAGTGTGACATGCCTGTGGGTATCCAACATTCTTGTAAAAACCACAGACCCAAAATTTGGTCCTGCACCATTAAGCCACAGTTCTGCCAAGCAACAACACAGAACGCAGGTTTTCAATCACTGTTGCAAGCCAGATGTAATTCCCACCAAAAACAATTAAATCTTTTACCAGAGGTCTGAGTCTGGGCAGCCTAAGCCCTGAGAATCACTTCAGTGGCATGGAATCTGAATCTCATTTCAGTGTGAAAATGAGGCAGTCATTGTTCAGATCAGGAGGAAAAGTCAGCTGCAAAATACATGGCAGGCCAGGAACTAGTAACATGAAGTGATATTTGTTGAGGTTAGATTAGAAAAAGGTTAGCTAAGAAATTTATAAGTTCTTTCTGATAGCTGCATAGACCATCTAATAGTGTTCATTTTTGCTGATTAGAAAAATAATTCATGCTGTCTTTAGAGAAGTGGAAAATATAAAAATATATAGAATAAACTATTACCTCCTCATATAACTTAGATATCTGAGAGTATGTGTAAAATTTGGATCATTGCATGGTTTTTGTATTTTGCTTTTCATTGCATATTTTCTGTATTTTGCTTTTTAATTTTAACTTAAAACTTCTTTTAGTATTTTCCATTTCCCTATATATTCTTCACAGACAAGATATACAGACTATATATATATATATATATATATATTCACTCTATAGATTTTTACCCATTTGCTGCTAGTATAATTAATATTTTAGATAAATTATTGTTCACATCTCTGATTTTTTTTTAAGATAGAATTTTAGAAGTGGAATTATGGGATGTAAGTGGTGGAACTTTTTGAGGTTCTTGATGTCTATCACCAACTGTTTTCCAGAATGGTTATTGTCTGTCTCATGTATCATTTGCCAACAGTGAGCAACATCTTTGATTAGAAGTAGATGTGGGGGTGCCTGATTGGCTCAGTCGGTTGAGCATCTGACTTTGGCTCAGGGTCATGAAGTCATGGCTCCTGAATTCAAGCCCCACATAGGGCTTGGTGCTGTCAGTGTGGAGCCTACTTCGGATCCTCGGTCCCTCTCTCTCTCTGCCCCTGCCTCTCTCTCCCTCTCTCTAAAAGAAATGAAACATTTAGAAGTAGATGTGGATAGGGTAGAATGCAACACACTCTGTTGTTCATTATTTATAACTATCAAATTATTTATTAAACAATACCAGTGTGTGCCAGGCATAATTCCTGGCAATGAGGATAAGTAGTAAACAAAAGAACCCCAAATTCCTGTCTTCAGTGAGCTTACATTCTATTAAGGAGAAAAAAAATACAATAAATAAATTACATAGGACATCGGAAGTTAATTATTATGAAGACAAATAAAACAAGAGATCTGGGAGTGTGTGTAGGGACAAGGACTCAGGGAGCATTACACAGTTTGCATATCCTGTGGATGTGTGGGAAAGTTATCCACCTTTGAGGACTTTTACATGTTTCCTGTAAGAGGTTAGTTAGAAAGTAACCTAGAAATGATTGAGCTCCAAAATCCATAAGTATTTGAGGAACTCTGGAACTTTGGCTATAGGAAATATCCAATACAGATCTTTGTTAGTTTTAAGGAATTCCTATTCCTTTGCTTATTAATTTAATTTAATTTAATTTAAATTTTTATTTTGATGCTGCTTTAATAGGTCTGTTAAAGACAACTTAGTTACATATCAGCAACAGGTTGAATATGACTTTTATTTTGCTTTGTCACTCCATTTCCTGTTTCCTTGTTTATTATCTATCTAAAAGAGTAGCAAAAGCAAAAACAACAAAAGGCTTTATGGGTGGAGGGTGAGAGATGATAAGGGAAAGGAAGTAAGCAAAGAAAAGGAAAACAGAGAAATAATTAGCAACCCCTTTTAGAGCAACTGTCAGTTCCTGGCTTCAGGGAGACCTGCCAGTCAAAGGATCCTCTGATCTTCCTTCCCAAGGCCATCAAGGCAGTAACTCAGTGGTACCATTCCGGCTACTAGAGTTGGATTTCAATCCATTTAATTTCTGGATCTCCACCAGAAAAATAAAAACACCCTTCATTCTGTGTTTTGGCAAAAACAAACAAACACAAACCACACCTTTATTAAGCTTCCCTTGGTTCTTTGCAATTTTATCACTTTTCAAAGACTCTTACATAGTGGGGATCTCCTTATCTCGATCTTAATTTTTGGCATGATTGAGGAGGATTTTAAAACAAAGCTAGGAAAAGAGATTGAAGGAAAAGTAGCAGGTCTCTTAATCTGGAGGCTTTCAAACTTTAGATCTTCTCACAAATTATTTTATCAAAGATCAAGGTTTTTACCATACTTAAAAGTTTTAAAAGCCATTTGTTTTTCTGAGAAGAAAAATCAGATATTGTCTAGTATACTTATTATACATTTTTAAAAGGTATAAAAGTAGCCACAGTGCTATTGGTTTGTTTGTTTGTTTGTTTGGCATGTTCTGAGTTGGAAACAACGGCTTTACTCTTACATACAACTCTTTTTTCTCTATCTTTCCCAAATAAAATCCCTTAATTCAAGCCACAAACTTATTTTAAATTTAATTCAAGAAAAGACATAGATCTGTAGGACCAAGAAAGATAGTCATATCAGCCATTGCACATGAATCTGAATCTGTCCTTCTACCAAGTGAAGAAAGTTTGACTCTATCAGATTTGGTAGCATTAGATGTGATGTACAACATGATAGCAGGCAAAGCATATTGAAAACGTGATTCTCAAGTTGAGCCAGAAAGATACTGAACCAACTTGTCCCATATCACATTCTAGTTATCAGGAGACCCAAGGCTAGGAAATTGCTCTCTTAATTATAGTCTGAAGTTTATAATTTTTCAACAGACATAGGGACTGTGTTTTTCATACAATTATTGATGATGGAGACCACATTTTAAGGTAAGAAGAAATTGAATGTAAGCCCAAGAGCCCTGAGTGCTTAACATCTCAAAGTCCAAGTTTCTCCAAATCCTACTGGATTCTTGTAAGAGATAATGCATACCAAGTACCTAGGAGAGGGCTTCATCCATTATAGGTGCTGAATAAATGACAGGTGTTATTCTGATGGAAAGCAAAAGATAATTCTGGTTATAGTTCATTGCCCAGACTGGGAAATCAAAAGATACCATCTACAGATACAGTTATAAAGATAACCAATAGAGGGGCGTCTGGGTGTCTCAGTCATTTAAGCGTCTGACTTCGACTTAGGTCATCATCTCATGGTTCTCTAGTTGGAGCCCCGTGTTGGGCTGTGTGCTGACAGCTCAGAGCCTGAAGACTGCTTCAGATTCTGTCTCTCCTTCTCTCTGCCGCTCTCGCACGCGTGCTCTGTCTCTCCCTGTCTCTCAAAAAATAAACATTAAAAATAATTTTTTTAATTAAAAAAGAAGAAAATCAATAGAAAAACATAAAAGAAAAACAAATATATTTTTATAGTAAGATATATATGACTTTTTATTATTTTTTAATGTTTATTTATTTATTTTTGAGAGTGAGAGATAGCACAAGAGGGGAAGGGGCAGAGAGACACAGAATATGAAGCAGAGCCCCATGAGGAGCTCAAACCCACTAACCATGAGATCATGACCCGAGCCAAAGTCAGACACTTAAATGACTGAGCCACCCAGATGCTTAAATGACTGAGCCACTCAGACGCTCCTAGCAAGATATATTTTTAACAGTTTGTCTTTTGTATCAATATGCTTAACTGTGGTCAGTGTTCCAATTGAGAGAAAACAACTTCCAGATTTATACTGTAAAGCAAAACTTAACTTATAGTGCATACAAGAATCACATCTAAAGCAGAATTATTCAGGGGTCACCTAGGTGGCTCTATCGGTTAAGCTTCTGACTCTTGATTTTGGCTCAGGTCATGATCTCATGGTTTGTAGGAATGAGCTGTGCATCAGACTCCACACTGTTAGTGTGCAGCCTACTTGAGATTCTCTCACTGCCTCTCTGTCTCTGTCTCTGTCTCTCTCTAAATAAATAAAAATAAATGAAAAAGAAGAACTTTAATAAAAAAATAAAACAAAATTACTAAGGAAGGTTGAATATGAAATGATGGAAACATGTATATTGGGTAAGTATAAAAAATAAATTAGCAAATGTCTCAATTTTTCTTAACCAAATAAATGAATTTAGATAAAACCAATCACATTAAATAAGGCAAGAAAACATACTTTATAGTGGCAAAGAGGTAAAAGAAAAAATACAAATTTTATTATACTGTCATTATAATTACATAAAATTACATGTGCCCATAAGGGCTGGGAGAAAACATGACAGAGTGATGAGATTATGGGGTTTTTTTCTCTGCTTCCACTCCCATTAATATTGTTACACTTAATAATAATAACATGATCAAATTTCTTAAGTCAAGCATTCATTACATATTTAGAAATGTAGGATATCTAGAACAAAATTTCTCAGACGTATCTCATTGCCAAAGGAAAAAAAAAATACACGTTTGCTGAAGAGAGACTTTGAAATACGTATATTTTCCACTCAGAGTGTAAAAGCTTTTTTCTTTATCATTAAAATAATTTCAGTTAGATAGTTCAACAAAAACTGTTGAGTCATTCTAATTCCATTGCAATGTAATGGCTCTGTTGCTCTTATCATTTGCTACTTTTCGACTATCAAGTAGTTAATTCTGTTCTTTCTCCATTTTTACAGCAATATGAGAACTGGAGGCCCAACCAGCCAGACAGCTTCTTTTCTGCTGGAGAAGATTGTGTTGTAATCATTTGGCATGAGAACGGCCAGTGGAATGATGTTCCCTGCAATTATCATCTCACCTATACCTGCAAGAAAGGAACAGGTAATGATCAATTAATAACGCATACCTAATCTGCATTTCAATTATCAAGCAAATTCAAGATGAATAAACTTCATTATTTTAAGACACAAACTGGATGTCATATATGGCATCTCTTGCTGCTTATGGAATATTTCACTCCTCCAATACATTTGCAAAATTCATTTTCAGTAATGTCTTTACCTTAGATTTCAGATGCTTAAGATAACAATGTCATATTCGTATTGCAAAAAACTACCTGGCAGTATCTTTAAGAAAAACAAAGTACCAGCCCAACAGTCTGTCCACCTGTTTATTCTGATGAGGAGAACTTACAAAAAAAAAAAAAAAAAAAAAAAAGTCAACATCTAAGAATCGGGTTATATCATAAAATAATCTGGATTTTTTTACTCTGGTAGAAAAATAAGAACTGGTACCATTTGGTCCATGTTGGAACGTGTCAGTGGTTTGAAGTTCTGGGGCTTAAAAACCATTGCCCTCCCTCACTAGGGATGTTCCCTTATTTTATAGGCATTTGAAGTTTATAATCATTTCTGTAGGAGCTCATTATGTGTTTATAAACAATAGAACAAAAACAGCGTCACTCTTGTTGAATACCTTCAACGTCTGCTAAAATAAAAACATTTGTGATGTAAGCTCTGTAGCAAGCATTGCTTAGTCAACATTAAACAGATAAAATTAGGAACACTGATTTTAGAAAGTGTTTATTGTTGACCAATATGTTTGAATTTCTGAGGCACACTGTACAGACGTCCTCCTTTAAAAAAACAGGAATTCCATAAAAATTTTTTAACCTTTCACAATTGATAATGGTGTTAGAATATGAAAATTTAGCCTCTAGACCTAGAATTTTTCATCAAGTAAGAGTACAATTGCAAAATATAAAATTCATTGGATTCATTTGTCTTTGGATATAAAAGTAGTAAACTAAAAATACACACTCTGCAGATATTTTAGGAACAACTTAAACCCCGATACTAAGAAATTCTATCAGAAGAAAGAAAACACTGAGATACACAGAGCTCAGATGAAACTCAGCTGTCAGCCCTGTCACTCTCTCTGCTATTGTCTTATCTAAAGTCGAATTTATTCTGACTATCCTTTCTGTCTGAGCAGCTTCCCTGGCTTTGTGCATTACTTCAGCACTTCTGCCATGGGTCTCGTGAAAATAGCAAATCAGGTATTTGCTCTTTTCCCTGTTTCTAGTGTAAGAAGTCTTTAATGAACTGTTTGTCTTTCTCTGAATGTCATGTTTGCCTTCGTAAGTCTCCAAATGTTCCTTGGAGTCATGCCTTTCCCTTTGTGATCCAAGCATTCTTGTATGCCCCATGTTATTTTTTCCTAAAGCAGGGTTTCTCAACAGCAGCACTGTTAATATTTTGGCCCAGGTAATGCTTAGTTGTGGGGGCTGTCCTGTGCATTGCAAATGTGTAGCAGTGTTCTTGCCCTCCATGCAATGAATGCCTGGAACGTTCTTCTCCACACCCCCATCCTCCTCCTTTGTTTTGTAATAACCATCAGCGTCACTAGACCATGCCACCTATCCCTGGGGAGGGAGGGAGAGGGAGAAAACTGCCCCAGTTTGAGGACCACTGCCCTATAGCTACACAGGCTTTACAAAAACAGCATCCTGGTTTACATTTCCAGATGGGGAAAGAGATTTGTAAGACGTTAGTTCTACTCGATTAAGGGAGAAAACCAAACCAAACAGAAAGATTCCTGTATTTTGTCACTCTTTTGTCTGATTTTTATTCATATAGACTTAACTCTTTGTTAATCAAATACTCTGGGGAATTTTATAAATGTCTATAGACTTTTATAAAAGACTCATTTCTCCTTTCACATGTTTTAGACATCCTTAAACATACAGACCTAAATAATTATACTTTTAATTAAATATGTGTGAAGAGGATTATAATATGTGTATATAAAAGCCATTATTTCCAATTTTACTGAGAGTTAACTGACATACATCACTGTATAAGTTTAAGGCATATAGCATGATGGTTTGATTTACATAAATTGTGAAAATGATTGCGACAGTAGGTTCAGCTAACATTCATCTTCTCACATAGATAAAAGAAAAAGAAAAGAAAGAAAAAAGAATAAAGGGAAAACATTTTTTTTTCTTGTGATGAGAACTATTACAATTTACTGTCAACTTTCCTGTATATCATACAGCATTGTTAGCCATAGTCATTGTGTTACATTACATCCTATTACTTATGTATCTTAAAGCTGGAAGTTCGTACATTTTGACCACTTTCTATAAGTCTGTTTGTTTTTTTGTTTTAGATTCCACATATTTAGAGTTAGATTTTAGATTTGCTTTAGATTCCACATGTAAGTATTTGTCTTTCTCTGTCTGAATTCCTTTACTTTGTATAACGCCCTAAAGGCCCATTCGTGTTGTCTCCAATGGTAGGATTTTCTCATTTTTTATGGCTGAATAATATTCCATTATATGTATGTATATATACCCACAACTTCTTTATCTGTTCATCCATTGATGGACACTCAGTTGTTTCCATGTCTTGGCCATTGTAAATAATACTGCAGTGAACATGAGGGTGCAGATATCTTTTTGAATTAGTGTTTTTGTTACCTGTGGATATATTCCCAGAAGCAGAATTACTGGATATATGGCAGTTCTATTTTAATTTTTTTTTTTTTTATAAATTTTTTTTTTTCAACGTTTTTTATTTATTTTTGGGACAGAGAGAGACAAAGCATGAACGGGGCAGGGGCAGAGAGAGAGGGAGACACAGAATCGGAAACAGGCTCCAGGCTCCGAGCCATCAGCCCAGAGCCTGACGCGGGGCTCGAACTCACGGACCGCGAGATCGTGACCTGGCTGAAGTCGGACGCTTAACCGACTGCGCCACCCAGGCGCCCCTATTTTAATTTTTTAAGGATCCCTCAAACTTCCCTGCTACTTTTCTAGTAGCTTTACTAATTTACAATCCTGCAGTGGTTCCCCTTTCTCCACATCCTCACCAGTATTTATCTCTTGTTTTTTTTTTTTTTTTTTTTTTTTTTTGATGATGGCCTTTCCAATAGGCGTGAGGTGATACGTCATTGTGATTTTAATTTGCATTTCCCTAATGACTACTGATCTTGAACATCTTTTCATGTACCTCTTGGCCTTTGTGTATATTCATTGAAGAAAGTCTTTTTGGACCCTTTGCCCATTTTTTTAATTGGGTTATTTGGAGTTGCCGCTGCCCTTCTGGTCTGAGGGGCTGGAAGACACTGTCTGCAACAGATGAGGCTATGACTCAGCACCTTGCCTGGGTGTGAGCAAACCAAGCTCTAGAGCTGGCAAATCTCCTCATTTGAGGATCTGAATCAGGTAGATATGTTCCCTGGTCAGAGTGCACTTCTGACTTGGCTCTGCAGATAAGCAATGCTGCTGGCTGGGATTACTACTTAGGCACTGCAGGTATGAATTTGGTCTACGAAGATTCATGTGCTGGTTGTTTCAGACCCCTCCCCCTCTTTGGAGTCAGGTTCCCGTGGCTGAGTCCCAAAGATTCCCCTGTAATACCCGTGGTGCAACATCAGAGTAGGGCTCCCGCAAAGCATCCCACAATGCTGGGGAAGCTGGTTTTCTTCCTGGCGTTCTTTTTTCCAACTGGAAGAACCTGAGGCTCAGAGAACACCTCTTCACATGATGCTGCACACTCCTGGTGGAGGAGCAAAGTGGTCAATGTTTAGCCATTCTCTTATCCTGCTAATGGAGTCTGTCTTCCTCTCTGGGCTGCAGGGGAGTGCTTTAGCCTCCCCTCCATGTTCAAGGATTCTCTTAGTAGTGTCTTGTTCTTGAATAGATGCTAGTTGTTCTTGGAATCATCACTTTTTAGAGAACACCTCAGTGCATACTATCCACACATCTTTGGATCATTTTGCAGATTCCTTACAGTCCCATCTGTTTACTTCCCAATTCCAACCATAGATAGTGACTTCATTCTCTTATTTTCCTCTTTAGTATTATCACATATGCTCATATTTGTAAACAACAAATTGTTTAGTTTTGCACATTTTTGAACTTCAAGTGGAATCATATTGTATGTATTCTGTGACTTGCTTTTTTTGTTCAGCGTTATTTGTGAGATTTATCCATGTTGATACATTGAGCTGTATTTCTTCATTTTGCTGCTTATAGTATTTTATGTATAACTAACTATGTAACAAAATATTTACCAGTTCTCCTGTCAGTAGACATTTAGGTTATATTGAGTGTTTTTGCTATTATAGACAACATTTCTATAAATATTCTTCAATTTGTTCCAGGTAGACCTCTGTGAGTTTCCATAGGGTATTTTTCCAGGAGTGACATTGCTGAGTCATAGGATTTATGTGCCATCAAATTTATTACAAAATGCCAAATTATTTTCCAAACTAGTTTTCCAATTTGCACCTTCCACCAGGAATATGTGAGAGGTCCTGTTACCCCACATCTTCTTTAACATTTGATATTATTGGACTTTGAGATTTTTGCCAATCTGGTGGGTATAAAATGTTATCTCTTGTGATTTAATTTGTGTTTACTTGGATACTTTTCCCTGAATATCATTTCATATACTTATATGGCATTCACTTGTAGCTCTTTTGTAAAGGTTCTATTCATGTTTGTTCCTTATTTTTAAAAATTGATTGCTTCTCTTTTTTATATTGATTCATAGGAGTCATTTTTATATCCTGTTTTGTAATCCCTTGGCAATTTTATCTGTTGCAAATATCTTCTCCCGGTTTGTAGACTGTTTTTACTCCTACCCTGTGGTATTTATTGATGAACAGAATTCTTCCTTTTGTTGCATTTTTCTTTATGGTTCAAAACTTTCTGTGTCTTAAGAAATCTTTACCTACCCTAAAGTCAGAAAGATAGCCTACACTGTTTTCTAAATGTTTTAAGGTTTTTGCTTTTTATATTTTTGTATTTAAACCATCCAAAATTAATTTCCCATGTATTCCCTGAGGTAGGGAATGAAGTTCATTTTTATCCATATGAATACCCAATGTCCAAGTGAAAAAAACTACCTTTTCTCCACTGTTCTGCCATGTTGCTTCTGTCAAGTATCGAGCCTATATGTGTGGATCCATTTCTGGTCTATTTGCCTGTCCTTCCCAATACCGTACTCATTGAATTATTTTAGCCATATTATAAGTCCTCATCTATAAATAGCTTTGAAAGAAATCTGTATATTGACAATGACAACTTTTAATTTGTCAGCATACCACAGAATCAAGTGTAAGTGAATTATATAATTGATAGTTTTTAACCTTAACCTCACAAACCCATTAGTTTTCGAACTGAAGGCATATAATAAATAAAAACTTTAAGATACTGATGGAGACAACACCAATAAGCCACATGTTGGCATGAGACAGGTGCTTTTTAATTTGGAAGTGGCCCTTCCAGATGGGTAGATGAATATATGATCATTTAGCCTAGTGGTTCCTTACTAAAACACAGTGAAAGGTGATATAATCTGAGATTGAAACTAGGCACAGAGTCTCAGTATTTAGCTTTTGCTCTTGAAAAATTTCAATTCTTCAATTCTAAATGATTGCCTTTGCTGAAGGTGCTTGATTGGGTACTGTAAAAAAGGAAAGAAAGAAAAAGATTCATACTAATAGAAATATTTAGATTATTTGACAATAACCCAATTTACTTTTCTTCAGTTGCTTGCGGCCAGCCCCCTGTTGTAGAAAATGCCAAGACCTTTGGAAAGATGAAACCTCGTTATGAAATCAACTCCCTGATTAGATATCACTGCAAAGATGGTTTCATTCAACGCCACCTTCCAACTATCCGTTGCCTAGGAAATGGAAGATGGGCTATGCCTAAAATTACCTGCATGAACCGTAAGTGGTACTTTAGAAAGAATGGACAACCGTGCTCTAACAGCTACTAGACACCCTCATTTTACAGCTACGGTATTGGTAGTTTAGGGTATGGAGCAAGTAATATTGTTGTGTTTTCTTTCTTTCTTTCTTTCCTTCCATGTAGCATCTGCATACCAAAGGACTTACTCTAAGAAATACTTTAAAAATTCCTCATCAGCAAAGGACAATTCAATAAATACATCAAAACATGATCACCGTTGGAGCCGGAGGTGGCAGGAGTCCAGGCGCTGACCCCCCAAATGGCGAACATGTGTTTTCATCATTGCAGCCAAAGTCCTAACTTCCTGTGCCTTTCCTATCACCTCGAGAAGTATTATCAGTTGGTTTGGATTTTTGGACCACCGTCCAGTCATTTGGGGTTGCTGCGCTCCCAAAACATTTTAAATGAAAGTATTGACATTCAATAAGAAGGCTAACAACATGAAAGAAAATGAGGGCAGAAAGTAACCGTTTCCAGCCTATCTAATTTCTTTAGTTTTCTATTCGCCTCCAGTGCAGACCATTTTATAGTGTATACCAGCATACTGTACTATTTAAAAAGCTCAATTTCAGCACCAATGGCAATGTAAATAAGATGATTTAATGTTGATTTTAATCCTGTATATAAAATAAAAAAGTCACACTGAGTTTGGGCATATTTAATGATGATTATGGAGCCTCAGAGGTCTTTAATCATTGGTTCGGCTGCTTTTTGTAGTTTGTTTAGGCTGGAAATGGTTTCATTTGCCCTTTGTCAGCAAGACCGAGGACGGCTTTTCCTAGACAACTAACAAACACAAGGTCTTATAGGTCACTGCACCACGTCAGCCTGAAGTGCAGTTTGCTTCCAAGTGGTGCTGAAGCCTGGCTAATAGGATCCTGACAGAACTAGGGACTGCACCGTGGAACTCCTCTTTGCTGCATTCCTTTCTCTTCACTTACACGAAAGGCCTGAATGGAGGACTTTTCTGGGACCAAGAGCATTTTTTAGGGGTCAAAGTGCTAATTATTAACTCAACCAGGTCTCCTTTTTAATGGCTTTCATAACACTAACTTACAAGGTTACAGATCAACACATTTCAAATGGATACAGACCTAAGGGTTATGGAGGGGGGGTGGGGATTGTTAAAACAACAACACGCATTCAAAGAAAGAAATTTTGTATATATAACCATTTTAATCTTTTATAAAGTTTTGAATGTTCATGTATGAATGCTGCAGCTGTGAAGCATACATAAATAAATGAAGTAAGCCATACTGATTTAATTTATTGGATGTTATTTTCCCCCAAACCTGAAAATTGACATTAGTGTGCTAGTTATTTTTCAGTGTTAGCCTTTATGCTTCCCTCACACAGTTTGGGGCCATATAATCTAGGTATTTTGTCCCTGATTAAATAATGTGATGGATAGAATGCATCCAGTGTTTATTATGAAAAGAGTGGAAAATGTATAGCTTTCAGCAAATGGTGTTTGCCCATTCTAAGCAAGGAGCTACAGAGAGAGTGTGGGTATTTCTTCCTATTAGGTGGAGTGTACATGTTGACATTTCTCCCTGTTTCTTCCCACTGTGTTTTCTCCCCTTTATTTGAATAAAGTGACTGCTGAAGATGAATTTGAATCATTATCCACTTAATTTAATGTTTAAAGAAAAACCTGTAGTGGAAAGAAAGCATTTAGGAGTCATTCCCTAATTTCAGTTAGAACAACCTTGAGGAGAATAGACAACAAATAAAATGCAAAACGAGCAGACCCAACATGGATTCTTGTTCGCGAAACCTCCTTTGGCTCAGAAGGAACAACAGTAGCTACCATCATTCTCTGTGGCTTTAAGTAAGTTCCTTGGTTGTCACACTAAGTGTGATCCACCTTTAGGTGTTCCAGAGCACAGAATGACAGTGTCGACCTATTAGGTTTTAATTTTCCTCTTTCTTTGCAATGCACACAATACGTTCCTGTATTTATATTATAATATGTATAGTGTAAAATGTGAATGACTGTTGTTGTTGTTTTTTCTTTCTTTCTTTCTTTTTTTTTTTTGTGAATGAAAATCTAAAATCTTTGTAACTTTTTATACCTGCTTTTGTTTCACCAAAGAAACCTAAAATCCTTCTTTTACTATATTGTGACTGGTCTGGTTATTTACAACTTTAAATGCACCAACATTTTTACACCCTAGTTCCATCACAAAGTTCAAGCTGCTGGCTTGGATGAACTGATTTTGTGGCTAGCAGAGAAGTGATTATATATGTACCTGTGAAAATTCAGATAGTAATGCTGATAGTGTTTACATCTACACAGTTACCCATTAATCTCAAATGTGAAAGATGCATTCAATAGGAAAAGTGATAGCTCATGTTTACAGAATGCTTCCTATGAACCAGGCCAAGTGCATCATCTCCCAGCAGCCTGTGAGAGCAGTGCTGTTACTGACTGATGAATGAGGGATAGGCCATAGAGAACTCAAGTCCTTTGTCCAAAGTCCCATAATTAATTTGTAGTGAATGCAGGTCATTTCCAGAGTCTGCATGATATTCTCAAGAAAAAGGTAAAATATTATGTTCCAATTATTATATGTTTAGGAGGTTAAATTACTGGCTAGAAGATCCTATCTAAAAAGTGATCAGAAGATTTCAAAAGCATCAAGTTTCTATCCACACAGACATCCATCCATTTCTTCATTTTTCATTCATTCACTATTAAGTCATTACTATGTGTCAGGCACTGTCCTGGGCCCTGGAGACTCAGCAGTGAATGAACTAGACAGATCTCTGCCCACATAAAGCTTTTTATGCAGGGTACATCCCATGGGGATTATTTTAGAGCTTTGTTCTATTCGATAAATTTATGGATAATTTGGAATAACAAATCCATGATATGTTCTGCAGTTGTAGCAAAGATATCAGGAAGGACAAAGGTGAGTTCAAAATTATTTTGAGGTCTCTTTCTTGGAATGTCAAAAATATATGGGAATTGGGCATGAATAGAATCTCTTCTCCTTGCTGATCTTGTCCTTATAATGTGCAATGCAGTCTGTCATATCTTTTACCCAGAACTTTAAACAGAAATTACCCTGGAGAGTAGATATGATTTGCATTACTTGTGCATGTACACCCTTATTAGATGTTTATAAGCCCATCGGGTATATTTTTATTGATCTAGGTGCAAATAATGGGGTCTGTAGGATGTTCAATTACCCAGAATATTTGGATGGAAGTTTGAGGATATTTGTACCACTCAAAGTCAGCTAGAGGTGGTTTTCTGTTTCTAAAGTCTAGGTTACATATCAGGAGGAAGAATATGCCCCTACCTCTGGGGGCTATTAAGAATAGGTAATCTTCCAGAGTAGCTGAAATGGAAAAGAAGTAAGAGATTATATAGGGAGGGATATATCATTTTAATGTGATACAAAGTAGACCTTTTCTGATCTTAAGTGAATTTTCAATACAGTACAGGAAATAGGAACTGGGTTAGCCTTGAGCTAATGTCCAAAAGCCATATATCATGTAAAATAAAGTTATGGAGTTTGGAAATAGAAAAACAAATGTAATAGGTTCTGAGTAGATTTTATGCATAACCTGACCATGAATGTCTCCCAAGAAAATGATCTAAACAGGGTATATATTTTAGAAGAAGGCAAATATGTCATTATCAAGTGGCTAAAGACTCAACGATGTCAATGTTTTGTAATGTGTTTCTTTTTTGTGTTTCCTAATATAAATGCAATGAAATCATTTTTGAAGAGAAATGCCCACAGCAATGTTTTATGCTGATATTTGTACTTCTTTCTTTCTTTCTTTGTTTCTTTCTTTCTTTCTTATGCTGCAATTTCCATTTGCTAAACAAAACAGAATTCACCAAAATGATTCTGTTCTAAAACAAGTCTGGGGCACCTGGGTGGCTCAGTCTGTTGGGCTTCTAAAATCGGCTCAGGTCATGATCTCACAGTTCATGGGTTCAAGCCCCACGTCAGGCTCTGTGCTGACAGCTCAGAGCCTGGAGCCTGCTTCAGATTCTGTGTCTCCCTCTCTCTGCCCCTCCCCTGCTTATACTCTGTCTCAAAAATAAATAAACATTAAAAAAATTGTAAAACAAGTCTAAATAGAAAGTTGTTAAAGGTTGTTGAGTGAGTCACTCAAGATTGTATAATCTTTTTTCCCATTATCACTCATTTCTGTATGTTTGGATCCCAGCTGGACAAGAAAGAGCAAATGCCAAACAAGAACAGAAATGGGTTTTGTTGAGGTGTTTACAGAACAAGCAAAGCTTGTGCTTTCGTTAAAATTTAAGGCAGAGTTCTGTCTAAGCCTATCACATGATCCCTGCTGAAGATTAAAGTTTACTGCCTTAAAGCAGGAAATCTTAAATGATTTTTGATAGTGTTTACTCTAAAATAAAAATTTAAAACTTACATACCCATCACATTTTAAGTTGTCAACAAAAACATTTTCATCATAAAGACAAATAGTCATAAAGGATGTTATATTTGGCATATTTTAAATATTGCCATTCTAAAATAAACAAGTAACATTACTCTTTTAAATATATTTAGTGGAATCTAAATACCATAGTGGTTTCATACCTATGATTATCCATTTAAAACATGCTTGAAGATTGCTTTTAACAATCAGGCATTTTATATTTTTATTTTCTTGTTTTTGGACTTGTTTTCTTATTTCAGTTTCCCCCTTGGAATTTTATCCAAATATATATTTATGTGCTTGGTAATCTTCTACTGACTTAGCTATCAAACATATATACATCAAAATTTATATTTAAAAGTTAATTAATTTTTCTTGTGAACATAAAGGTATAAAAGTTTAAAATCTTCTCTTGTATTATCATTATAATTTTCTTATATACAATTGATCAAAACAATATTATGCTCTTACAAAACTTAAAAGATAATTATACAAGTTGTAGAATTTTATTAGAAATATATCTCAATGAGATGATCAGAGCTGTTTTTCCCAGTTCACATTTCTGTGAGTAAATATTCTTAAAAATTAGAATGTGCCATGGCTTAGCATCAATTCTATTCCTATTTTATTTTTTATAGATTTAAACATTGAGAAACTTGTTGTCATAGAAGGAAATGATAGAAATCATAATTTTATTATGCAATGCTACTCACTATTTTTTTACCTCTTTCTGAATTATATGCCAAAAATCGCATTGTGGTCTATCAAAATTATTTTCAATTGCCCTTCAGCTGACATCTCAATGAAGTCTTTCTTTTTCTTTCCTTTTTTTTTTTTTTTTTTTTTAGCGTTTATTTATTTTTGAGAGAGAGATAAAGACAGAGCATGAGTTGGGGGATGTCAGAGAGAGAGAGGGAGACACAGAATCAGAAGCAGGCTCCAGGCTATGAGCTATCAGCACAGAGCCTGACATGGGGCTTGATCCCATGGACCACGAGATCATGACCTGAGTGGAAGTTGGATGCTTAACCAACTGAGCCACCCAGGTGCTTGTCTTATTTATTATTTTTTTTTGTAAGCACCAGACTTAAACATGATTTGATTTATACATTATCATCAGAATAATTTATTCTGATTTGACCTTCTGTTTGCTCATAGTTTTTACATTCCGTGGAAATGCATCCTGAGACTCAAGATGGATTAGAATTGAGTTTGATGTGGTGGTTGTTTTCTATAATGTGGGAAAAAGTAAATTGTCTGAAGCCTTTGATTCTCAAAGCTTGTCCCTGAAACACCTTTAGCACCACATAAAAACTTTTAAGAAATGCAAATCCTCAGGCCCTGCCCTACTGAATTAGAAATTTTGGTAATGGGGAGAGCAACGTAGGATTTCACAAGCACACCAGATGATTCTGATCCATTCTAAAATTTATGAGAACAGATCAAGGAGATGCAAAAGTAGACCCAGCAGCCTCCACCACAGACACCTTCTTAGGCAGATGAATTTTAGGAAAGAGGCCAAATCATAATTCAAGTTCTGGAAATTGCTTCCCTTTATGTGCCCATGTACCCTTTGGGAAGTCTTGGGGTAAGCAACCCTGGTTTGGAGACTACTGCTTTAAGATACACAGTCCTTCAAGTACTTGAAGATTTTTAGTACATTATTTATCCATATTTATGAGCATATATGTCTTACCAGTCTGGTGATGATTACTATGCAAACTTTGAATGGACCTCTGGTTTTACAAGAAAAAGTGAGACAACCTTTCTCTGAAGAAAAAGAAAAAAAAAAAAAACCTGAATAAAGCAGCATAATTTAAAACATTCATTCCTTAAAGGATAGACCTAAAACAAAACCTGAAAGGCAGGAATTAAAAACTACATTATTCAATGAATCATTCTGATGGCAGATTTAAAAACTGAGAAATAGAAGCAAAGAAGATATATTGTAACTTCTCAGCAACAGTCACTCATGAAAAGGAAATTCAGATTCATTGGGGAGCCCTAAAAGAGGCATACGTGGGACAATCATTGGGATTGAATTGATCTCTGAATAACTCCAGTTCCTAAATCAGATCACCCCTCCCCTGCCCTTTAGCAAAATTGAACCCACCAGTCATTCAATAATACGTAGTAAGCCCTTCCCATGTTCCACGCAGTATGCTAGGTATTGGGAACAAGACAGGTCAAGTCTCTGTCCTTCATAGACCTTACAGTCATGGGAAAGATTACCAATAGCATTAAAACAGGAAGAGGTCTGATTCCTCAAAATGCTGTTGCCAAAGCCTCCATTCATGGCCATCTCTTTGCTCTGCCCTCCATCTTTACCTGATTCTACTCATAACCACGATCTTAACTACTTCCTACATTATGGTAAATTCCATACCTCTTTCTTTTGTGTGATGGGTATGTATCCAGTTGGCTGGATTTTGTAGGTACAGTAATGTCCACATGTCCCAAATTGAACCAGTGTCCACACCTCCCACTAACCATCTGCACATTGTTGTTGTTTTAAACTAGGAGTCTAAGAGTCACTCTGCACTCATAATCTAATGCTCATATTCACACAAGGATTGAGTTCTATTAATGTTACCTCTGAAAGTTTCTCACATCCATCACCTCTTTTCCCCAACTGTCCTCAATACCTCATATATTATTGTCTCTAGATAAATTTATTTCAAAATCATCTTTTAAACTATGATATTCTTTCAAGTATGCAAATAAGAGCTTGGCATTCTCCAGCTCAAAATTCTTCAGAACCTATGACCAACAAAATAAAATCAAATTTTATATGCATAGAAAAATGCTTTGGGAAAACAAAACAAAACAAAACAAAACACCCTGTTCTAGGTATTATGTGCTTAAGAAGAATGGAAAAATTGATATTTATCTTAAGTAAATCAATCATTAAATTTAAGTTTTATTTTTTTTATTACATCAGTTTTGCCCCCTGTTTAGTCTCTGATAAAAAGTCAGATTTCCCTTGTACTAGTTGTGCACAGGGCAGGAATGGAAGACTAAAAATGCTATCTGACTTAGTGGGACATAGGTTTGCCCCTCCAGATACACTCTCCACCCTTCTCTTCCTGCTTTGTGCCCTATGAAATTGACTATACACATTGCTCCCATTGGGTTCAGCCATGAGGAGCAGTGTTAGGAGATCAGAGGGAAACAGAAGGGTGACCTCAGTGTGTGTTTCCTCTTGGCTTCTTCTAAACCCTGTAGGATTGCCATAGGCTGCCTCTATTCCTACAATAAAGTCACTAGCTTCTATCAGGCTCCATCTCCACATCCCTTCTCTGCCTCCTTGTTCCCAGCTGTTCTCTCATCTTGACCCGTCAGGACTAGAGGAGTAAGACCTCCCCACTATTATTGGCCCAGGGGTATTGCCCTATAAATTGTGATTTCTTTAAGCTGCCCACCTTTAGAAATAGTCCCTTTATTCAACTGTCTATAACTTATCCAATTTGATTGTGTCATCTGTTTCCTACTGGATTTCTGACTGACAGAGTGTTTTAGATGTATCTCTTTAGGGAAATTATGTAAGTGACCCAGTTCACAGCAATCATAGGATGGGCATGCTACATTACAGTCTGGAAACCTATATGATGGTTTCTTTGGGTTTCTTCGGTAGCATCTCATTAGATGCTTTTATGAGATTATAGCTTTAGTTCTTTCCTTAGAACCACTAAACACTAACCACGTGATTGTCGCAACTGCCAGTCGTTTTTGTGCCTCAGCTGTGCATAAAAATTGCCACACGGCAATTGATTGGTCCTGAGGTTGTATTCTCTGCCTTAAATTTCCAAAATGCAGACTGATACTCCTCAGCTTGAAATCACAATCAGGTATGGTTTTCAATGCTTGTCTTATAGTTGGGAGTGAAGAATAGAATAGGAGTCACATTATCAATGTGCATAACAATTTTCTCTGAGACTACACCCCAGTATTTTTGAAGCCTTATGGCCATATATGGGGAAAGTGGAAAGAGTAGGGAAGGGAGGTTATTTTAAAGCTGCCAGCCCATTTTATTTCTTGGATAAAGGCACACTTTTATCTTTCAGTGAAGACTATTTTCCCCCTTTGATTTAGGAGGACCCATTCCAGTGGGTCTTTGAGTTCTAGGAGTTCAGGACAAGCTCCTACTTTGGAATGAATTGGTAAAAAGGAGGAGCTGAGCTGCTCTGCATTAAAAAAAATGATGTTATTTTCTTCTTCTGTAAAATGTTCTATTTTTAGAGCAAACTTTTACATTAAGAAATATTCTGTTTATTTTCTCTGGGGTACTGTTTCCAAGGAGTGGAAAATTATTGGCAGAAGGGCTTCCTCTGTTGAAGAGGGAAGTTGTTTTCAGCAATCTGGTGGCAGATGTACTGAAATTAAGGGAACCTGTAGTAGAGATCGGTGGAGGAGCCTATAAACAATGGAAGTAGTCCAATAAAGTACACAGTTTGGTTTCTTGACTATGTGAGAATTCTTTACGTGTTCTCAAGTCTTCAGGATAGTTTTGTTAAGGCTTAAGGGACCTTTTCAGAAGCAAAGGATGGACCTTATCCTCACTGGGGAGGGATGGGGAAAGATCAGCTGTAGTCCTAGTTGGTCACATAAAGATAGTGTGATGTGCTCTAGCGCCATATGCTTGGTACCAGACTTGCTGGGGGCACAGTGACACACAGAGTAGATTTATGAAACAGGCCAGTGTGCCAGGAATGTTTGGAGAAAGGATTCTGCTAAAATGTATATAGATATAGATGATATAGATATAGATATAGATGATATAGATATAGATATAGGTATAGATATAGATATAGATTTTTTTTCAAGTACCATGTGGTCTTAGGAATATTGTATTAGCACCAAAAGGAAGTGCAATTTTTTAAAACTAAGCTTAGGAGCATCTATTTTACATAGGCTTTCTTATAAGTAGTATTTTCAATGCTTACTTTTGGCAATACTTCGGACTTTTGAGTCTTTTCTCATTCAAATATGACATAAATTAACAGATACTTTTATTTTGTATAAGGGTATGTAAGGCAAAAGTGTAATTTGGGAATTTAAAAATGAACATCAGAAGCAAGGTAAAAAGGTAATCCAGCAAAATTTCTGAAGAATGAGGGTAAGACAACAATATCATGGTTTTGTAAAAGGATTTAGGAAAGAAAGACTATTTGCTGAGATTTTAGAGGTTGTACTACTTTAGGTAGGGCCAAAACATGTCATTAACAAGTAGGCATTGGAATCTGGTGAGGCCCTGATGATGAAAGATAGAAAGAAGAAAAATTATTAATTATAGCATTTAGCATCCACAGTTAGGGAAAAGAAAAATACTATCAAGCATTTGGACTAAAAAGAGAAGACAATTGCCCTGAAAAAACAAGCTATAGTTGAAGCTCACTAGCAATGGGACAAATAGTTGCTTGGGAGTTTCTGGTTGTGTAAGGACAAAAAAAATTTGGAGTGATTTTTTTTTTTAATTAAAAGCAGGTTTGAAAACACAAAAATAACAGTCCTATCCATCTGCAAAGGAGGAGATTCAGGATAGAGACTAGACCAAAGGATGACAGATGCTGAAGTAACAGAAGGAATGGGCTGGAAATTACATCTGGGCTGCAAAGAGCCTGGGCAATGAACATGCATGGAATCATTACCAGAATCCTAACTCTCTCCAGCAGACACCATGAGGTATTTGTTAAAATATGTCTTTGCTCTTTTATTGTTAATTTACTACCTATGTAATCAGTGCTCATTGTAAATGTGTTGGAAAAATACAGAAAAACATAAATAACAAAGAAAGCGTTCAAGAGAATATTTGCTTGAGGTTACTATTTTTAATGCACATGGCCCCAAAGAGTGTTCAATAACTAACTGCAGAAGGTACTATTTATTGGGTGCCACTCACTCTCCTAAGTGTATTTCCATCTGTTTCTTCTCACAAGAACATGAGGGCAGGGGCTTTCTTTTCTGTCTTGATCATCACTATGTTTCAAACACCTGCAATAGTGTCTGGCATGCAGCGGGCACTCAATAAATATTTGTTAAATGAATGATTAACCACCTCCCTCAATATTCACATCAATTTTACTGTCATTCCTACTTACTGATGGAGAAACAGAGGCACAGGGAGGTTACAGTGACAGTCCCAAGTCACTTAGCGCATGAGCTAGGATGTACACCCAGAAAGTCTGACTCTGGAGCTCATTAATACACTTGGTTTTTACTCCTTAGGTAGAGGGGGAGCCTGTAGAAATTAAGGTCAGTAGGATGATGTTAGTAACACCATACTGAAACTAAGACAGAAGCCCCTTACCTCCTTGCCACAGGTGCCATCAAAGACTTAAGTTTTATTCACTGAGCAGTTCTATTAACCAGCAGCTTCAGAAGCTGAGGACAAGAAAAAATTTTTTTTTAAAGAAAAGAAAAAAAGAAAAGAAAAGAAAGAAGAAAGAAAGAAAGAAAGAAAGAAAGAAAAATGTGAAGTTGTTTGTCTCTGTCTCTCAATATTCTGCTCCAGAAATATGCCATCCACAGTTGTCTGCCACCTAAGGTAGTAGCTGAATGGTTTAGGAGGTGAGAATTATACCAACTACTGGGATTTCTAGAATATCACACAAGTGAATGCTTAGAAAGATACAGGTGCAATTTATGTTTACATATGCCTACGTTGTCAGAGTGAATATTAGTGTTATTTTATGCTGGTTGTCAGTACATTGTGACTTTAACTCTTGCCTATTTAACCGAGGTAAAGATTTGCCATTAGAACAGAACCAGAAGTTGCTTTCCAGGAAGATCTGGGCAAATCTCTATACAGCCATTTAATTTGATCCAAGATCTCAAGAAAGTATTGCAGGAAATTTGTAAATACAGCCCACATCACAGTAGTGAATTACTGTTATACTTTTACCATGCAGCCTGAGAATGTTGGTGTAAGTATGTGAATATGTGAATTTTTTAAGTAAAAACAGAGATTAAAAAAATCCAACCTTTTTCTTTCAAAGAAAATTTAGCAAAAATAATTATGAAAATGATGTGCTCCAAGTTTTCATAACCTTTAGAAATTTCTTTAGGTTTAGACTATAAATGTAAAAGCACAAATTGATTCATTTATGGACTATTTTTTTTTCATGCATTCAATAAATATTTTTTGAGCAGGAACTATACCCCAGGAACTATTCTATTTCAGTTCTTCAATTCATTTCAGACTTTATTACAACAACAGAACAAGGTACTTCTGGTTTTCAGTAGTTGCTCCTGAAAAGTTTGGAAGTTTTCAACTTCCCAGAAATGATTTGAGAACATCCTACACCTATACTGACATAGTAAAAATATATATTGTCTCCTTCAGGATTAAAGATATTTTGGAACAAAACAAAATTTTGCTGGGAACTAGAAATAGCCTGTGAGTCCAGAATGAAATCAAATATTTGAGGGGAGGAAGGAAGATTTGTATTCAAGCAACAAGTAGTGTGTAATAATTTTGTGGTAAATAAGGACCTTCTTGAAAACACTGCCTCAAAGGTTTCTTTTAAAGTCATGTCTTCTGCCATCTTGCAAGTAGATTTACAAAGTACTGACACGGTTCCAAATAACGTTTTGGCCCAACTTTCTGTACTTATGTCTGCCGGTTCCTTGCTTGGGAGTTGGAAAGCATGTACTTATGATCCAAGCGGGTGAGAAAAATCCCTTGTGTAGCCGGAATACCCCCGAAAGATCCTAAGTTAATTCTGCAGAGGGTGCATTGGGGGGTTGTCAGACCACAGGCAATAGTGGCAGAAAGCAGACGTGGGTGAAATCAGCACGTGTAGATCTTGGCCCCCAACATCTCCATCCATTATGTAAGGGGCTTCTTGAGCCTCGTTTCCTATGAGGTTCAGTTTGCTCCCTTAACATACCTGGCTCCTACCAGGACCTAAACTTATGTTTAGGATATGATGGTGTCTGATGCCCCAGGAAGGGATAATTCTTGGAAATCAAGAATTTTCATTTCACTGAAAACTAAAGGGAAAGGTATTTTTCCTTTTTGTTCCTGGTGAGGCAGTGAGAAGGCAGAGACCTACCCATCTAAGTCTACCACTGAAGCTGAAGGAACTATTTTTATGAGAGACTCTGAAACCAAGGTTTATGCAGTGCTGTTGCTTTAGGCTAAAAGGGACAGAATGTGACCTATAAGTAGGTGGAGAAGGGTGGGGCAAATTAAGTGCCTCTGACACAGTGTGGGCTTCAGGAAATACACCATGGCATTACTGGGAATGTCCAGATACCACCCCCCTACCAAACAACAACAACAACAACAACAACGACAAAACAGAAGCTGCTTTAGGAGCTGGGGATACTGTGAGGCCCTTCGAGTATAGACAGAGTCAAGCGTTGGACTACTTTAGCTATTTCAGCCATTGTAATTCACTTTGAGGCTGTCCTAGTGAAAAGGCGATAGATGAGGCCCAAAGCATTTAGCTGTAATAGAACCCTTCTTACAATGAGAGCTTTTGTTCCAAAATGACAAAACTAGAACTCTCTCTTGAAAAAGGAGAACCAGGAGCTCCCTGCTCGGCCTCCCAGGCATGTGTCATTTTTACAGCTCCTCAAAACGCTTCCAGTTTGCAGCCAACATCGAGAACCATTGTCTTAGAGAAATTAGTGCTTCTGGATCTTTAATGCGCCTACTGATCACCTGGGGATTTAGTTAAAATGCAGATTCTGCTTCGGGATGTCTGGGATAGGTATGAGATTCTGCATGTCTCACAAACTCCCAGGTGGTGCTGATGTTGCTGGAAGGTAAAGCACACTTTGAATAGCAAGATCTTGGAGTGCTGGTTCTCATCGTTTCATGCATATCATGATCTTCTGGAGTGTCTATTAAAACACAGATTATTTGTGCCCCACTCTTAGCTTCTGATCCAGTAGGTCTAGTGCAGTTCTGATAATTTGCGTTTCTTTCTAATAAGTTTGCAGGCAATGTAGCTCGGGACACGATCATGGAGGACAGTGGTTCTCAAACCTGCCCAAACCTGGCACACTTATAAAGCATACTCAGGCTAGGCACCTCCCCGCTGTCTAGCCTTCCCACCTCCCCATACTCTGTTCTTACAGAATCTGATCTAAACCCTCCTGGCCGATCCTATTGCTCAGTAAGTCTTGAGAACCATCGATAAAAGGCCTCATAGGTCACATGAGGACTTCAGATGTTATTTGAAATATAATATGATGTACTAGACCTGATGAAATCCTGACAACTAAACTATACCTTTATCTAGATGGGTGAATAAATAATCCCTATGAGGCAGCTACCGTCTTCATTATTATCTCTTTTATTACAAGTGAAGGAGACTCAAGTTAGCCAGACAACTTGTTAATTTCTGCAGAGAAATATATTAAAAGGTACACAAATTGGTTAGTTTTGAAATCTACTCATGCCAAAGTGGCTATATATTTTTGCTCCCACTTTCTATTAACTTGAGTCTGTTTCATTATGGGTTATGTGGCAGAAGCTAATTACTGGGAGCCTGTAATTTGAAGTGACAGGTAATTGAAACGTGGGTTCTCTATGAATGTCACTGTAATGCATAATACATTATTAAATACTAATTATTTGAAACACAAATGAGGCCAATTGAAGTCAGCCCCAGCAGTTAGTGGTTAAAAATAAAATTGAGACTACAGATAATTAACATGGGTCCAAAAAAGCTCATTTCAAGTTAGCCTGAAAAAATTATTTTTTGTCATTTGGTATTAATTATGGCACGATAATATGTCTATTTTCATTTATTTTAAATTAACTTTATTTAAAATTATGTTTAATTTTATTTTATCTGCACTCACCTCATTTAATCAGAATGAAAAGCAGAACAAAGCTCTGAATCCAAGAAATAATGAAAGTGATCTATCCTATGCGTGTATTAATATTTAATCTTCTTTGCTGAATTAACACTCTGATGTTGCCAACACAAACCTCAGCGGAAACAGTGACTCTTTTAAAAGAATATGAAAGCAGATTTTAGTTTAAGATGGAATATTATCTTATAAAATTTGATGACTCACTTGTTTTCTAAATGGAAAAATGTCTAATTAGAATACATATCACCAATTGTTTATACATGTACACACTGTAACTACAAATATATATAGTAAATATGTATACTATATATATGTAACTACAAATAATATATAGTATATACATAAACTTATCTATCTATATCTATAGCTGTATCTATATAATATCCTTCCTGGGTTTTTTTGCTTCTGAAATTGTCCATCTGACAACTTGGATCCTACAGTAGCATCACTGTTAATGATGCATCTTATACAGGAGCACAAAAATGTGTAGATTTCTAAAAGTGTAGTCCAAGTAATCGCTAGTGCTAAACTTAGATCTGTGAGTTATAGAAAAGACTCCAGAATTCTGTAGTGTGTGCTTCTCCAGTACAAATATGCCATTGTGCTGTGAAAATTAGAGCTCTAACTTCCTCTGACATCTCTCTGCATTGGGGGATTGGTAGCAAAAACCAATTCTGGACCATTAACATCTTTATGGGGGCTTTAGAACCCTAACCTCTAGTATTTAGTTTCCTACAAGAGCAGCGATCTATAAGGCTAATTACAGTTGTAATGAAAACAAACTTACCATAGTTGTAAAGATTTGTAGCTATTAATATGGGTAGAAACAATATATCTTTCTGATCTTTGATACTTCTTGTTGGCTATCCTAAATCAATAGATAGATAGATAGATAGATAGATGATAGATAAATAATCTTTGTAGTCTAGTATTTTAAAACAAACAAGAAATTGAGAAAGACAAGGTTGTCCAAAGGAACCCTAGCCAAGGAGGGCACAACGGCCATGTTTTATGTCGGTAGCATTTGACCCAGTTGATCATTCAATTAAACTTCCCTTGTAAACAGTCTTGCATTTGGCTTCCAGGAATCACATTCTCCTGTTTTTGTTTTACTCTTTGGGCATCTCCCTTCCTTGTTAGTTCATCCACATTTTTTCTGTTTATATACTCTCTCTTGTTGATTTCATCCAGTCTCTTGTGACTGTAAATGTCATATGTATGTTTATGACACAGCCTGGATGTCTTCCTTGAACTCTGAACTCACATAGCCAATCGCCTACCCTACATCTTGGCTTGAATGTTAGTAGCATTTCACACTTAACATGTCCCAATACAAACTCCTGCTCTTCCCTCCTCCCTCCTCCCTCTATGGTCTTTGCTATCTTAATACATCCATTGCTACCACTCTGATCCAAGCCACTGTTATCTTTTACCTGGATTAAGAAATAGCCTATTATCTAGACTCACAGGTCCATCCTGGCTCCACTTTGGTTTACTCTTATGAGAGCAGCTAGAGGGACCCTGTTAAAACCTAAGCCAGAACATGTCATTCCACTATTGAATATTCTCCAGTGGCTCCCTGTCTCTCTCAGAGTGGAAGCCACGAATGGGCCAAAATTGTGTGGGGTCTTTGTACCCCTGGCTCCATAGTACCTCTCTAATTGTTTTTTCTACTGCTCCGCCTCATGCTCAATCTCCTCCAGCCATATGGGTCTCCTTGCTGTTCCTTAAAGCATACTTAACACTCACTCCCACCTAAATGCTTTCCACTTGCTTTTTTGTCTGCCTGGATCACTCTGGCTCCAGATACCTGCTTGCCTTGTTCCCTCACTTCTTTCCGATCTTTATGAAAATGTTACCTTTTCAGTGAAGACTTCCCTGAACATCTCTTTAAAATTATAACTCTCTTGTTCAACACTTCTTGCCCTCCTTCTTTGATTTATTTTTTACTTTTAGCCTATTATTCGTTTATTGAACATTTGAGCAATGTGTGGCCTGTTTTACAGAACTGTTTCTTTTTTTTTTAATTAATTAATTAATTTATGAGAGAGAGAGAGAGAGAGAGAGAGTGCATGAACAGGGGAGAGTTAGAAAGAGAGGAAGAGAGACAAAATCCCAAGCAGGATCCACAGTATCAGCCTGGAGCCTGACATGGGGCTCACACTCACAAACCGTGAGATCATGGCCCGAGCAGAAATCAAGAGTCAGATACTTAACTGAGCCACCCAGGTGCCCCCAGAACTGTTTCTTAATATACTCTTTCTCCTTATTCCTTGTTACTTATCTGTTCAAAAAGCTAGATTTCCACTTTCTTTCTTGCTTTCTTGTTCATTGCTTACTGAGGGACTGCTGTGTATCAGACCCTGTGTTCGGTGCTGAAAAATACTGTAATGAAACAAACATCCATGCTATCATGGAGCCTGTCATACGGTTGCTGGAGAAAGACACTGGCTAAATAACACAAATACATTTAAGCTATAAATGGTAGTAAAGGATTATGAGGGCGGAAACAGTACTATAGTGACATTAGAGCTGAGTGAAGGTGTAAAGGATGAGAAGGAACAAGTAAAGCAGACCCCATACAGTCTGGAGGGGGTACATTTCAGGGAAAGCAAACAAACCCATATGAAGGACCCAAGGGAATTACAAACAAAAGAAAAAAAAAAACCCACGACATCTTTGAGAAACCAAAAGAAAGCCAATGTGTTTGAAGTGAGAGATTGACAGTTCCTGTAGGTTCTACAGTGTCATGTAATCGTAAAGAGATTGGAGGTCACATCCAGGCTTCGCCTTTTATTTGGCTTGTCATATTTGACAAGTTACTTAACTACTCTGTGCCTTAGTTTCCTCATCTGTAAAATGGGCATATTTTTAGTGCCCACTTCATATAGTTGTTGGGTTATCAAATGAGCCATTACATGAAAGTACTTAGAACAGTATTTGCCATGTAGTATATATTTTAATATAAATTTCAACATATATTCTGAATTCAATTTCTTCTCACCACATGTGCAGTGTCTACTCTGGTCCACCACCATTTCTTGCCCTATTCCTAAAAAACTGCTTTCTATTTTGGCTCTTTGTATTCACAAGCCAGTATAATCCATACTCCACACAGAAATCAGGGAGAATTGTTTTTTATTGAAATTTAATCATACCACTCATCTGCTCAAAACATTCCTAGATTTAAAGTAAATCCACTTAGAATAAAATACCAGGCTTTTTTCCATGGGCCTTAAGGCCCTCCATGACCTGGCTTTTGCCTACCCTTCTGCACTCATTTCTACCATTTTCTACCCTTCACTCACTATGTTTCTCTGTCTCAATCTTATTTTCATCTCCTAGACTTTCAGTGTCACGTTTTCCATCTCCAGCGGGTGCATTCTCTAGCTCTCCACTCCTCACTTTTCACCTCTCTGCTCAAATAACCTCTTAAAAATGACTTTCAGGATTGTTGCATCTAAACAGGCACATACTGGGGCACATGGAGGGCTCAGTCAGTTGAGGATCTGACTCTTGATTTCCGCTTAGGTCATGACCCCAGCCAAGGTTGTGGGATGGAGCCCCAAGCCAGGCTCTGCATTGAGCATGGTGCCTGCTTAAGATTCTCTCTCTCTCTTTCTCTCTTTCCCTCTGCCCCTCCCCCACTGTCTCTCTCTCTCTAAAATAAAACCTTTTTTAATTAAACAAATAAACAGCGAGATACTTTGTCCTCCATCCCTGTGAATCATTTACTGTTTTATTTTTTACTTTAGACTCTTTCTCAGCTGAAGTTACATTAATTATTTCATTGTTTACATGTCTTCTTTACTAGTTGTGAGAGCCTATAACTATTATATACTAGGGACTCAATACCTATTTGTTAAATAAATGGATTCTTTTACATATTCTGAAAAATGAAAGAAGAATGATTGAAGATATTTTCCTGGAGGTTGTGAATTATTTCCACTTTTCAGCTGCGCAGATGGGAAGGCATGTTTTTAGCTGTCTCATTTGTTTCTTCTCTCTCAGGGATTGTTGTCTGGTACTGCCTGTCATTCAGTATGTGAAAATCATTGTTTTATACGTTTTATTTGTTTTGTCATTGTTGCTGTTATTGTTGTTTAAAAACAAAGAATAAATCTGATTCCCATTTCTCTGTCTTGGTGGAAACTAAACACTTCCACATATATGATTTTCATGACTCCAAATGGATGTACTTTGTATGGACTTTAACAAATGGAGAGTATCTCAATAAAAGCAATTCATGTATAGTATTGTGTTTCCTTTCGATTGTATCCCAGGTCCTTGATACTTAAGTCAATACACTACTATCTTGGGATACCATGCATGTCACTGGGAGATGTATGAATACAAACTTAAAAGGGTCTATTTAGCATTTCCTTGCTCTTTTCCTAGGACTCATCTCTGTTATTTCAGATCTTGTGTGTTGAAGAACCATGGTAGATCCAAGATTAGATGCTGCAGACCCACAATCCAACATGTGACTGGACTCTGTGTGGTGCTTTGAACAATTCTTGCTGATTTTTCCCTAAACCAGATAGACTGTTTCTAAACACAGTGCTAGAAAAGGGAACACACTGAGGTAATACCTTCAAGAATTTAATTGTTTTGAGAATCAACACAAAGTTTTTGTTGTAAGAAGCATGCCCCCACCTCCCACCCTGGAAAAATATTTAAATGCTAAAATTAAATAGACTTATTCAATAGATCTATACTTGGAATTTGAAATATGGTTCAAAACAAAAAAAAATATTTCTATAGAAAATCAGGCTTCTATTGCATTGATTTCGAGGCAAAATATTTCAACTTAAATATCCTGGAATTGCCTTTCTACAAGCTAAGAAGTGGATAATTAGACATGAATTCAACCACTAACACTTATACTTTCTATTTTCATTCAGAACGAAACTAGTTTTCTCCATCAGTTAAAAGGCTGAAAATGGGTAATTTTATTACAGCACTGAAAACTGTTTGATATTTAGTTCTTTGTGTAATCAAAAGGAAATACATAAAGAACTTTGATAAAGACCTTCTGTTGGTAATTGTTCTGATGTGTGATGCCAGTTGCTGTATGGAGACCTAGTCTGGCTCCAAGAAGTTGTATATACCCTACATATAATGATCCCCTGGAAGGAGGGGAAAACACTAATTTACACTGAACAATTAGTTCTAATACAAATGGAGAATATCAACTAGTGAGTTTTTTATAATGTAGTTTGAATTTTAGATGTAAATAGAATATTGAAATTTCCTGTTCCATACTACTAGGTTAACCATAGTGGCCTGACATCAGTGTCTAGCTTTTAGGTGCTAAGTTGGATTAAAGGCTTCATTAAAGTATTTTGGTTATTAAGTTGCCTAGAAGACCTGACTTGTGAAAATCTCGTTCATCAGAAATCTCTAGGAGACACTTGCTATTATTGGGTAGGATACAATAGGAGAATTATGACAAGGAACAAAAGGAAAAAAATGATTTTCTCAATCAAAATTACAGGGACAAATCCCAAAATGGTAGTTCTAAATTGACCTAAAAGTTTTTCTGGGACAGTGGAACAAAATGTGAATGTACATTCATTCATTCAATATATATATATATATACACGTGTATATATATATATATATATATATATATATATGATAGGCACAAACTATGTTTCAGTCACTGTCCTAGGTATTTTGGGAACATCAGTAGACAAAAACAAAAATGCCTACAATTCCTGCCCTGATAGAGCTTAAGTCCTATTAGAGGACAAACACACAATAAACATAAACATAATAGCTGAGTATATTACCAAGTAGAGAAAGTGATAACTTTGGAGAAAATAATAGAAAGTGAAGTAGGGGCAGGCAAGCTGGCTGCGGTGTCAATGATGTCTGGGTATATCTCATGCAAAAAGTATGTTTTGATTAAAAACTTGAAGGAGATGAGGTACTTAGCTAAATGATATCAGAAGAAATAGTGTTCCAAGCTGAGGGAGCGGTCAGTGCAAAGGCTCTAAGATGGGAGATTCCTTGAAAGACAGTGGGTAACAGCAAGAAGGCTAGCATGCACAGAGTAGAATGAACAAGCCAGGGGTGGGGTTGGGGATGGGGATGGGGGTAGGGTATTGGGAAAAAGATCATAGGTAATACAGAGCTAGACTTTTGGGTTTTACTCTGAGAGATATGGGGATCCACTGCGTCACTCGAATCACCTCCCCATTCTTAAAAGAGGAGACATTTTTTGCTCTATATGTCTAAAATTAATTATCTACTTTGGTCATTATGGCTGAAGCTGTACTTCTTCCCATCCCGAGCACTGACCCTCTACCTTGTCTCCCAGAGCATCAACATCATCACTTACTTTATATTAAGGAGTGATAAGTTTACGGTACTTAGCCAGTTACTAAAGAAATTAATAGCAGTAATAGCTTTGTAAATTACCATAGTCAAATTCCTTTTTACCATGAGCTAGGACATGAGTCAACAAGCTTTTTTCTTTTTTCTGTAAAGGGGCAGAGAGTAAATACTTTTAGCCTCTCTGATATATGGTGTCTGTTGCAAATACTCAGCACTGCCATGGGGGTGTGAAAGCAGCAATAGATAACAGTGTAAACAAAGATACACAGCTTGGTTCCAGTAAAAATTTATTTACAAAACTGAGTGGCAGGCTAAATTTGGGCCACAGGCTGTAGTTTGCTTACCTTTACAATAGAATATAGAGGGTATATTAGCTTTGGAGTAGGGACCAGTGGGTGAGGAGAGGTGCAGCACAGTGCCCGCAAAGAGCAATCATAAAACTCTGGTATCGGACAGACCTGTCCTTTAAGCTCAATTCTTCTCTTTGCACTATGCACATAGCAGGTGTTATGGGCTGAATGTTTGTGCCCTCCCCCTACCCCCTGCTCAAATTCATATGTTGAAGTCCTAACTCTCAATGCAATGGTTTATGAAAATGGGGGCCTTTTGGAGGTAATTAGGTTTAGATGAGGTCATGGTGGTGGGGCCCCATGATGGGATTAGTGTCCTTATGAGAAGAGAAAGAGAGACCAGAGCTTTCTCTTTTTCTCTCTACCATAGGAGGACACAGCAAGAAGACAGACATCTACAAGCCAGGAAAAGGATCATTAGTGGGAACTGAATTTGCAGGCACAATGATTTTGGATTTTCTAGCCTCCACAACTGTGAGAAATAAATGTGTGTTGTGTAAGCCACTCAATCATGATATTTTTTTATAGCAGCCCAAGCTGACTAAGACAGCAGGCATTCAAAAATACAAGAGAATGTTTACCAGTTATCAGACTTTCAGCAAAAATTGTCACTTCAGGATACAATGATGACTTCAGAAATAAGGGAGAAAATGTTGTTGGATTCACTATTCTCTCTAAATATTGCCTCTGTCCCCTTCCCTCAGTCCTGTCCTCCCAGTACTCCAGTTACACAGATTTACACCTTTTGATTATGCCTTACATGTCTCTTACTTTCTGTTTTGTTTCCTGTATTTGGTTTTTATGCCTCTGTTTTGCCTATTTTTATTTACCTGTCTTCCATTCCTCAGCCCTGGCTTATATTGTGTTCAGTCTGCTGTAAAACCTACCCGATGATTTCTTAATTTCCAGTATTGTGTTTTTCCATTCTAAAATGTCCTTTTGATTTTTTACTTATTCCTTTTATTTTTTGCTTAATTCTCAATATTTTCTGCTATTCAACCAACTTCTTCTTCTAATATGTGGATCATCTGTGGATCTCTTTTTCCCCTTGGTTGTTAGCAAACTTCGTGTGTCCTATGTATTATCATGCTTCATAAATTTGGATATTGTAGGTTAAAAAAAGAACTGTAGAGGCTCTGTGATTTCTTTCAAAAAGAGCTAGTTTTTTGTTTGTTTGTTTGTTTGTTTGTTTTTGGCAGGCAGACAGACCCTGCTGAGGTGTGATTTTAGGCTTTCTTAAGGCCAGACTGTTAAATTTTTACCTTATTTGACCTTATTTCTGGTTGGTTTCTCTTGCTACTAAGGCATTCCCCTTCTGAAGTCTTGACTAAAATTTTATAGTGTTTACTGATACATCTCCTCTTTGGTAAGGCTTAAATTCTAACTTCTGTTTTCTCAGTACGGCATGCTGCTGAAATCTGTGATCAGATTTTTAGATCTCCAGCTGCTATTTTCATCTGGTTTGGCAGGATCTCACTCGACTCATGCACAGCTTAGACACTGTCCAACAGCTTGTGGGGAATATGTACATGGGTTTCTGGGCTCCTTTTCTGAATTTCTTTCACTATCCACAAATTTGCTTCTGGAGTGCCTCACCCCTGCAAGACAGCCACTTGCTATGTGGGCCTTATTTCCTCATGCTTGAATGTGGAAAAACATCTTAGAGAAAAAGCCAGAGGACATGGGGGCTCACTTTCTTTGCTTTCTCCTCTGAAGGCTTACAGCACCCGTATTGCTGGCTGGCTCATGGATTTGTTTTGCATGTCTTATCCAGTTCTTTCTGCAGTTCCAGTCATAGCATGAATCCAATACAAGATGCTCCTCCATGGCTGGAACTAGCTCCCCTTTACTCTTCAACTCACTGGAAGGTAATTTCCATCCCACTCCTCCTGTGAAACTGCTCTTGCTGGGGTCACCACTAACTTCCATGGTGCTGCTCCAGGGCATTCTTCTCAGGCCTTATTCTACTCTCTCTCTTAGTAGCATTTGACACAGTTGACCCCTTTCTGTCTTTGGCTTTCATGTCACACACTCTTGGAATTCCTTCTACCTCTGTGACCATTTTTTCCTCAGTCTTCTTTGTAGACTTAACTCTCCTTTATCCAACATTTAATGTTGGGGCCCCTCACAGGCTCTCTGATAGGTGTTCTTTGCGTCTGCCTCCACAGCCCTTTGTAGATGATCTCATTCAAATCTGATGACTGCCACACTATGGTGGAAACTGTCAGATTTATATTCCCAGACCAGGGCCCTTTTCTAAGCTTCACAACTTGGATCTAATAGCCTACCAGACATCTCGACTCGGATGACTCACAAGGATTTCCAAATTTAGTGTGCCTAAAGCTGAACTACTTTTGTGCTGTATGCTGACCTCCCCCCTTCCCGAGTTCTTTACTCAGTAAAGGACATCATCATCCTCCACACCCTCCCTGCCCTGCCTGTTACGCTTGCCAGACACTTGGGAATAACCTGGATTCTTCCCTCACATTTCAACACACCAGGTTTCAGTAGCTCATCTTTTCCTTAGTTTTTCAAGTTTGTGAGAGTTCATCTCGTTGCTGGCTGAGGACTTTACTTTCTCTGCTCTGGGTCAAGTACACAGTTCCCATCAGAG